>NW_004567115.1:14240820-14320858 GCF_000260355.1 Condylura cristata
AAATAAATAAATCTTTAAAAAAAATACATTAGTTAAATGAGTGGCATTATTTTACAGTTTTCCCAATATTTTAATTTCTGACCTAATAGAAGATAGCTGTATTCTCATACTATCCACATGTAATTTGTTAGCCTAGCACAAGTTATATAATTTTCTAGATTAGTTCACTGTAGAATCATGAGAGAAGATGGCAGTGAAAAGAGTTTGGGTACCTTAATATTAATTCACTATTAGTTGGAATTGTTTTTCTCTATCTACTTGCAAAAAAATAAAACAAGAAAAACATACATTGTCAAGCACAGTTTACCATCTTGTGACTTTAAATCTCACATAATTTCTAATAATGACATTGGATATTAACTTCCAAAATTATTAATTCTTATGAAAAAATATTATCAATTATTAATTCTTAAGAAAAAATATTATCTAGCAGTGTAAGTAAAAATCATTGAGTTTATATAAATGCTAGTAATCCATAAGATATTTCATGTTTAAAGGTAAATGATTTATAAATTACTTAAATCACATGAACTCCTCCCCATCATATATAGTAACTGAGAATTGTCTCAATTATCCCAACTGCTTGCCATTATGATTGGATGGCTGTAGATTTATTTAAAATATTAGTTATTGGCTGCTAATTAACTTCTAGTTCATACTTTCTATTTTCAAGAATACAAAATAAAGTATGAAGTATGTTCAATACACAGATAATTCCTTAACTTCCTTCCTCAGAGCTTGCTTGAAGCCTAGGTATGAGCTGTTCACTGAAGCAGGGAGATTAATAACAGGAAGTAAAACCTTTACATTTGGAGGTGACAGCCAGCAAATAGACTCCCTGTTTAGTCATCCTGGAAGATCATTCTTTCGTGAAACTCAGGTCTTACAGAACTGAGCATCAGTCTCTGATCATGGTTTACTTGATTTATCTTTGTGTTGGCTTTCATTCATTCTTTCACTCCACTTCTCTTTCTTCCTACCTAAAATCATTTCCCAATAAACTTCTTACACTTAAGCCCTGAAATAGAGCACTTGCTTGAAAAGCTTGAAAATATTAAACTATTAGATACTCCAAAATTGGCACAAGTAATCCCCTTGTTAGAAGAAGTAGTTTCTCTTTCCCTGGAGACACTGCAAAAAGTCTACCTGACACCAGAGATTTTCTTATTCCCTGCCACTAAATGTTGTCATACCAATGCCTCAGAAGACCAGGAAAAGTCTCTGAAACAGATAACTCTAGGGCTTCAAATTCCTGGAAAACTATTCCTTAAGCTCCTTCCTCCTTCTTGAGTAGTAGGGCAGTTAGGATTTACCAAGATCTGTACTACTTAATTAATTTCCATTAAATTTTCTCTGCAAAGACAGAGTCCTACTAGGTATAACCAAAGAAAATCATTTTTCTAAGTCACCCCTGTTTGATTTAATCAGAGTTAAAAAAATGTTTCACTAAACTAGATACTTCAGGTTCTGTAGATAATCAGATAACCAGCCAACAGAACATGCCTAACCCTTAATTTCATGACCTCAAATTCATACCAAATTCAACATAATACTAAAATCTCCATTTAGGAGCAGCATAAAACCATCATTTATTAGACATACCATGTGCATGAATATCATCTGATTTTGCTCAGATGAGTGGCAAATGCCAGCAATATCCAGTACCTCTACTATCCTACTACCAAGAGCTCCATTGTTTTCATCCTGCTCTTGTTTTCTTAAAGACCATGTGCAGACCTAACCTGGTGAGGTAGTCAATAGAGAAGTTCACATTCTTGCAAATAATAAAGTACTTTCCCCCCCCACAAATCTTGGGTCTGGTCTATTGAGGTAAGTCCAAGCTAGAAACCTATTGAGTTTAGTAACATAATTCTATTTCTTGAATCAGATCTCAACATAACTGAAGAAGACATTGTTCTTGGTTTGGAAGGAAATTGTGAGTATTGTACATATGAAAACTATCAGGCTAGCAGATAATCAGGAATTAGTGGAACATGTGTGGGAGTGGATCTTGAGCATTAACCTAAGATAATGTTGGGGACAAAAACAGATTGTCCCAAGATGCACCTAACTGACATTTTGAATTGAAAAATTTAAGAGACAAAGATTCAAGAACGATGTATTTTTGCCCAATTTTCTATTGCCCTAAAATAGAAAGTAAAATGTATCCATGGTAGTTTGGACAGTGAAAGACAGTCTTTTTATACTGTCATCCCAAAGAGGACTTGCAAGGTGTGTTTTCAATGTGTGTGGATATAGCACCTGCAAAATTTTCCTTTCCTTTAAGCTTCAAGCTTCTTTATTCTGTTCTTCCGTCCTGAATTTATTGTGCCCTCTCTAGAGACGTGACTACTTACTATAATGACTGGATGACAGGTTCCTTATTCTATGTATGGGCATCTTTGTGCTTGTAATTAAAATCTATATTTTCTTTGGCTAACCTCTCACATCAGTGACATTTTCCAGTCATTCCAGACAAAGAAAGGTAGAGGAAAATTAAATTCCTCCCAGCAAAACTAGAAGTAAAGACTTCACTGTAGTGTATTTATTTAGAAATGACACAAGCTATGCAACAGCTATCGTCTGACAGATTCCGGGTAGCTTGGGAAAAGCTCTGAAAAATCAGAATTTCCACTGCTAGCTTATGTTATGACCTTTTTGTATAATCATAATATCAAAAAATATTGTAGCAACATCAGTTTGTAACTTGATTGCCTTAGCTCTAAATTTGCTACCTGGGCAAAGTACAAGCTGAGGTGCTGTTGAGCAGGGAATTCCTTTGACTGAAGACAAAGGCAAGCTCCTGGAGAGATAAGATCCAGGAGCATCAAGACTCCTGGAAAGCTTCCTTGGTCTTTTGACAAAAAGCCATTCTTAGATAATTCCCAGGGCATCAGGACCCATGGACAATTTCCTAACATTATCAACACAGGTTTTGCTTAATGCATAACTATGACTTCTTAATTTACTCTTTTCCTAAAACAATCACTAACTACTCTCTGCTAGTCTTATTTAACCTCTTCCTAAAACAAACACTAGCTACTCTCTGCTAACCTTAAGTTAGCCATTAGCTTCTCTTTAGAGTATCACTGAGGACTCTGCTAACACAATTTATTCCTTTCCTAGGACTCCTAAATCCTTTGCTAACAGCTCATCCTTTCCCAGACCCTGATCCTTTAAAGTCATAGTTAAGCATCCGTATACATGAAAGCTATCACAAAGATGTATAGTACAGTGTGCCATAAAGTTGCAGGAAGAGGATGCATTATTCTCCTATTCCTTTAAAACTTTTATGCCGATTTCTTAGTAACTTACCTGATACATTATTGTAACTAAATCTTGCTACACAGTATAAATAAAGACCTTCAAAAAGATGAGCAGGAAGACTTGCACCCAACTCTGAGTCCCGTGTCTTCCTCGCTCCGCTCCCCTTTCCCCTTTTTTTCCTTCTCCCCTTTTTTAGGAATCTCCACTAGCCGACACCTTCCCACCTTAGGGTCCTGCCTGTCTTGCCTCCAGACACCTCAATAGTTGGAGCTGGTCTCCAACACAGAAACATTTACCTTGCAGTACAGCATCCTAGTAAAAGGATCTGAAGTTGGTCCAAAAACTGACGAGATATCTCCTTGAAATGTGACATAACAATGGTCTACAGTAAGTGAGGTAATGATTCCAAATATGACTTGACATAGTTTTAAGGTATGGCTGAGGGAATCAAGAGTGGGAATTGAGACTGTGTTTCTTGTTTTCTGCCCCACTGACATGGATTACCTCGAAGACCAGCTTATCATTTAACCAGTTACAATCTAGAAATTCAGAGGAAATAAAGTTATGAATTAGACTTGAGTAATGGAGAAGGGAATCACTGAGAAAGAGGAGTGGGTGAGCAAAAGGGACATCAGTGTTGAAATACTTAAAAGGCCCCATGGGATGTTGAACCTTCTCTAATAGTTGCAGTCAACTGGATAACACACCTTTCAAAGACTATCTATGTCATTCCACTGCCCCGATTCCTTCTCTATGATGAATTCTCAAACTACATGCACATAGTTTTTATATAAGCTTCTGCTTAAAAAATTAGTTTCATTATTGAATAGTAAATATTCATTTACTATTTCTTCTCTTCCTTCTTATGAAACTGTAAGGATAAGAATTTTGACTGACTCATTTCCACATCTCCCAGCTCCAGTCCATAGTAAGACATTACAATAATTTGTAAATAAATGATGACATTTGTGAGAAATTTCCTGTGGCTAGAGGCGATAACATATTACTTGTTGAAAGTGGGTAGGCAGATATGTTAATGCATAAGCAAAAATTATGGAGGAAAAAACCAATGAATCTCTGCTAACATTTATGTATCTCTATTTTCAAGTACATACAACAAGATTTTTTTTTTGTTCTCACATGTAGAGATTTCCTATAAAGCATAGGAAACAGATAGGTAGATATCGGAATGCATAACAGTTTATCTCATAGGAGTCTTTTGAATGGAAATATAGAGTGATACAATTTAAGTAACAAGTAGAAAGAGTGTGCAGTTGTTTTTAGAACTCTGCCAAGCACTGGAACAAATGGTTTGCATAAATTATTTCATTTATAAATGAGATGAAGAATATCAGAGATTTAATATCTTAACTCAAGTTAATAATGTTAAGTGGCATATCTGAAAGTAAAACCAACTTTACTGTATCATTAATCTCAGTCTTCATGATGACAAAGATATTTAAACATGCCTATGAACTTATAAAACCAAAAATTCTATTGACAGAGGTCATGCTGCTTTTATTTCTGTGTTTCCATTGTGTCTTGCAGAATGTCTTTATTGAATTTAAATTAGTCTAAAATTTGATTCAAATGGCCATCATATAACTACAGAAAAATTAGAAGATGAAAGTATAGTGGATGAAGAGGTAAATTGGAAAGATAAAATCTCAGTATCCATTTTCTGAATCTAATTAGATACATTAGGTATTATTAAGGGGACCAACAGTAAGAACAACATCAAAGGAGTGAACTTTCAAGGGCCACTAGGGGGAATAGTATTTCCTAATTCTTTTATCCATTGGTTCCTCCAGTGTCTCCATCTAGGTATATTGAAAACTGTAGCAGCTATAACCACATGTCAACATTATTATTCCATATTGAATTGACAAAGAACCTGAAAAAATTTATGCATAAAAAATTAGAAAAAAATCCAGCAATTATCCTTGCTGATATAAACCTTGCTATAACTATATGATGACTTAGTCTACTATAATTCAAGTTTCTATAATTTATGAGCATAAACTCATTGAAAACCTATATAGCTATGACACAGGAAATAACTGAAAAATGCTCATTATATAAATTACACTCTTGGGGTTAATATCAAAAGGTATTATTTTTATAATCTTTAGTAAGTTTCAATTAGGGTTTTAACTCCAAAAAAGTTTTAAAACTCTCCTAAAATTAGCCAAATAAGAGAATAAAAAGCAATCATTATTCTCACAGTCATGACTCCTCTATCATGCTTCAACAATTTAATTAAAAGATGGGTAATAAATCTTTTGTCAGCAGATGTGTATATGAGGGTATGCAGCGAGCCAAATCAATGAGCCAAAATACAGGACTACACAACACTGTTGTAGCAATGTTTTTGTTGGATAAGCAAAAGCTATTTTGTGACTTATTTGCATACAGAGATTCCCTTTATTGATTCAATTTTATGTTAGTCTTATAGTGTCAGGGGTATAGTTCAGTAGACATTTTCAGTTAGAAAAGGGAACAATATAATTTAGATTCTATTTTTATTTTTTAAATGAGATCATATCTTCATATTTAGATGCAAAATTGAGTTTAAAATGTATGTTTACCTTTATGAAAAAATGAAGTATTATCCACACTGATAACATCAAATAGTCTTTTAAATATGTACTAAAAGTATTTGGGGTAAACTTTTTGTGACATGAAGCAGTTTTATCACTACATTTTTTGTCCTAAAAGTTCAAATTCATTGTCATGATCAGTAACCAACCCTACAAATATGTAGCTTATACAATGTCTCTAATTTCTGAAGAAAACAAAGTGATATAAATATGGAAACTAAGAATATCTAGGGATAAGAATTGAATTGCTATCCTAATCCAATTCAATTAGGTAAGAAAATTCTTTTATAGAATACTTGTGTATATGTATACATACATACAATATTCTCTCTGTATTATGGTTATTACTTTATACTTTATCTAAACAGTAACATATGTACATGTAATATGTTTTATATGCAATATATATTCCTGCAAGGAAAATAATTGAAAATGACCTGGATTTAAAATTTCTCCTTTTTATATTTATTAATTTGCCTTCTTTATTTCAGTATCACACTATTGGAATTAAACTATAATATAGGCCCTCCCTGGTGGCGCAGCGGGTTAAAGCACAGCACTGAAAAGCCAAAGCCACTTCCGCATGAGTTTGATTCCCGCCTGCTGCCCCGGAAGTGACCAGACCTCTCCTGACCCGCCTGCTGCTCCCCTCAGCAGTGTACTTCGTCGATCTGCCTGTTCTGCTCCCCACTCTGTCTGGTGAAGCCTCTCACCGCCCCTGAGCCTCTGGCCTGTACCCCAGTTCTGTATGCACAAATAAATAAATCTTAAAAAAAAACTATAATATATATTGAGATTATAGTAAATATAAGATTCAGAAAATTAAATTCATGGTCAGACTTCTAAGTATAAAAGGTAATATAGACTAAGTAAATCATAAAGTTAGAACAGGACTTCATGAGATGAGCACACACAAAATGTCAACAAGAACAGTTACACACAAAAAATATAACTAAATGATTCTGTATATATTAATCGACCAGTAGTTCAAGAGTTATTTCTTGGGATTATAACTATGTCTAATTGTCTTAATCTAATTTTTAGTTCTAAGGTTGGATTGTCTTAATCCAACATTTTAATTCTATAGATGAAGACTCATTCTACAGAATAAGTAAATGCATACATGTAGATTGAAAGTAGGTTCATGGTTACCAGATACTGGATAAATGGGAAAGAAAAGGGAGACTGTTCATGTGTACACGCTTTTGTTCTGGAGTTATGATAATGTTTTGGAATTAGAATGTGGTTATAGTAATAAAACATTATGAAACAGGAAAACATTGAATTAGATTTTAAAGGATAAATTTATATATCAATTAAAATATAAATTAAAATTGTCATTTACTCTTCTGTTTCAAGATAACACATATCTACTATATATTGGTGAAATCTTTTGTGATCCAGGAAAAAACCTAATCTAACACTCAAATACTGTAAATATATCCTTAAGGTGAAATATTTATGATGCTGCTGCTATTTAATGTGCTATTTAGCAATATGTAATAAATATGTGGCATAAACTGAAACACAAAAGAGTCACTTTGAGGTATAATTTGTTGAAACTTTTTTCCAGGAAGTATAATCATTCAACAGCTTTGTGCATTTTTTTTAGTATGAATGTTACAGTTTTTTAACCTCCACTAAATATTAGGAGAGAACTAGTTTGTTATTTACCTTAGCTCTAATACATTTTTATGTCTGATTTTTTTTTTTTTTTGGTGTGTGTGTGATTATTAGTAAAGTAGGGCAGTAGAGGACTAAGAAGGTGGTCTGCTTCATGTGATACAAAGAACTCTATACCAGTAAATACAAGTTCTTCCCACAGTTTGGGGAATAATTTAACACTTAACACAAGTATGTTCTTTAATGTCTTCATCTATAGAAATAAAATGTTGTATTAAGACAATCCAACCTTAGAAATAAAATGTTAGATTAAGACAATTAAGTAAATAGTTACAGTCTCAAGTCATAACTCTTAGGCTACTGGGAGAAGCCTCTTAGTGTTGTTCAAAAGAAGTCAAAATTCACAGGGAAAGCTCAGATTTTAATTAGTGACACCATCAAGGTTATAAGGCAAGAAGGTATGATCTTTAAAGACTATTGTATTTCTAAAATCCTATCACATTTTATTAAAATTTTGCCCAGTTAGTATAGAATTCAGTTAATCACATTTAAGAGAGAATAAAATTATCTTTCTTCTTAAACTTAAAGTGAAATAATATGGACATTCTGGTATTGAGCATAATTGTAAAAACCATAAATAAACTCACTTGTAAATATAGTCTTTGTAATAGATCACTGCTGTTTTTACATTTTGTCTGATAGTCTGTAACTGAATTTTATTGTTCAACAAATATTGAGTTGATAGTGAGTGACCTTTTATATTTCATGTGATAAATTGTCTAAAAATAGCCTGACTACTCAGAAATATTAACACTAGTTGATGGTGGTATGAATATAAGAGAATGCTTCAGGTAATGAATGGTAGAACAGAGAGTTTCGTGAGGTGATGTAGGCCGTGCAACCAATGCTGTCTTTTGATATGGTCCAGGCATTGGGGAGACTCCCAAAGATGACGAGGGGTTTTCCAAACCTCCCAAGAAGATAAAACCATGGGAGTCTCCACAGCAACCCCTGCTGATACTTCCTCATTTGTTCTTGGTTAATACTAATATAAAATTGGTTATATGATTGGCCTGTCTAAATTAACCTGGGTTAAAGTATTAATTGGCATAATAGATTGTTAATAGAATAGACATAATACAATGTTAATAGAAATTAACATTGCTAGGAAAAACAGGTGTGGCTCTGAAGACAATGGGAAACAAAATTGTGTTAAGCTAATATAACATATAATATACTTCTGTGTATATAATACACATAATATATAATAATATAATATACTTCTGTGTAATATAATATACTTCTGTGGCAGGTAGGTGTGCTTGTAGCATAAATAGATTTTCTGGTGTGCTGTAAAGGTCAGCACTTCACAGGTTACATGGAGGTTAGATACCCTTATTTTAGACCAGACTAAGATAGACAATGATTATAGGAGATAGATAAGAATGATAAGTTGCAATAGTAGAACTTCTAGGAAAACAATATATTAGTAATATTCTAAGGAATACATGATTTTTAGAATAGAATATAGGGATAAGAATTGATGGTGGGGAGTTAGTAAGGTAGTTAAACATTATCAAATGACCCAGGTGATTATGCTGGGACATGAGGTATATTTAGAAGCTATATTGGTTCTTACATTTTTCTTAAGATGACCAAATATGTTTCTTTCCAGTACTAGGCCACAGGGGTCACCAAATGACTATGAAAAATATGTAATAATTATTTTTACTTTGTTTCAATGCTTTTGTTGATGTAATCTCACTGTCTGGTTTAACATATAAAGACCCGCTAAGATGCTGAGTGGGAGATGCTTGCACCAGCTAGAGTGTCAATGTCTGCCTCAATTGTTCATTTCACCAATGCAGCCTCATCCTTTGGGAAAAGACCCCTAATGGGTCACCTGTCAGAATTGGACTTTTGACATCTGGTGTGGTCTCCGACAATGAAGGAACCAAAATGCTTTCAACTCAATTTATAGACTTACCCATTTTAATTAAGGGAATTTATCTGCACAGTAATGAAAACTAAACAATTTTTTTTTGAAAAAAATCAGCTGCCAGAGTACCATTATATATTGAAAAAAATACAGAGCTCAAGCATAACTTATTGCAGACAAATAATGCCTTGATGTAATTCAATGTCTGATTGTCTGATTGCTAGTCTGCAACAAAGGAACATAGTTAACAAAATGAAATTAGTAATTGAATCAGTAGTTAATGTCAGGTGAAAATATTCTAATATTTTAATAACTTGCTTTAAAAAGTTGAAATAGATTATGAATGTTGTCTACTATTTGGCCATGCATTCCACTGCTAGTTGATTTAATGTGTATTACTACATGCTGAATTTATCAAGAATAGGATAAAGGAAATATATGTCAATTCTAAGATCGGTGAGGCATTTCTGATATGATAGATGAGATGAATCACATTTAAGTAATGAAAGGCATTAGCAAGAAAAATATAAACTCATCTGACCTCATTACACTTCCTCCAAGACCCTAAAAAATTCTGGAATAATTTCAAAAACAGAAAATTCTGGGAAAATACTAAGGATATACTGGAAAAACATTGAACAAGAAACTTTTTGTATGATAGTCTATATAAATACTTATATCTGGAAAACTTAAAAACTCCCTTGGATTTTGCTTTAGGCTGATGTTTGGTCAGTCAGCAAATATTGTTTCATATACTACAACTAATAATGAACCAAGAAAAATGGAACATTTATGCATTTGCTAGAGTCATGAAATTCTAAATGATAAATTATATTAGAAAAATAAGGGAATAGAATTTAAGTAAAATGTACATATAAATTATCAAATTTTTGTGAATTAGTCTATCATCCAGAAGTTTTATCTTTATTTCTCAGTGGAGAAAACTAGGAAAAAAAAATATATATAGATTATGTTTTAACTTTTTCAGTAGTTATAGCTTACTAAAGACTGGCAGTTGAAAGAACTGGATTTTTTTAAGTTGCCCTTTAACATGCATTAAAATAGAAATTAAGAAGCTTGGCCTAATATTTATGGATAAATATAAATAGCTCTAAATAGTTAAAACAATCTTGTTCAAGAAGAATAAATTCCACGAACTGACATCTTCTGGTTCCAAATCTTTCCAGAAAGTTAAATCATCAATATATAGTGGTCTTGATCTCCAAGTATACATAGATTTAAAAAAAAAAAAGTACCAGGAAAAAATCTAGTGGTCTGTGGTCCATTCATTATCCAAAAAACAAATATTATCATCACAAATGGAATATTCATCCTATGCCAGACATTGAGCTAGATAGATAGATTATTTACACATTTTCTGTCTTAACTACAGCCAAGCAAGGTAGTTTTACCTATTCTATTGATAATTTTGCATAGAGGAATTGGAGTACAGGCAGAAGTGCAGGAGGTGAGAGGAGCCATCAGAGACAGGGTAGGGAGCAGAACAGGCAGATTTACTGAAGTACACTGCTGAGGGGAGAAAGGAGAGGTCGTGCTGCTGAGCCATATGTGTTAGCTGCCTGGCTGGGGAATTGAACTCAGTCTTGCTGATAGGGCTGAGACTTAATCCCAAGGCTACCAGGGATGCCCATTGAAAAGGCAAAGAGAGTTTAAGTCAACCTGCTAATAAGGGGCAGACTCTTAATTCTGACCACAGGATCACCTACTTCAAGACCTGATTCCAAAGGAAACATGAATACCCCATGTGATTGTTTGGATCTACTTTATTAATAAGATAAAGTATATATTAAAAGTATTATGAATATTCAATAAATATAAATGTAAAAACAGTTCATAGTGAGCTATTTCCATATCCCAAATCAAAAGGCAATGTGTACCTTAATTGCACAAAGGCTTGGTGCTTTATACCAAGGAACTGAAGTTTTGCCTTCAGTGTGGTTACAGGAGAGGCTGCACTTTAGAGTCCACAATATTCTACTTTTGGCCTTTAAAGTTAATATATTTAAAAAGATTACAATATATAATGACGTTTGTGTAATTTTGTGTACTTTATAATGATGAATAGTTTCCGTACTCCTGATATATTAATTTTCTTAACTTCACTCTGGCACACTTATGAAAAAATATAATAAATTACTAGTACTTAAGTACATGTTATTTTGAAAGAAAACATGCATTTTGTCAACTTATACCTAATAACTCATCATTCTCAGTATGTAAGAACAAAACAGGTCTAAATATCTACATAATTACAAAAATATATTACTCCTTTAGGGGAAGACACAGGTGTGGCTGCTTGTTGTATCTGCCATGGACACATGATTCCTGCTGTCCCCAGAGCCAACCTGCTACTTCCCACTGCCAGAGACTCTGGATCCATCCAGTGGCACAACACTACACAAAATTAATGTAACATTCATTTTTAACTTGCCTTCTTTCTAAAAGCATTCAAAACATCTTGACAACTATTAAACCTACTGTCAACGTTATAGTTAAATGCTCAATGAATTTCTTCAATCAAAAATTAGATGCACATTTCTTTCTCACAATCCAGTTTTCAATTTGCATCCAGTAAGTTACATATCTTTGATGTCTTGTGAAAGAGAAAACAGAAATTTTATTCCCAATTACCAACTCTCTGGCCAATGTTTTGGTGTTTTTATGAGTTTTATTATTTAACTCCCACCACCATTTTTTACATACTCTCTCTGTGTTTCTCTTCCCTTTCATTTTAACCTGAGTCCTTACTTCATTTATTACTGGTTGTTAATTTTTGTAAGTATTTTACTTTGCCTAATAATCCACTGTCTCAATGTCTAGTATTTGATTTTGTCATTTCTTTGCTAGCATGAAAATTTCTTTTCACAGGCATGAAATGTTGCCTAATATTTTAAACTTGATTTCTCTTACTAGAAGCAATGATGAATATTTTTTTCATATATCTTTGGCCTTCTGGATATCCTTTTTTGTGAATTGTCTGATTGTACGTGTTGTCATTTATTATTTGCATGTTTGTTGTACTGTTGTGTTGTGTAAGTTTTTTAAAAATATGTTTTAGACTATTGTTACTATATATTGCTTGTATCTTTTCCCATTCAGTAAGATAATTTTTAATTTTATTATAGATCTAGTTTTCAAACTGAGGTGATCCCCCACATACTACTGTTGTTTTCTGCTATATGTTTTATTGTTGCAGATCTGAGATTTATTTTTATCCATTTTATATTCTCAGTTATTGTTATTCTATTTTGTAAAGTTTCCCCTTTTTTGCACTATAAGAATTATACTACATTTATAGTTTCCTAGGTATTTATATTTCATCATATATATTTGCATCTAATTTTCAAGCCAATTTTGACATTCATTTGCAAGCTCTTTATTTTATATTTGGGTGCCTTACTAATTTTTGACATATTTTTAGCAAGATCCCTGAGTGAGGTGGTTCCCAACTTCTTGACTAATTGTGTTGTTATTCTGTCTGGACGAAAAATTATTTGGTTATGTATTAGGTTTCTCCAGAGAAACAGAAATATCTGTATCTGTGTGTATGTGACTGTGTATATGCATGTTAAATTCAAGAAAGTAAATTACACATAAATTTCTTAGTAACTGGTACAAATGAGATAATTCCTGAATTCAAATTTGGGAAGTTATAGAAATCATCCTCAGTTACATCTTTTGTATTTGTCTTGCCTTTGTTCTTGTAGAAGTCTTCAAATTCTAAAGAGCTCTATTTAACTTAAACTGATAAAACTTACAAAGGATACACTAATTTAAGTGTGTCTGAATGACACAAGGCAAATGGGTGTTTTCCCACTATTTTTTTTTCCCAGAGCACCATCTGTCTCATTTTCAACAAATACTGTATTTTCAACTGGAATATGTAAAGATAATTGTGGTGAGACATCAATTATGGAGGGGTCAGGTTATGTATATGGAAACTATCTGAATAAACAGCAACACTTACACCTTTTTCTACTGAACTGAATTCTGAGGATGATTAAAATGTGTAATAGGAGAAATCATGTTCTGAAATAGCAAATGTTTATCTTTTTCTTCTGTAAATTTAATGAATGTGGATCCTGAGTTTGTCTATATATTAGACATTGTAAAGTGGAAGTTATTGTCCTTCTTAAGTTTGTGTGTAGTAGTCTTCACTTGAGGCATTTTTATAATTTTGATGCAGTCTTCTATTTAGGGGCCAATGCAAACATTAGCATACCAGGTTACAGGATTCAAGGGTTGGTAGAATCTTAAGCCCCATGGATAGGAATCAAGGATTTGTACATCATCGTTTTAAAGATTGATTTTAGCATTTTTACTGTTTCTTAATGTTTATGTGACCAGATTGAGCAAGATTACATCCCCTGCAATTTTACAAAGATGTGTATTAAAGCACAGGAAATGAATGGTCTTAGTCAGCCATGGAAACTATCATTCCCTTCCATTTGTTTGCCATTAATCCCTCTAAGGATTTAAAATAAACAAGCACACACTTTAATATCATAAATACAGTTCCCAGTTTGTCTGATCATAGGTTCATCAACTAAAAATATAGTTTTTCTGTCACCTCTAGGCTAGCTACAGTGGATTTCCCATGATAGAGGCTTGAACATTTTCATTTTTAATTAATGCTTCTAAGGACAGGCAGGTTTAAAACACAGTGGTAAAGGAAACCACAGAATGGGAAGATACAACATTGTGGCAATGGAACATGCGATCAGGAAATGACTGTTGTTCACTGCTGGAGATTTTATCAACAGGCAGAATAATGTTGCTGAGATTATGCACTAGCAATTAACACTCAAACTGATTGATAACAAAATAGACATGATACACTAAACACAAACCTAAAAATATGTCAAAAAGCACCCAAACTTGGCACCATGCCATGACAACAGAACAAACCCTGCAATCACAATACAGTCTGGTTTCTTCCTGTTTCCTTTTCCTTCCTTTCTCTACTGTCTCCTTCTCTTTTCCATCTCTTTATAGAATTGACAGTGCACTTTCACTTATTAAATACACATGTCTTCTTTGGTAGAAGTATTTTTACAGTATTCTATCAGAAAAAAAAAGTAGTTTTGATAAAGGATTGGAATCATATATGAAAATAGTCACTACATATAAAGAAAGTCTCAAGATGGTAACAGAAATGACTTATTCCAGTTGATGGTTATTTTGTAGTACTGATGATGGGTGGGCAATCTGTCACATTTCCATAATGTAGAAAACAATATTCCCAGATTCTTGCCATTTGGCACTAAAACCTCCATTATTTTTTAAATGTTTAATGAATGTTGATATAGTATTGTTCAGGCAGTCTCTGACTCTTTTGGAATGGAAAATACATGAATTATAAAATGAAAAGAAATTACAAGAATATAGCTCAAATGTCTGTTATAGAAAAATTCTGGTTGGTAACTGGAAAATAGTCCTAAGAAAGGACAAAGGAATATACTTCCATTTTTGAGGAATTTAAGAAACTGATATTAATGATTGTAACTTACTCTAAAAATAGCTTACTCTTACTAAGTGTTTATATCATTTTGCACCAGGAACTGTGGTAAATCATTCACATAAATTGTTTAGTTTTCACAAAACCTCTTTGAGGTAAGAATTTTAATAACTTTTGTTTCCCAAGTGAAAAAACTTGAGATTTAATAGCTTACAAAGCTGGCAAATAGGTTTAATATTTGAGCTCCAGCAACCATTACTCTAAAGTGTTAAGTAGTGACTTGCCTTGACTGGAACTATTGTGTGGCTGACTGGAATTCAGTCTCAAGCAGTGGACAGGAAATTATTTTTACATTCATAGTTCTTGGGTCCTCTAACATAGGCATATGTAGATCTTGTGAAGAAAGTAAAAGCTCAGTATATACCCCTAAAAATATGATTGTAACAGATTTGTGCAACACATGCTATGTAAGAATTATGTGTTTAAATTAATGAATTCCAAATATGATATGTAAATAAACTGGTATATTTCCTATTGTTGAAGAAACAAATTACCACATTTTAGCTCAAATAATCCAACCAGGGCACCATCTCTCAAATATAATAGACAATAGCAAGAAAAAAAAATAAAAAAGAAATAGTATTTTATTGCTCTGCTAGAAAACCAATAATATGTGGTGGTATAACATATACATCCCTGACCGTTTAGATAAGATTATATGTTATATGACTGACTGAATACTATTTTAGTCATATGCAAATGATAGAGGGCTTAAGCTATTATAAAGTTATATGAAACAATTGGCTACATTCCTATTATTGAGTGTCCAGGTAGAAAGAATGAAGATACATTTGCATTGCTATTTAGCTTGAATTTTTGAGTAAAGGAATGAAAGTTACATTTCTGAATAGTGGCAAAAGCAAAATAATATGTTTATCTTAGAAAATTGTAGAAAGGGAAGAGGATTATTCTTGAATATTATAGTATTATCTACCTGAAATGTATCAAAACAAATGCAAATATCCTTGCTTCATACCACTCAAATATTCCCAAATTGCAATGATCACATTGTAGCTAAATTCTCCAAAAATACGGTTTCATAATTCAGGTACTACATATTTACCTGAATAATTGTATAAAATACAAACTTAGGTGCTCTTCAGTCCACAAATTACTGAAGTAGTAGATGTGCATCATAATCAGTGACCAATTGTATTACTTCTCTTGAAATCTGCTGGTAATTGATTATTGTGCCAATATTCTCAGTTCACTGACAGACGGTGAAGTATGTCACTGTGCTGCTTCCTTGTTTCTCAGTGATAAACCAAAGCTATATTTTACAAAAATGGTCATTTAAAGAGGGAGTAGTCAATAAATATGAAAATTTAACAAAGAAATTAGTGATAATTCTGCATTTGAAATTCTAACAAAACTTGATGGAACTGTAGATGAAATAGCTGGCAATGGTAATACTGCTGCTGCTGCTATACAAAATAGTCTAGTCAAATACAGCAAAAAAATAAGTAAATCAGGTAATCCAAACTTTAACAGAGTAAAGGCTTATCAAGGATGTTCACTCTTGATACTGTGGAGGAAACTAGGCACTGTTTAAACTATTTTTAATAAGTTTTACTACTTTTGATAACAGTAGACATTTGCCTCTCAATTTTTTAATAGTTTAAATTGTAACATAAAATACATTTTCATCTTACTGTTTTTCCTTTCTCAATATATTTAGAGCAAACAATAAAAATTTTAAATATTTGACAAAAATTGTGAAGGTCATTAATCAATCAGATTTTTCCCCATTATTGAGATATGAATTTATGTGACTTCAGCTTGCACAATTACATTGCACAAAGCATAAATTTCTTACATGATGCAACTGGTTTGTATGTTCTGAGAATAGTGTAATATATTCCCAAATTGTTTTTGTGAATAACAAAGTTCTCAAGGTTTACTTCTTTCTAAATTTCTTACATCCTTAGGAGTAAGAAATAGATATATTATACCATGTGCTTTATCAAATTTAGGTGTGTTTCATATAAAGAACACTTATGGATTATTTGTATGATTGTGTGCCTTTCATTGTGTTGGAAAATATTCAGAAAACAAAAGAAGTATTTCCTGAAGTCACTTTATAAAAATAATCATACATATTAAACAACTAGAGAACAATTGGGTACTGAATTCTCTTTGTTTCTAATAAAGAGAGATTAACGTGATGACAATTTGGGCTTAGAGCAGAGGGGGAATTTGAATTAAGGTATGGATCATGACAAGGATTTGAAATAATAGAGAAGTTTAAATTCTTGGAAGGAGACCCATTTGTCAGTGCAAAATCCTAAGACATTATAGCCTCCACAGATCAAGTGGAGGCAGATGTGTAATCCTCTGTGGATGGATGAGTATCTAAGCTGGAAGAGCCAGACCAAAAATCAGAAAATAGAAGGTGGTTTAAAAATAGTAAAAAATAATGATTTACCACTTACTACATAGTGACTTCAAGAGACCAGAAACAGTCAGGAATTCTTATATTAAATAGCATGAATTCTAGGAACACTATTTTTGAGACTGACTTGCATTTACACTCTATCTGAAAAAAGATATTTCAGTTTAAGGAAGACATCAATTTATCATTTCAGTTCTATTTACCCTGAAACCTGAAGGTGGCAGCATTGTAATTGTACTGCGCACTTAATTAAACGGGGGTGAAAGGAGTGGTATGACTTTATACAGCATGAATCAAGGCACTAGAAAAAGTGTTTGTACTATGGAAAAGTGGATAGAATAATGTCTAATCTTCAAATGACAGCAAATCTCACAGTAGAGAGTGCATAATTCTCTAATTCATGAAAAAACCTCAAAGATTGTTTGTGTAATTTAGTAGAGCAAAAAGTAGGTCTGCATAGGGCTTCCTTACTTATTAATAAGATCTATCAAATAACATGTATAGCCATAATAAAAAATAAAAGAACTGTGCTATAAAAGATAGATCAAGGAAAAGAGATACTTGCTACAATGTTTCACACAGTGGAAATCTTTGAAGATTATGAATTTAATTAAACCAAAGCTTATGATAAAGGAAAGATAAGACATGTAAAAATAAGAAAATGGGGTTTTTGAAACATAAAGAATACAGAAACATAAAGAACAGAAAATAATCAGCTGCTATAACATGATATAATTTTCCTAAAGTGAATAAAAACTGATTTAAAATTCTAAAAAGGATCATTCACATCAAGAAAAATTATTGTCATTGATATAGATACTATTGAGTAATTAAATACCTGTGAAAATGAAAAGACTTCCTCACAACCCTAGAAAATGAAAACAAATCTCACCTCCAAGCAGTAAAAATAAGACTGGTCTCAAGACTCTTTCACAGCAACATTCACTACAAGAAGGGAAGGAAGCAAAGTCTACTAAGGAAACAAAGTCTGACTCCAGAGTAAAGCTAAATGAAAGAAGCAGATTTGCTTGAACACGAAAGGTTCTTTACAAGCCTCCTTTAAAAAAAAAAAATGAAGCTTGATGATAACATACCAATAGAAATGGAAAGTATATTGACAAGGGCTAGTGGAGGATATTGAACCCATTTGAATCGAAAGTGGATGTAAAAAGCTTTTTAAATTGCTATAACATGGTTTACAACACTGTATGATGTAGGATTATAAGTTTACACCTTTGCAAGTGTATGTTACCACATCATTCCCACCACCAAGGCACCCATAATTCTTCACCATAGTCCATTCAGTCCCTTCTCCCCTTTGCTCAAACTACCATGTCAAGAATTCTGGGTGTGTCATTCAGTGCAACCTGATTTAATACCCAACCTTCTCCTTATTGATGACATGTCAAAGGCCATTTCACTAATTTCATATTATTGGTGACTCTGAATGAAAAGCAACCCCCTCTTCTCTCCTTACTGAGAATTAGAAAAGAAGTAATAAACCACTGCTGATTGTCACAAACGACCTTTCACACTGCAGTCTTCTGTGTAAAGATTCCTGTCCAACATCCAGAAGTTTCCAAACAAATGATCTAAGTTCACTCTAGTTCTCTGCTTGACCAATTTTTTTTATGCTCTCATCCTGATAGAAAAAAACCTGGAACTGACAAAATCTCAGATCATAATTTACATTTTCAAATGAGTTTTCTTGATTATATTATGAACTGAATATTTCTTGATTCGGACTAATAAATAGTTAACAGCAGACTAAATTCATGAAAGCTTCCATGAATATTTTACTGATTTGGGTAACATTGTGAAACGTAACTGGGAAATAATCAATAAAGGAGACTCTAAGGGGTGGGGAAGAGAGGGAAGCAAAAAGAAAAGGAGATAAAGTAGTAATATTTCCTAGATTTTTTTTACAATTTATAAATAATGCTGGTATAAAACTAAAATGTATAATAAAACCATATGGGCAACACAAATATATTTCTTACTATATTACTTGTAAATTGTCCAATGTGAAAAGTAGGATCAGTTTTCCAAGTCAGTTACTGGTTACAAGCAGTTATTTGCTGAGTTAAATTATTTCTACAGTGAAAATTTGATGTTAGTTTGTAGACAACATTTCTTGAGTCTCCATTTGAGAAAATTAAAGAGAAATAAATGGTGAAAGGAGGAGATATAGCTTCACAGATAAGTAGATGAAGGCGTGTTTATATGGAACAATGGAATTGGAAAATTCCAAATTTCGAGCACAATATATCAACAGAACAAGTTATATATAACATCAAAAACTAAGTTAACTCTGCCTGAAATTTTAAATTGGAGGATGTATGTTTTGATGTTGCTGCTTTTATGTCCCTTGGGAGGTCAGGTTTAATTTAATAGATAAAGTGACCACAGTGTGTTAAAGTCAATACACTCATTGAACTGTGCAAAAGGATAAGGTATAATAGAACAAAGAAGAATGGCATATTAACAAGAGACATGTTTGGAATGATTAAACTATTTCCTAGAAATTGTATCTTTTTCATTACACTTTGCTCAGTGTTCACATTGAATTTCATATCACTTTTTCTTTTTTATTTTAAGTGTATTCTTTTCTTGCACATGAGCATAAAACCCATTTGAAAAAAAATACACATAATTAGTCAGTCATTCTTTGGTACAGCCTGCACTTATGTGTCTTAAAAATATCACTTTATTCTGAATGAAATTTCTAAGTAGGAGCAAACAAGTATTGTAGGAATAATTTTAAAGATATCTTTAAAACTTGATGTACAGAAAGCCAAAAAAATCTCATTATGTTGTTCAAATTACAGAAGTTCTATTCTATTGAGCTCTAAATGTTCATCAAACTGAGTTATCCTTGTTAGAACAATCTAATTAGAAAGGAATATATTCTGAAATCACTTAAATCTATCAGGGGAAGAGAATTAATGCAACTATATCATCTAGACTTTCAGAGTGCATACATCCTATTAATGCTAATTACATTTATAAAATGCAAATGACTTTCCTTTACTCTGTGTACTTATGTTAATGTGCACAATTTAAACTAAGGCAAAAACACACTTAAGCTGATAATCTACAAAACTAAAGTGTTTAGTTTATTAAAAAAATAGCTATTGTGATGATATATATCCCCAAGTATTCTAAAGCTCCAATTTTCTAGTTTATTTATATTTTTCTTTAAACTCTATACAAGTGAAAGTATCTGTATGGAGTTAAGTAGTTTTTGATCTCAAAGTTTATCTAGGGGAATTTAAAAATCACTTTTGGGATTTGGTAAGAAGGTTGAGAGATAAACAGAAAACTGACAGATGGGAAGAATAATATTGGTGCTAATTAACTGAATGCAACGATAATACTATCTAAAAATTATTTCCTGATGGTGCCTTAACTGTATACACATTCACAAGGGGCATAGGGAAACCATGAAGGGTGGAAGCAGTCAGCCAGTCAGTCAGTCAGCCAGTCAGTCAGTCAGTTAGTTAGTTAGTTATAGCATAGCAGAACTGAGGTATAGGCTAGAGGTACCAGGGCTGAGAAGATTTATAAGAAAGAGTAGGGAGCAGAACAAGCAGATTACTGAAATACACTGCAAGAGGAGCAGTGTGTTAAATAGGAGAGGTCTGCTATGCCATGTAGGTTAGTGCTGATACTTAACCCCTAGAACACCGGGGAGACCAAGAAGTTATATATTTGGGGGCTTATATCTCGGCCCTTTACAAGTTCCAGCACATGTCTTATAATCTCTATATTCATCTAAGTCTCTAAATCATCTATAAAATGAATCTATTAATCACATAAAACCCTTACAGTTGGTGTGTAGTAACAGGATAATTTAATCCTTTATTGTGTCTCACAATGCAATAATTGAGCAATAAAGATAGTTATTATAGAAGACACCTATAAGTACCTGAGTTGGATTATAGAAGTTGACTATTACCAAAATCTATAAATAGATACATCAAAGTAATTGGATTTCTGTCTCAACAAGTGTCAAAGGACAGAGGGATTGGAAGGTAGATAAAGAATCATTCATTAGCAGAGTGTTTTAAACAGAGTGCTAATGATGGCTTTAGATACTCAGAGTGAGGATGGTATCAGAATGGAATGTAAGTGTTGAGAGTATGAAGGAAGTAGTTGAGAAATGAGATGACAAAAGGAATCCCATCTTCTGAACAGTTAATTTTTCCTGGTTACTTCACTCATTTATAGATATAGATATAGATATAGATACACACACACATACTCTTATTTCTCAGAAATGTTAAGCCTTATGTACTTATAGTGACAAATGTACACATCCACCAGTCAAAAAATATCACTCCAGGACCCTCCCTGGTGGTGCATTGGGTGAATCCTCTCACTGCCCCTGCACCTCTCACCTCTAACCCAGTTTTGTATGCATAAATAAATAAATCTTTAAAAGGAAAAAAACACTCCATTCCCTCCAGCTGTAAAATTACCCACTGTCTTCTCTGAATTTTCCTAATAACAAAGTTAAATTCCAGGATGCCTGCAGTGTTTCCTATACATGTTCCATTTGTTATTCTAGTGAAATTCAATTACTGTGTCAAAGTAATTTGGCATATTGTGGAGTAAAACCAGGACATTTTACTTGCTCTATGAACTCTTAACTCCAAACCAATGCTTTGGGTGATAGTGCCAACAATTTGTTTGAAAAATAAATTTGGATGAATCAAGCTTTTTTCTATGCTGTTTTCATAATAAAGTGACATTTATTCTACCAGCAAGGACAAAATGTAGGCTGGAATGTTTCTTTTCAGATAAGTTGAATAGAAATTATTTTTATGACGGTGTTTAAAACAGCCAAGGTTATACCATTCATAATCATCATTTGATATTTTGATCAAATAGTTATAATTTACACATAAATGCTACATTTTCTAAAAGTAATATTACCAATTCACCATATCAACAATAGATGTTAACTCAAAGGTGAATATGCATTTATTGTAAGAAATTATTTGAGGGAAATTAAGAAGGATGAAGAAATCAGGTGTATGAAATTATTTCCACTCACCTTCATGAAGACAATATACACTGCAAAGACCCTGGGCTTGGTCACTGAATTCTGTCATTTGCTAATTGATAACATTAGGCATGCTCTCTAAGCTCACTGAAACTCTGTTTACCTAGCTGTAACATGACAAACATATCAACTTCTCACATAGAACTACTGAGATGATTTCATGAGCAGTCACATGTCAATTATCACTGTCAGTCTTTTTTCTTATTTCTCCTTAATAATGACTTTGTTTTCACACTTTTGCTTTACAAGTATACTGTACTCCATTATCACTTTCATTAAGATTGCCCCTTCAAGTTACTTGCATTGTATCACCCATATGAACAACCAGTTTTAACTTGTTTTCTTCCTTTTAAATTGTATTCACAATATGTGAAGAAACTGTATAGATCTCAATAATCAGAAACCAAACAACCAAATTAAAATATGGAAAAAGATTTCATAGTTACTCTACAAGAGAAGATACACAGATGGCAAACATGTGCATGCAAAGATGCTTGATATCACTGGCTGCTGGGGAATTGCAAATTAAAGCCATAATGAAATATAACCTCACATCTGTTAGAATGGAAAAACCAACCAACCAACAATGGCAACAAACTCTATTACAAGACCAACACGAGGTGAGAATGAGGGATAACTGATATTCTAATATATTGTTGGTAGAATGCAAAATGGCACTCTTTGGGAAAGAATTTCTTGTTAGCTGTTCTTAGAAGCAGTTGCTTACATAGTGAAATATATACTATCATATGATCCAATAATCCTTCTTTTAAAAATATATGCAGGGCTCTCCCTGGTAATACAACAGGTTAAAACATCACAATATGAAGCTCTCAGAAACCACTGCAGCCCCAATCAGAGAGCTGACCAATATGGCATAGCAGACCTCTCCTGACACAACCTGCTGCTCCCCTCAGCAGTGTATTTCAGTAGATCTGCGTGTTCTGCTCCCCACTCTCTCTGGTGAATCTCCTCACCCATCACACCTGTGACCTGTACCCCAGTTCTGTAAGCATAAATATTTTTAAAAATAAAAATATATGCAAGGAAATGAAAAACATATATTCATACAAGAACTTGCTTATGAATAGATATAGGATTTCTTTTCATAATTGCCAAAAGTGTGGGAAACCCCAAATTCACTTAGTTGGGGGTGGATAAGTAAATGATCCACAGTCATAAATAGAATATTATTCATCAACAGAAAGGAATCAACTATTGATGAATCTCAAGTACATGTGTTAAAGGAAAGATCAAGTATAAAAGTCCATATATGTTACAATTCCATTTATATAATATTCTGGATAAACATAACTATAGAAATAGAGAATGCAGCAGTGCTGTCATTAATACCAACAGAGGAAAGACTGACTTTGAAGGGACAAGATAATTTGAGGGGGGATGCTAGAGCTTTTTTCTACCTGCATTGATGTGGTGCACACACTTTGCTATGTGTTGTCAAAAACTCATTGTACTATGTTCCATAGTAATGGATTTTACTCACTATACCAGATCAAGCAGCTTGCAATACCCTTTCTCTCACACTAACTCTCTCTTGCAAGCAAATGACTTAAATAACAGCCTGCAAATATCACAGATTAATGTAACTTCCTGGTATGATTTCCCCAAATGCCCTTTTGGACAAGTGTCTCCAACTTCCCAGGGCCTCGTACAACCTCTAGATAAGGGATTTACAAAAAAACTGTTTCTTGTTTGGATTGGCCAATCCAACCTTAGCCCAGAATCCCAAAGTGCTATACCCGTGGACCCTAAAAATAGGCTTGCTCCTCTCCCTCTGCCTAGATGCTGTGCAAATATCAATTTTACCTGTTTTTACTTGTGTGTTCGTCCCCGATTCCAACTTTGTTTTGTAGTAGAAGTAAACTGTATGATCTGTGTTAATTGGTCTATTTAAAAAAAAATGTTTTCATCTTATATACATCCCCCTAAATATTACATCATTCCTTTTTGTTAATTTTCAGCTTCTAAGAAATATATGATAGTATATATAGTGTTCTATAGGGTCCACTTTTAAACTTCATTATTTTTCTAATGTTCCTCCATATTGTTACTTATAATTACAGTTTATTCACTTTCACACATGTATAACCTTCTAATAAGTAAATATAGCATGGCTTTATTCTATACCTTCCTACTAATGGACTCCTAATGTTTCCATGACTAACCTTCTGTATTTCATCCCTGTGCACATCTGAAAATTCTTCTTTAGGATACATAGCTCAGATTGGAATTGTTGGTCTGTACGTTTAAAATGCTCAACTTTGTACAGACAGTGCCAAATTAATTTTCAGAATATTAGTAATTTATACTCCCACTAGTATTTAGGTTCCTGTTAATATCAATTTTGTTTTAAATTCAGTCACTGAAGGGTAATAAAATGGCATCTTCACTGTGGATTTAAATATGAAATTTTTGTTATTATGAATAGGTTTAGTGGCCTGCTAGAACTTAAAATTTCACTATTGTTTTTATAGAACCCCTTTCATACCAGAGCCCCTGATCTCTACCTATGATGGGAAATTTCACCTATTTTTAAAGAGGAACTCAATTATGAAATTATGCCTTACATTGAAAATACCTGTTCATCAGATTGATATAGTGAATCAGTATAATTCCCTTCCATTTCTAAAAGAATTTTTCTAATTTATATTCTCATCCTAAAAGTCTCTATAATAGAGCCCATGTAGAAAGTTAGGAGAAATACTCCTGAAAGATAGTCAGAGGGTCTTCCCTGAGATATGTAATGACACAATTTAAAGCTGTACTAATAGGGACAATGTCCTTGGTCTACAATGATCAGAGCAGAGCTCTTCTAAATACATGTAGACATATATGTAGAACATTTAAATATCATTAAGTGAAAATAGCACATTGCTAGAAAAGTCATCCTGAAACACTTGATACTACTATAAGAGAAAAAGAAAAAGAAATTGGATCCATTTTTAAATTCCTATAGAATGATAACAAAACATACAGCAACCTTAATAAAAAAGGACTTGGCAGAACTTCAACGTTGGTATTTTCTCTAACAAAAGCTAATCCTTTAGTGAGTTACAGTGACATTTCAGGTAGAAAGGCAGTGCCCATAAAAGCCTTCATTTGTTCAAGCAAAATAACCAATACTTGTGTCCAGTATAAATGCAACTATTCCTGACAAGGGTAATATTTTCACCCACTGAGTATCATTTATAACATATTAGGAGTAATATATATGAAAGAGGGATTTTATTGAGATCGGAGCAACAGAATTTGAAAACCTTGCTCTTTCTTAAAGGTTACAGAGATACCTGTGCATTTTTAGTTTACAGATTTGTCATTCCCAGAAGACTTAAAAAATCTTAGAAAAAGGAAGAGACATCAAACTAGGTTACACCAGACTAGAAAGCTTCTGTACAGTGAAAGAGACAGTACTAAAACAAAGAGATACCCTATTGAATGGGAGAAAATATTTACACACAATGTAACAAAACAAAAATGTAATGAAAAACACAATGTAACAAAAAATAAGGGGTTGGTATGAAAGATTTACAGAGTTTACACCACCCAACTAAAACAAGGTCAACAGCCCAGTCAAACACTGTCCAGAAGAGCTAAAAGACACACATCTCCAAGGAAGAAATGCAAGTTGCTAACAGGCATATGAACAAAATTTAAAAGGCACTATTACCAGTGAAATGTAAAACAAAACCACAATGATATCTCCTCACACAGGTGAGAATGGCCCATATTGGAAAAACTGGAAACAAATTCTGGTGAGGATGTGGAAAAAAAGGAACTCTCTTACACTGCTGGTGGGGATACAAACTGAACCAACTCTATGAAAAGTTGTGTGGATGTTCTGTAAACACTAAAAACGAAGCTACCATATGGTACAGCTATTTTACTCTTAAGAATCTACCCAGAGGACACAAAAATATTAGTTCAAAAGGAAACCTGCGTGCTTCTGTTTACTGCAGCACTATTTACAGTAGGTAAGAAATGAAAACAGCATAAATGCGCCCCAAACAGATGAATGGATCAAGAATATGTGATGTATATAAAAAGAAATACTACTCAATGATCAAAAAGATGAATTCATATCATTCGCAGCAACATGAATAGAGGGGAAAAGATTCGTTGAGCAAAACATGGCAGAAAGATATAGAAATATAAGATTTTTTTTCACTTATTGGGGATAAATCAAATACTGTACAAAAAAATGATGTAAGAAAATACATAACTTACAAAAATATGCTTAGTAGGAGAATATTTCTCTTTGGTGTCTTCTTTAGTAAGTTTAAACTATACCTGATTATCTAAATTTCTACTTTGGCTGATAATCATGTTCAGGCAAATCTTTCTTTTTTTATAGTAGTTTATTTTTACATCATTGTGTACTTTTTTTTTTTTTTGCATCTCAAGCAAATATTTCTTAAAACAAGCTATATATATGTGGAATATACCAAAAAAAATAATAAAGGGTAAGATGAACTCAATTGAAAAACCTAACCCCTGAAACTGTGAAATGCGGCATCCAGAGGGTGTTGGGAGAGAGGAAAAGAGGGAGGCAGAACAATGTATTAAGAAAGTAAAATAGTCTATGGTGGTGGAATATGGGTTCTTCCCAGATGCGTAAAAGTAACAATGGGTGAAGGGATATCATATACTTCTATTATGGAAACAATAATACAAACCAATATTAATTCAATAAAAATATTGAAAAAAGAAATTAAAAACGTTAGCACTCTAAAGAGTAGCAAATCTAAATAATGACACTATTTCAAGTAAATAAAATTTTTACAAATTAAAATAGGCTATGTAGATTAGATTTTAAAAAATCTATCTGGTGAGATATTTACTGAAACCTTAGATAAGGCTCAATAATTCATTGTCTCTAGAAATATTTTTCTTTATTTGAAAAAAATATGAAATGAAATATTATTTATCACAACAACCTGGAACTCAAATGATGCAGTTACATCCTTGGTGTGGATGCAGATACATCCTTGGTGTGGATCACAGCTGAGATTTGAATAGAGAATTGCCAGATTCTAATGTCAGTATTCTTTCTATTACACTATCGTTCATACACAGAAGTAAAATACTGTATGTAAATAACACTGAGGTAAAAATGCAACAAATTATTTCAAATTTTGTTGTAAGTATATCTACCAAAGTCATGTATATACATAAAGTTGTATCTAAAAGATACATAACTATATACATAGTCAGAAACTAATCAGTGGTGTCTGAGTAGTAAATATATTCCATTTTAAACATAAGCATTCTGCCTAACTATATATGCTAATGTGTATACCATTTCATAAAATATTTGAGCATATGTTTATAGCATAATAAACTTGACCTATTTTTAAAAGCAGAAATATGAATAACAGCTTATGAAGTCAAAAAATTAAACTGAGTAATTTATGGTTTTTTTACTGCAGAATCACAGGCAGACTACCTTCCCGCATAGGTGCATCCTTTCTGACTGAAAGGATGTTAAGGAGAAAAAAGTATAATTTACATTGAAATCCTACTCTGAACAAAAAGTTTCAGCTTGATAAATTATTCTGAAGGAATTTGAGTTGACTAGATAGGTTTTGACTACTTCAAACATACTTTTTCCATAATGGAAAAAATCATCAGACAATCGTGGTTTTCAAAAGTCACTTAGAAAATGATTTGTTCATAGCAATATCATAAGTTGAAGTAAGTATGATACAGAACATTTCGTTCAACCTCATGTATGGCAAAGACTTAGAAATTTTGTGTTCATTTTTGTGGTCAAATATTCTTGATCTAAAATATTTTCATCTTCTCTTAAGCTTGAGACTGCAGACATAATTTGAGGCAGGCATTTTAGAAACACAAATGAAAAGAAAAATCAAGTTTTATTTCTTAAGTTAGACTTCATTTTTCTTTTTCCATAAAATATATGAAATAGGTTCATTTTATTGAAAAATTCCTTCCAGATATTCCCCACTAGAAATGCACTAGAGAAATTTTCTCAAAATTAAGAATTATGCATTTATATATGCTATGGGATAATTAAAATTTACTATGATTATAACTTGATTGAACAGGGTAGCCTGTTTTAATTAATTTTTCCTTGTGCACATAGCCAGAAGACTCACTGAAACTTTTGAATTATGCTACTCAATTATGATAGTAAATATGTGGAACTGGAAAGAACTTTTGCAGTTATTTTTTAAAGATTTATTTATTTATGCACATATAACTGGGGTACAGGCCAGGGGTGCATGGGCAGTGAGAGATTTACTAGTAACAGCGTGGGGAGCAGAACAGGAAGACTAAGGGGAGCAGCAGATGAAACAGGAGAGGTCTGTTGTACTATGTGGATCACCTACAGGGCGGGATGGAATGCAGATTGAAGCAGCTGCTGCCTGCTTCACAATGCTATGCTTTAGCCTACTGAGCCACCAAAGAGGGCCCTTCAGTTATAAATTTATAACACTGAATCATGAGGTCCTTCATGTGAATATTCAATTATTCCCTAAAATTTTGGGTAAATTTAAAATATTTAATATCACAGATGAAGTGAAAAAAATTAATGGTAAAGTAATGGGTAGAAAATATCTTTTTCCAGGAACAATATCGTATCTTTCAGTTTGGAAATAGCGAGCAAATGCAAATAACAATAACTGTTACCGTGAACGAACACTGGAAATACATCATGCAATTTATTTTATATTCATTTCTCAATAAGAGAGATAGTACTACACCTGAGAGCTAATATGATGTCACAAAAAGAGTAGTCCTTAGAAGCAACAATCCTGATTTCTAGTTCTAACTATGCTACCACCTTTAGCATTACGAACTAGTGTTATTCTTCTTGCCAAATCTTAATTGCACATTGTTTAAAAATGCATTCAATTTCTTTAGATACAAGAGTTAATCTCCAAATAAATACATTTACGGTATCCTTGAATTTCTTAAAATCAGGCATTACTGTTTGTTCTTTTGCATTGTTATTATTTCAGTTTTATTATAAAATGGAATAGATAACATTTGGTATTGGAATAAATTCTTTTCTAGAGGAAAGTTTTTTTTTTTCCATTTAGGAAATTTATCCCTATGGACATATTGGGAAATTAACAACATAGTTTGTATTTTGGATACAAGTCATTTGTCAAATATATGTATTAAGAACATTTTTCTTCCAATTACAAATTATATATTGTGAAAATCTTCTAGATTCTAAAATACTTAGCCTTTTAAAAGTACACAAAGATAGTTAAACATCCAAAAGTCAATTAATGTAATCAAATGTATCAACAAAAAGAAAAATAAAAACAATATGATCATAATAAATGCTAAGAAAGCATTTGACAAAGCTTAACATCCATTTATGTTGATGACCCTCAAAATTCTTGGGACAAATAGAACATACTTTAACATAATAAAGGCCATATACAACAAACCCATCTATTGCCTATATTTTTCTCAGTGGTGAAAAGCTAAAATCTTTTCCCTTTAAGGTCTAGAATAAGGCAAGGATATCCACTCACAACTGTTTTTCAATATAATAAGACAAGACAAAGATATACTAGAAATCCAAATAGGTCAATAAGTAAAACTATCACTATTTGCAGATGATGTGGTACTATACATTGAGAGCCCTAAACACTCCACAGAATAATTAATCAAAAAAACCAACTCAGTTTAGTAAAATAGCAGGATATAAAATCAATACACAAAAATCAATAACCTTCTTATATGCAAGCAATCAGTCTGCAGAAAAAGAACTCAAAACCATCCTTTTTAATAATTGGAACCAAAAAATTCAAATACTTGGGAGTAAACCTAATAAAAGTTGTAAAAGACCTATACAAAGAAATTTATAAAAAAAATATTAAAAAGACACAAAGAAATGAAAAGACATTGTAAAAATTAACATTATCAAGATACCCATATTAACAAAAGCAACAGATTTAATACTATTTCAATAAAAATTACATTGACATTCTTTTTAAAAAATGGGATATTGGTGAAATTAATGTGGAACTGCAAAAATTCTCAAATAGCGAATGTTCTCATAACTTGAAAGGAGAATGCAGGTATCAACACTCCCACAATTCAGATTATACTACAATGTCATAATAAATAAAACTGCAGAGTACTGGAACAAAAACAGAAACACAGGCCAATGTAATCAAATAGAAAATCCAAAAATAAACCCACATATTTATGGGGAGCTAAGAATATATAATGGAACAAGGACAGTCCAATAAATGGTGATAGGAAAACTGAACTGCTCCAAGTAAAAGAATGAAGCTAGACTACTACCACATAGCATGGACAAAAACAAACTCAAAATGGATGAAACAATTGAACAGATGACCTGAAACCATAAAATATATATAAGAAAATATAGGCAAAACATTACATGACATATATCGCAGTAACATCTTTAAAGACACATCCACCAAAGCAAACAAAGTGAAGGAAAAAGATGAACAACTGGTATTACATTAAATTAAAAAACGTCTGTACTGTAAAAGAGACATTAACCAAAACAAAGATACACCCCACTGATTGGAAAAAAACTTTTGCACACACTACTACTGATAAGGGATTGATCACAAAGCTCTACAAAGATCTTACAAGACTCAACATAAACAAAATGAATAATCCAGTCAAAAAATGGGCAGATGAGCTAAAAAGCACTTTTCCAAAAAGGAAATGCAAATGGCTAACATGTATATGAAAGAAATGTTCAACATCACTTGAATCAGGGAATTGCAAATCCCTGATTCAAAAATTACAACGATATATGTCCTTAAGCCAGAGAGAATGACACATATTAAAGAAACAGGAAACAATAAATGTTGTTGAGGATGTGTAGAAAAGGAACTCTTTAACACTGCTGATGGGAATGCAAATTGGTCCAACCACAATGGAATGATGTAGGACTCGGCATATGGAATCTACCCAAAGGACACAAAAGCATTAATTGAAAATGATACCTGCATCCCTAGGTTTATTGCAGCACTATTTATTATAGGTAAGATATGGAAACCACCCAACCTAGACGATTGGCTCAAGAAGATGTGGTATATATACACACAATGGACTATTACTTTGGCAATCCAAATAGATAAACCCATGCCATCTGTAGCATCATGGATGGATCTGGAAGGCATCATGCTCAGTGAATTAAGCCAGGGAGAAAAGAAAATTATCAGACGGTTTCACTTACTGGAAGAATCTAGGGGAACCAATTAAGGGAACAGGAAAAAAATATATAATAAAGTATAAAACAAAATTGGCAACTCTAAATCAGAGACATCCTGCAGGAGAGGGAGAGGGAAAGGGTTCAAAACAGGGGAGGAAAGAGTAAGAGGATGTATGGTGATGGTGTGGAAGTGAATTGGTAGGAATTTTACAGGGACTATACCTGAGAGGAAAAAACATATGTTGTACACACAGAAAAAAAGATGTAAAACATATATAGAAAGAATGTAAAATGAAATATTTCAACTATGAAATATTTTTTCCTGAACTAGCTAGGTTATTCATTGTTTTGAAATACTATATACGCTCAGTTTATAAATTCAATATCATTATGTAAAATACTAGTTTAGACATACTGATTTTTTTCCACTTTCCTGCATCGTGAAACAGTGTTTTTGAAATTCCATTTCTACCCCTACCATCCCTTACATCTCCTTACGGGTTTTCACTCCTCCCCCCACCTTAACCTCAGAAATGCTAGTAATGTCTGCTAAATATTGTAAATATTCCACTTTGTCAAACCAACTGCTAAGCAAATGTCCAGTATTTGTCTTTTCTTCATCATTTTAAGTACTTCATTAAGATAATTGCCCAGAAATCATTCCACTGTCCTGTAAAAGGTGTAATTTGTCTTTCCTTATGGTGGAAAAATGTTCAACACATGGAGATATGTGCCACATCTTCTTGATCTAATCTTCTGTCATCAAATAGACTTCTTTGGAGTCATCTTGCACCTAAAAATTGCCCAAGACACTTCAAAAGAATTTTAACGTTAAAATCAGTTTCCTCTTGTTGGAGTGTTAACTTACAATGGCTAAATTCACCTCACATTTGGCCATATAAAGGAGAGAATCAAGGATTTTAATAATTGAAAATTATTTGCTCTTGGAATTTGAATAGTTAGATTGTTGCAGTTTCCATATAGAGATTGAAATAAATTGAACAATAGTTTTATTTGTTTATATCTATTTGCCATAGCAAATAATTCATATAAATCATGTCTTTGTATTGCTAGGGGAAAAATGTAATTTTTATTTTCTTGCTGTAAACTCAGATCAATCTTTCTCTCTTAAACAAATTTATAGCACCTATTAATCAATTTGCCACTTAAAAGTAATGAAGCAATAGGAAAATGGTCAAATTTGAAAAAAATGATTCTTTAATGGAAAAGTGATAAAAATGTTGGTCCTTATTTCAAAGTTTGGAGACAATTAGTTTTTTTTGCTATCAAATATTAAAATCTCTCACAAGAGGCAAAGTTTTGAAAAGTTCTGTGTTCGCTTTGAAATATTGCCATAATCATTACTACCATTGCCATTGTATTATTTGCATGAGCAAAGGATAATGACATTTTCCAGCAGTTGGCATTCACCACTTATTTCATCAGATAAAAGTAAAGGAAGATGAAAGCTCAAGACTGTTCAACTTAATCAGTACCTGCTTCTGTTCACTACCTTTCGAAGCAGCTTTTATTTTTCCAAATATTTTTGGCATGTTTCTTAAATTTTTAGGTTTGTCATCCTAAAAGAGACTTAATAATTTTATTCTGTACAATTCTGTTACAATTGCTTAGAACACAGCTGTTTAGTTTAAGTTTAAAGAATGCAGCTGTGATGAAGATTTTTTACTTCCTCATACACTATTTTAAAATTCTGAATGCAGCAGTAAATGTAATGCAGATGAAATACACCAGGACAATCATCTGACATTAATATCTAAACTTCTACACAGATACTAACAGGTATAATATAGTTAAAAGCAGTACCAGCTTTGAGATAACAGACGGAGACAAAGATTGTCTCCGCATCCTTCGAGCCAGGCCCTTTGGGCAGTCCCAGAAGCCAGATACCTTATTTTTTCATGAAAACCAGTATTCATATCTCTAGTTTCCAATTTTATCCCATAGTCATATTCTTAAGAACTCAGGGGATGACACTTTTTCTGAATACTAATCTATTAAACTTATATCTGCTGGTGCATAAATGAATGTACTCTTATTTGAACAGGATAATTCCACCCTGAATAAACAGCACCAAAACTGTAGCATGAGACGTAGACAAAATAATGACCCTGCAAATAGAGAGATCTTTGTTTGAAAGTCTTTTTACCCATCATCAGTCAAGTTGTTTAGTTTTTTGGAGTAGTCACTTTCTCATCTGTGAAGTGGGGTTATGTGGACTTGAGAAACAGAGTGTGAAATACCAGTGCAGGGTCTGCTATCACGCCTGTCCTTACTAATTACAGGTTACTATTTCTTTTGACAATCTACGAAACTGAAGTAATCCAGAAGATGAGATATTTTTGGTGACTCTAAAAAACTTTAAGTCTGGTCTATTTATACTGTGCACAAGACTACTTTGTTTAAATGAGGATACTTTACATCAGGAATACATCAAACACTTTCTAAGTGCCAGGTGTGATCTTCTTTATAATAAATCTTTGACTACAGGATTTTAGCATCCTCAAATTGCATCAAAAATTGTATGATTTTTTTAACTGAAAATCTCCAAAGCTAGACAGACTAGACATTAGACATTATTACTCCCATTTCAAAGTTGATACAATTGTGTATGACAGTTAGGGTCTTGACAGGAAATACATGGATCACAATTAGGCATTGTGAGCACACTTTGATAAAGACACTCTACAATTTTTTGGTTAGTATACAAGGAAAGGTCTTTTATCTCCCTTTGAAATCCTGCCACTGTTCCCATAAATCAGACTCAATTGGAAGCCAGAGGTTATGGAAACACACTAATGCAGACCATAATGCCACTCAGTTACTGAACAGGATGTTGGAAGACAAGTGCCTCTCAAAGGCGAATGAGAATTATGTAGAATACTGTGTCTTAACAAGGTCAGTGCTTTTGGCTTAGTTATATTAACATGGGAGTGAGGACTAGATCTCAGAGGCTTTGAATTAGAGATTAATGATACATATATATTGGGCCATGTTATCTCTTTATCCTAAGTACCCCCTTTCTATGTCTGCTCATTTTATACAGACTATTTGTTTCTGTCTTGCACTATTCTGTCACTATACAAGTTTGTCTAGTCCCAACACAATAAGTTGGTCTGTGTCATTAGAAATAATGCAGTAGACACTAGTCATTCATATATTCAATTGCTCCTTTACTGTGGACTAGGCAAAAATTAACAAAAGCAGACATAGTCCCAATTCTTAAGGCACTATAAAATATTTACCATTAAATAATTACAATCATTCAAGCAAAACTACATGTTGATAAGTAATCTGGAAAAAGGAACATTTGCATAATTTTGGCCTAGGATTTTAGGGACAACTTCCCTGAGAAAGCAATGTTTCACTTGAGAACTGAAAGATGAGTAGGAGCTAACAAATTGAAGTCAAAAATAGGATGGGTAATTTTACAGATGGTGGAAGTAACATACACAAAGTCTTTGTGGCCATAAAAGGAACACAATATAACCAATAAGATAAAGTCTATATATGTGACCACAGACAAAAGGAAAGAAAGGGTGGGAAGTCGGTTCAAGGAAAAGGCCACAAAAAGAAGGCTGGACACTGCCCCGGACCTGTGTTGGAATTTGGTATATTTTTTCAAGTGTAAAAGGAAACAAAGCAGAGAATGACTAAATGTTGGTTGTAATAATATCATTGATGTTACAATATTGAAGATAAAATTGGAAGGGCCTGACGGTTTTAAAAGATGTCAGAAATGCACTGAAGAGACTGAGATATGGTGTCTTATAATAAAGAAGAGGATGCCATAGTTTAAGCATTCCTCATGGAGTGCTCCCGTTTCCCCCTATTTAAATACAACACACATTTTTATGTGTTTGTTTTTTGCAGTGAATGTGAACTTCTCTAGAACAGAGATCAGTTTTTCTTTAGGAAACTGTTTTCCTTACTTGAAACCTGATGAGTTAGGGGGAACTGTATTTACTTTAGCTCTTGACTTCCTTATGAGCTCAGCCTCATCTGCAAAGCACTGATTCCCAATTGTCAAGATTTTTCAGGGGTTTAAGTGGGGAGCAAAAGAAGAGGGGGGAGGAGAGAAGTTTGATAAGTACCTTTTGATAAAATACCTGCTTTAAACTGGAGATTTTGGCAATCGCCACAAGCAAAAACCTTCTTTGGGGATAGTGCCAACAAAGAGGAAAGCAATGTCCTGCTATTGAAATGACTTTGAGTAGTAAGCATTGAGAGATGTCTGAAGCTAGGAGTACTTTTGCCATTTATGTTCAAACAAGTTCTTATTAAGATGACTTGAGTTTGATTTCTTATTTGAAACTAAAATCGAAAAATACCACTACATTAAAAATCAAGTGAGAGATGTTATCATAAGGCTATAAAAAATACTGTTCAGTAAATTCCAAACAATTGGTTAGCCTGCCTAATACTAGTTTTGTTTTGGAGTGTATACATTCATATGGACAGAAAGTATAACCATATAGATTAGTTACAATACACAGTAAGATATGTTATGAATTAATAAAATAATGATTGTAAGGTGGATTCTTATGGATACCTCTGTGTCTTGTTAATCATATCTAACCATGCAAATATTCATATGGGAATAAATATAACTAATCTAAATTTTAAGCACTTGTATATTATTAGAGAGCATGTAGTGGATATACTGAAACAGCAAAGTTTCCATGGGTTGTCCTGTATGATCGACACTCAGCAGGGTGAGTGATCTAGACCTTCTAGAAGGTGCCTCTCTAAGGAAGCACAGAGTAAACAAAGCTGTCAGTCATACAACAACCATACCAGTGGATCTGATAGCCATTTTAATGATTTGATAACAGAGTCCCAAGAGAAATTCCCACACAGCATTATTCTCTGTGACAGCTGCTTCTTTCCTAGAAATTAATTTGTGTTTGTCTTGTGCGTACTTGAATTAACCAAGATTTTTTCAAGAATGCTCTAAGAAAACATTTACTGCCAAAACTGCCATCAAATTATTTAGTATATATTGTCATTTAACTCTGTCATAGATTCAGTTTTTCTATTATTCCTGTTTGCCTTTGCAGCATATGTCTGTGTATCTATCTACTTACCTATCAACACACTAATTTCTTCTAAAATTATACTAGCTCAACTATTTATACCATGATGGTATTCTGGAAAAAAAATTACAAGTGACTAAATGAATTATTTTAAAGATAAATAATATATTTGTGAAAATAGAGGATAAAGTGAGGAATAAAGTGATGAGAGGGGTTATTTAAAATATTAAGGCATTCTTGAACTCTGAGTGTATGTTCCTCTATTTTAAATCCCAATATTCCATGTCACTGACTGCAAACTTATTTCTTTCTAATAAAACCAATGTAATAAAGTTATGTTGGAAAAATAAATATGATTTATTCCTAGGAGATTATTTGTTTACATTCCTACTAAAATACAGAAAAGTTAAAATTGATAACCTCATCTAGAGGTTGGGGGACACTATCAAACGTTCATCTTGATCAAACTCTAGAAAGGGTTTCTGAATACTTTTCTCAACTTGGCTCTGACTTGCAGGTCTCTGTTCAGTTCCAATTAGTCCTCTTTTAAAGGAAGCCTGCAAAATCAGGTTAGCCAGATTTCCCCACCATAACTATGTAATCACCTTGGTTGGATATCTTGTCAGGTACCCCCATCCAGTATCACCCCCAGAGAATGTATGATCATGCTGGCTTGCCTGCAGCAAAAACTGTTCTGTCAGTTCAGCCAGATTCTTCTTTACCCTCCATATTTGTTTTTAGTAATTCTATCTGAACTCCCACAGTCTAGAATTAATTCAGGTAATGAAAAAGACTCCCTCCTTGATCAATTTCAGTCTCCTGTGAACCCTCTTCTACACTAGGCATTCACCTGGGTCACCTGTGTCTATGACTTGCTGAGCCTGATTTTCAGCAAGACTTTCTAGAGCCTTAAAAATAAACAGTTCTGGCCCTCCCTGGTGGCACAGCAGGTTAAAGCACGACACTGAGAAGCTAAAGCCACTTCAGCATTAGTTCGATCCCTGCCTGGGAGGTGATCCACATGGCCTGGCTGACCTCTCCTGACCTGTCCGCTGCTCCCCTCTGCAGTGTACTTCATCAGTCAGCCTGTTCTGCTCTCCACTCTGTCTCTGGCGAATCCTCTCATCACCCCTGTGCCTCTGGCCTGTACCCCAGTTCTGTATGCATAAGTAAATAAATATTAAAACAATTATAAACAAACAGTTCCATAATCCCCATACCTTAACATCTACATTTCTGGTCTCCTCGTAGCAATTTTCCATTCCACTGACTCTTCATTCTGCTTCTAGTTTATAAAATTTTAGCTTTTTTTTCTGGATTCAGAGCTGAACTCAGTATTCAGCTGAACTAAAATCTTCTGCAGTAGTTTGAGTAAAATGCACTGCCATTTTAAAAAGGTGTTTGGTGCAATTTTTTTCTTTATATTAATGCTAAATTAGTTAATACAATTATATACACACACCCTATTCAGCCTACAATATATGGCATATTACATCTTGTTTTGTGAAATAAACCACATGAAGATTAAGGCTTTTTTTTGTGAAAGAAAAAAAATATTCATGAATCTTTTCAGTGGAACTGTCACAATAGATTTAGAGACTAAGCAATGGGATTTTGCTAGAAATATTGGGTCTCAACTGTATATAAACAAAGAAAAATGGAACTTTACAGTCACAGAGCAGGGTATAGGGTGGGGTTCAGATGGAAAGTTAGGTAACCAGACAGTAAATGAAGTAAAATATAGTTTTGAAATGGAAGGTATTAAAATGGATAGTCACACTGGCAATAGTGAATGGAAAAGTTTTGCAAAAGAATTAATTGGTGATGTGGAAGCTTTTCCTATTTTACAGATTACTTAATTTTACCTTCAAATAGTGTTTGTGAGGAGTATTAAATGTATAATCTACCATATTGAGATATTAGGAACAATGTCTTGCCTAATAACAACAACAGTGTTAAATGAATAGTGTAGCTACTACATAAACTATCTGGAAAACATTAAATTTGACTTAGATTTTTTAATTAATAAGGTAAATACTTATGGTATTATGAAAAAAAAGCATAGTGCTAAAGTAGAGTGGCTATGTGACAAATTTTACATACATTTATGGATAGCTTATATGTAATATATATCCTCACTTGTAAACAAAAGTTTGGGAGTTAACATGATTTCTGGATAATGGCAATAATAAAGGATGCTACTATGTATGTATGTTTTAATTTATTTTTAAACTAGGCTTTATTTTTGTGTTTTACAAATTAAAGTTTTACCTGTGTTTAAATAATACTTAATACTATTATTTGAGGATGATTTTTTTTAAGATTTATTTATGCATATAAAACTTGGGTACAGGCCAGAGATGCAGGGGTGGTGAGAGAATTCACCAGAGGCAGAGCAAGGGGCAGAAGAGGCCTACTGTCAAAGTACACTGCTGAGGGGAGCAGCAGGCAGGTCAGGAGAGGTCTGCGCGCCAAGTGGGTCACCTCCGTGGCTGATGGGGATCCAACTCATGCAGAAGTGGCTTTAGGTACTTAGTGTTATGCTTGAACCTGGTGTGCCACCAGGGAGGGCCCTGGGGATGATATTTTTAAATGCTGTTTATTTGCCTGTTTTAAGCTTTGTTGAGATAATTTTGACACATCACATTTGTAAGTTTAAAGTACATACAACTGTGATATAATACATGTATTTATGAAATGAGGATGACAAAGCTGTGTTATCACCTCCAGCCCCTAACACCATTATTAATGTTTCATATGTTTGATTTATAAGTTATTGAGGGAACTAAATAGTTAAGGCTAATTCTTGTTCCCACTTAATGCTCTTTTTAAAGAACATAATTAATTTAATGTTATAGGGAGTTCTTTAGTAACATCAGTTTTCAAGTCACAGATCTTAATTATATGAAAGCAGAAATTGACTCTGCCTGACAGATTTTAGCAGGAAAGATACTTGTTAAAATAATATAGAACCGGGCCCTCCCTGGTGGTGCAGCGGGTTAAAGCACCACACTGAGAAGCTAAAGCCACTTCTGCATGAGTTTGATTCCCGCCTGCCCAGGAGGAGACCACATGGTGTGGCAGACCTCTCCTGACCCGCCCACTGCTCCCCTCAGCAGTGTACTTCGTCGATCTGCCTGTTCTGCTCCCCACTCTGTCCCTGGTGAAGCCTCTCGCCACCCCTGAGCCTCTGGCCTGTACCCCAGTTCTGTATGAACAAATAAATCTTTAAAAAAAAAATATATATATATATAGAACCTCTTGAGGATTAGGGAATTAGTGTTAGTGTCTCCTACAGGATGCCTGGGCAGGCTATTTTTAGGACACTGCTGAATTCTGGATGGCAGGTTGCATTGCTGGCTCTGAGGGCTTTGAACTGGACACAATGAACACCACCACTGCCACATCCAGATGAGAAATGAAGTAACAGAGAGAACATACCACAAATCTCTTTCCTAGGCATCACTAGCTCTTGATTCAAAATCTAACTGATGATGGTAGCTCATGAACCAACATTTTGGACACAAAGGGAGCCAAAGAAGGAAGTACATGGCATTTTTGGTTTTTATAAATAGCTATCTCTGGATAATGGAGAGTCCCAAAGGGTGATCATATCTTAAAAGTGAGATTAGAGTAAAATATGAAAACACTATACCATCACCATTGTCTGCCTCCTTCCAACTCCTTCATGCACCTATATCAACTGTGATGACATGAGTTTAAAGGTAACAGCGTTTGGCATGAATTTTCAAAGGTTTGCTATGTGTATACAAATCTACTTTTGAATTATTTCAGGTAATTTCTACAATCAAACCATATCAAGTAGATATTAGTATCTTCATAGAGTTAGCCCATTATAAAACTTACCAAAAATCACAGAGCTAATGAGTCAGATGGCAGGAATTTTAACCCAGAAGATTTGAGTTATACAAACAACTCAAGAGCTCATAAACTGAATTCTGAAGCTAAGGTTTCTCCAGTATCCTCAAATAACTCTCTTGTGGTGGTGGAGGAAGATCTTTATGTAGTCTTAACCAGATTTATCATACTATCTTCTATACCAGTAATAAAGAAATGAGAGAAAAAAAACTTAAATTTTTGCCAGTGTGGCTGCTCTGTTTCCTTGCTCAGAGAGAGCCTAAGGATGATATTTTCTGTATTTTGTCTTACCCTGGGCATAGGACTGTGAAATGCATACAAATTATCATGGATTCTTTTTTCCCCAAGAAAGAAAACATTGCAAATAATAACATATACCTTTTTAAAAATAAAAATTCTTCCAACATAACCTCCTTTCCAAATCTGTTGTAAAATGCTTTAAGTTCTTTGGTTTAAATACTGAATTTATCAAAATAAAAAAAAATTAGATGAACTTGTAAATTAATCAGAAGATTTTGTGAACAAAGGCAAGGAGCAACTGATTTCTGATTCCTATAATTCAAAACATGTAAAAAAATCATATTTTTCTTCCCAGAGCAACAAATTACCAATTGAAGTTCTCTACTTAAAATTCTACAACTTTCCAAACCTTAAATATGACAAAATATATTAATAAACTTTACAAAAGTGAGAGTACACTGATGAACTCCAATCAGTGACTAAGACAGACAAACTACCGACAGGAAGGTGATTTTAGTATGTAGTTATGGGTGACCAGGTCATCCGCCTTGTTTTTTTGGCTTATACATGCTATTGCTCAAAAACTGCCAAATGGGACAATGTTTTTGAAGGATGTATGTCCCCATAACTTCACATTATAATGAGAATGATATTAATTTTAATAATGTCCCCAAACCGTGAAGACAATTCTCTTCTTTCCCAGTCAGTCAAAGCTGAGTAAGTTTATATATTTATTTAATGTTCATTTAATGCAATGCCTTTGCCTTTTTATTTTTATGGCACCACTAAAATAGCAAGTAACTCCTTTGCTGTCAGTGTCTGGAGAAGTGATTTTTCTATCAGACTTTTGACTTGTCAGCTGTGCAAACTGACTTGATACAACTGCTATGAAGCATTTAACAAATCACTTTTTTCCCATTCAGTTGCAGTTTCATTAGCTATGACTGCCACATTTCAACGCATGCATGCATGCACTGATTTCCAGAAGAGGCAAGAAGTAGACAAATAGGATTTAAATATATTCATAGAACTCATGGCAAGCACTTGGGACGTCATAAAATTACCCAGAGGTCTAGTTCTCAGGAGTAGGGCAACTACTTCCAATGCAGAGTCGAGAGGTTATGTGTAGATCATATTTAAGAAAAGAGAGCTATTTTGTTCTATCAGATTTTCTGTCAAGTATTGATACTACAACTCGCTTTCATCAAGTTCTTTGTTTCAATTCTACTCCCTATTAGGAACACAACTTTCTCTTGTTCATTTTCCTATTAAACTGTAAAATCAATCAAATATTATTAAAGTGCAGATGAAAGTCGTATTGTATATGTGTCTTATAAGCAAAAAAAAAAAATTGATAAAGATATGTTGAACTTGCCCACCCATTTTGATAAAGCAGACTGATTTGGAACATTGTATTGTCAATCTGTCAGGATATGATTTAATTAATAACTAAATAAGCTGTGTATGTATTTTTCAAACTAAATATAACTTTTATATATAATTTTCAACTTTAAAGGATTTCAGTTTAAAGTTTTAAAATATGCTCTTACCATGCATTATTTGTGTCCTCCTCCAAGGTATACACATCCTGGAGGATTTAAAGAGGAAAAGAACCAAAAGAAATGTAAGAAGTCATTGGAGCAATGATGTGGGGAGGCATCGTGTCTGTGATCACTGTCTAATGTTATAACTTTGACTTGGAGCAGGAATTTTCAAAGGGCCTGGCAAATGTAGGAAAGGAGACATCTGCTGGAGTCCCATTATCACCTGCCCCTGCCACTACTTTGAGAGAGACACCTGTGAATGAAGAGCTCAGGAAATAGGTACACACTAACTGGTCTCTAGCATTTTATTTACCATCTCTTTTCCTCCAAAGTCCAAGGGTTGGTGATTAATAATCTAGGGAGTGGCTAATGTGGCTTTTTGAAAAAGGAGTACAATCTTAATCTGAGATCAGTTTTTAGACGGAGGAACTATTTACTTAGGTTTCAGATTGGTGACAATTATATTTGAATAACATAACCATTGATGTGGAGAAGGCATACTCTGACAAATGTTTTAAGAAAACCCTATTGTTTAACAATACATTTTAAAAGTAATGCATGTATGTTAGGAGGCAGTGGAGGGGAAAGCAGATTTTGGTATGATGCGTATCTCAATGGGGTGGGAAGGCAGAGCACAAGGGATGGTATGTGGTTAAAATCATATCGTAAAATATATGCTGAAGGTCTTCACTGTTATTTGAGATAATCTATTTGTAGATTCTATTTCATTACCACAAATAGCAGAGAAATAAAAGCAGTTCATGCAAGGGATGATGATGAGGGATTTATGTACAAATGATTAAGATGAATATAACCACATTCTTGCTTCTGAGGTCAAATTTTAAAAGTTAGAGTATACATCCATCCTCCCAACTTTTCAAAATAGAAGAAAGAATACCCCATCTAATTCAGAATGATAAATAACACGGGACCAAAAACTAATCTTCAGTAGAAAGTATCATCAGCTTGTATTTGCTAGGACAAAAGATCAAATTTTTCCAAGTAATATTAAAGAATATTTTAGATTCTGTTTTGAAGATGACAGAGTACTAATATGTAAACTCTTCTACTGTGTAAGGATGTTCTGATTCCACTAGTTCCATAAATCCAAGGATGCTAAAAGGGATATAAACTTGTGAATGATTCTTGAGAAGTATTAAAACCAGGCCAATCCTTGCAGTCACATTATAAATTCTACAATGAAACTTTTCACCAAATTTATCAGGTTCATTTTTACTTAATACTCATTAAAGTAATTTTCTAGATTTGATAAACCCTTAAATACCTACGTTCTCAGCATTGGTACTCATTTTGATATCTCGCAGATTTGACTTAAAAAAAGTCAGTGTTGGTTGAAGATGGTAGGGTAGAAGGGAACTGAACTTGCCCACTTTACAAATACAACACATGTAAAACCACATATCCAATAATTTACATGGAAGAAATCATGTAAGCTAGACAAAGTGCGCTTCCACAACAAACAATAAAAACACAGTACTGAAATAGGCAGAACAGACAGAGACACACTCCTGTGAAAGAAGAAATCCCAACTTAGATTCAATGATTTGTGGTCTGGATGGGCTAAGAGGTTAATGGAATGGTTTTTGGTTCGAGACTAGACTCTCAGTAGTGAGCATAATGTGGTATATAAAGAGTTGAAATATAAAGCTGTTCATCTGAATCAGAGAGAGAAAAAAAATGAGCAAACAAAACAAAAGTATCTCTTAGATTTTGAAAACAAAATGATGGTTAGCAGAGAAAAGGAGATGGTGATGCATAAATGTGGATAAAAAAGGGCAATTTTATGATGGTGGGTGGAGAACAGACTTTTGGTGGTGGGGACCTTAATGTATCTTAGATAAATGCCAAACCATATTGTTATATATCTGAAACTTATATTTTGTAAGGCAATGTTAATATTATAAAAATATAAAAATAGAAATTATGAGGTACATGGAAATGATGTCAAACACACACACATTCTTAATAAAGTAACTTACTTAAATCAGTAGAACAGGGATATAACTTGGACTTAGCAATATTCTTTTTCTTTATCACATTTTATTAGTTATGGCTTGCCCACAAAGATAGCTCTTAAAATTTATTTCTTGTGAGTCTGGAAGAGGAGTAGTACTTCTGAGACTGGGATTTTGTCTTTATCCCAATCTCCTGTTCTTTAGACAGTGATACACTGTTCTAGAGGCTAGCCTGGTTTTCTTAAATTCCCATATTCTTTAGACTCTTAGAACCATTCCTATTCTGCAGATTCTTCATGGTCCAGGTATGTTGTGGAAGTGAGCTTCGGCACATAAACCCTTCTCCAGAAGAATCTAAATATCACTATCTTAAAAAGCATTGCATTATTTTGAATAGAACCCAACAATCTGTATTAACCGATGTAGTTTTTATTTTCAGCTGACAGGGCAAAATGTTGGTTTGGAGGTATTTAATTCTTAAAATTCAGTTATTTTCCTGGCATCTGATGATACTATATCTATTTCCTTGCCTGACAATCTATCTACACCTGTACAAAGCTATTAAAGCTCTGACTTTAGAAATATAACCCAGCATTGAGTACAAGGGATGCTGTTCTCTTAATATTTCTGAATCACTAACTACTTTGGTCAGAGAAACCAAATGAAAAGAATTTCCTTTTTTTTTAGAGCTAGTAGAACAAGTTCAAAACTATTTTTCTAATTACTGTTTTCTTTTATCTTGCTCTCTTTCCTTTACCTTTGCTCTTTCCTGATCTCTGGTTTTCAGATGTGTAAGAGACCACACATAATATAACTGAGTAATTATGAAAATTTCTATCATGGGACTACTTACTACAACTATGTTAGCATGAATTTATATAAATTCATACATATTGGTAAGAATAAAAATATAAGCTGCTATTTTAACTAAAGTCAGAGTGATCTTTCATCTATGTTATTAACAAAATACACTAGTCAGAGGAATTTTTTAGTTTTAAAAGAGTCAATATAAATATAGAAAATAACTATATCTTAGTCAAATTTACAATAAAGGTAATATGTAATATTGACACCAAAATTGGGTTGGAGAAATTTACCAGAATGTGCAATTCATGTTATTCTTCCTTTATATGCCCTTAATTAGAAAGCATCTGGAAAATGAACACCTGAGTGGCAGAAAGGTAATAGAATGGACTAAAAGCTCTTCATATTGTTTAATGGGCTGTGCTGAAACAATTTTTTTCAGATCATGAAACCTTTTGATTATTACCAATAATTAGTGCTGCAAACCACCATTAAGTTAAGTGATCTCTTGCATCAAGGAGAATATAAAAGAAAGTTCACATACCCTGTATCTTTTGGTGTGGTATACAGTAACCAGTTCATGCTTTTTAAATATTATAATGAAGTGATTTATACTCATTTCCAAATATCCCACTGCTTGTTATGATATATCTTTTCAAAATTATACATCAAATTTTTCTTATCCCCTTTCCATCAGACTCTACTTGCCTTTTGATCGATCATTAGTCCATAGCTGATTTTTTAATTAGCATTCCTTGACTACTGTTTTACAAATAAAGGAATCTTTGGGCTCAAGAGTTGCCTAAATTTTTCTGAGATGTTCTTTAGTACAAATCTATCAATCTGTATCTAATGCTATAAAGAGTCTACCCCAAAATAGATGGAGTCAAATGGAGTTTGACAACATTGGTCATTATGTTTTACTGGGTTCATGTATTACTGATTCTTGCAGAGAAGAACTGGCATCTATTTAAGTATGGCATGACCCACCACAGCAGATATGGAATGACAAACATCAACTGGGCTGTGGGTTCTGCTTACTATGTTGAAGCCTCATTAAGCTCAAGAATGAAACAAGTGTAGATTCAAGCATCAAAGACTCAGTAATTCAGGAAACATAGTATGACACACACACATAGCTATGCATCACTGGATGTGACTTGACTCATTAATTGAATTTGGTCAAATATTTCTTGATTGCCTATTACATGCCAAGCAATGTTCTAAATCTAGGCAAAACAGCAATAAACAGAAGAGACAAACTTTTTCATGATGCTATTTTTCTAGTGACCTATGTGAAGCATGAAACAAGTATATGCTATTCAATATTTAAATATATTATTGTTATGATATCATTTTTCCAATCCATAGAACCTAATATGTCTCAGTTTATCAATCAGTTTTACTTTTTTAAATTGTAGACATGGAAAAAATTCATATTTAACCAAAACAAGTATATAATAGAGTTCTAAATATATATTGTCCGGAAAGCAAATGAGTTTACAATACATTATATCTAGCCAATTTGATATCCTCAGAGATCCTATCTTCATGGGGTATAATATGGCTCTTCTTTAACTGTCTAAAACTCATTCAAGTCCTCCCTTGTGGTACAAGGGTAAAGTTAAAACAAAGTACTTTGAAGTTAGCCTCAGGTGTTTCAATGCAAATTGGATCCCTGATCAGGAGGCAACCCACATGGCACAGCAGACCTCTCCTCTCTTGCCCACTACTCCCCTCAGCAATGTACCTTGCCAATCTGCCTGTTCCTCTCACTGCCCCTGTACCTCTGGCCTATACCCCAGTTATGTATATATAAATCAATAAAATCTTAAAAAAAAAGATTTATATGTTCTAGGAATCCTTGAGGACTCCTAAGGTTTTCTTTTTTTCTGTTTTATTTAAATCTGAAAATCTCCCCTTGTCAGATACGATGTAATTTTAGGTACGATTATAAAAGTAGAAATACTTAGAAGATATACTCCTAGTGTGAGAATGAAAATAAATGAGAAAAAAAAAAAAACAGCAGAGAAGAGTAAATTTGTTTATCTCACTTTTAGCACTAAGTAATGGAAGGAGAAATGTGTCATTGGAATATTTATTTTAAAGATTATTTATGAATATGATAATTAGGGTATAGGCCAAAGGTGCAGGGGTTGAGAGGTTTCACCAGATACAGAATGGGGAGCATAACAGACAGATCCGCTGAAATACACTACTGAGGGGAAATGCAGGCTAGGCAGGAGAGGTCTTCTGTGCCATGTGGGTAAACTCTCTGGCCAGGGATCAAACTGATGCTACAATGTCTAGCAATAGCTTGCTAGTGCTGAGATTAACCTTTGCACTGCTATCATAGAGTACCTCTTTGGACAATTTAAGTGACAACCACATGTAAGTTCTAAATTAATACTTCCAAAATCTCATGACAAAATTTCATTTTAAGAAGATCTCAATCCAACAATCATTGAAAGACACTACTGCTTGTAAAATGCAGACTGCTTCAAGACCTGTTTAAATATATACCTTATATTCAATAGTATGTGATCAAAGTTTGGTACATAAAACTGCACTTACTGTTCTTACTAGTGAAATATAAAAGACTTACTTTTCAAATTTTCAGTAGATTCACGTAGCACTTTCATTTGGAAACAACTTTCATCAAGACATTCTAAAATATCCATGAAATTTTGTAATTAAAGATTAAACCTAAAGACACTTTTGTGAGTTAGTGAATTTTCTGTCTTGCAAATTTTCCCATTTTTCTTAAACAAAATAAATGTTGAATAGGCTGTTTTCTCTAGGGTCTGCTTTTAAGTTCTAGGTAGCCTAAAAGTTAGTAAGCGTTTCTTTGTTTGGTTGTAGTGTGTTTAGTGCCCCCTAGATAAGTATAGAAAACTTAGGGGATATTCAACATATATAGGAAGAAGTATAATGAGTGCTTTGCAATGTTTGATTTAGAGCACATCTTTTCTGGTGGCGCAGCGGGTTAAAGCACTAAGAAGTTAAAGCCACTTGCATATGAGTTAAAGCCACTTGCACATGAGTTCGATCCCCGCTTGCCCCGGAGGTGACCACATGGCGTGGCAGACCTCTCCTGACCCGCCTGCTGCTCCCCTCAGCAGTGTACTTCATCGATCTGCCTGTTCTGCTCCCTACTTTGTCTCTGGTGAATCCTATCACCCTCCACATCGCTGGCCTGTGTCCCAGTTCTGTATGAATTAAAAAAAAAACAAAACTCAAGATTAGCAATTAAGAAGAGAGTGAATAGAATGCAAAGTATTTCCATTAGATATATTGTTGTGGAAAAGCAAAATTGAAGACGATTATATAACTACCTTTCTGAAAGACAAAAAATACTCCACTTTCCAACAAGAGTTTTAGCTCTTCTGAATATATACTTTAAAAAATAGTCATAAAAACTTAACCCTATTTTTAAAGCATATGAAGATGATTTTCAAGGAAGCTTTTCAATAAAAAAGGAAAAACCTGAGTTAAGTAAAGAATGAAGAGAGATTAAGATGTCTATGTGATGAGTTAAAAATAATGAAGGGAAAAGTTAAATAGATTTGACCTGGAAAAAAAAAAGTAATAAAACCAAACACAGAAAAAAAAATGAGAATAAAGTACAGAAGTTGATAATAAAATGAGCATCTCTCCCTGCAGATAATATGCTTCTCTAGAGATAATGAAGTAATTGGAACTACAAAAGCATGATCTGTGAAAAAAATTAAACTGCATTTTAAAAAAATTAAAAATTTCTCCACTGTGAAATATATTGTCAAGAAAAAGAGAACAGAATTTACAGAATGGTAAAAGATATCTGCAAGTTCTTTAAAAATATATCCAGTAAAGGACTTTTATTCCAAACATACAAAGAACTCTTAAAAAATCAATGATAAAAAAATGAATAAACTGATTTAAAAATGGGCAAAAGATTTGAACAGCCATCTTAATAAAGAAGATGTAAGGATGACAAGAAAGTATTTAACATTGCATATTATTAAATAGTAGCAAACTGAAAAACATTGAGATGCTTCTATATACCTACTAGAAGGACAAAAATAAAAATGTGAGGCAACAGTACTGCTGGCAGGAATGCATAATGGCACAATCATTGATATTTTCTTATATGAAAGAAAACTATCCATTATTTTGACAATATAGCTTTTTAGTATTTACCCAAAAGTGTTAAAAAATATTCACATAGGATTATATGCATAGATGCTGACAGGAGCTTTATTAATGAATACCAAGTGGAGGCAACCAAGATACTCTTAAATAGATGAATAGAAGAGCAAACAATGGTATATTTGGACAGTGGAATATCATTCAACACCAAAGAAATGACCTATCAACATAAAATGCCATAAAATAAATGTAAACATATTACAAAGCAAGAGGAGTCAATCTGAGAAATCCACACACTTTTAGATTCCAAACATGTAACAGTCTAAAAAGGGAAAAAATAGAAACAGAAAAATGTTCAGTGTTGCTAGGGATTAGGAGGAAGAGGGTGACGAACATGCAGAGTGCAAAGGATTTTTAGAGCATTGAAATCATTCTGTATGATACAATGATGAAGATAAGTCACTATACTTTGGTCCAAATCTATAGTATGACACCAAGTATGAGCTTACATATGGACTTTGGATGGCAATGACATGTTAATACAGGTCTATCAACTATAACAAATGTACTATTGTGGTAGAAGCTATTGATAGTGTAAAAGATTGTATGTGTATAAGGCAAGGCCACCTATGGGAATTCTATGTGCTTTCTGATTAACTTTTCTGCGTACTTAAATATTACATTCTCAAAAATAATCTATTAATTTTTAAAAAAGAAGCCTTCCTAGTGTAAAAGTTTCATGCGTATTAAAACATCAACAAACCAACATATACTAGAGAGGATGCAGAGCTAAGGAACACTATTACTTTGTGAAGGAGAATATAAATTGGTATAGTCCTTATAGAATGCAATTTGAACTTACCTTAACAAAACTAAAACTAGAAATACAGTGCAACCCAACAATGTCACTTGGGTATCTATCAAAAGAAACCTAAAACAATCAACTTGGAAAATCATATGCTCTACAACAGTTATTATAGCATTTTTTACAATAGCTAGGACACTGGAAGTAACCTAAGTAGCCACTGATAGAGGACTAGATCAAGAAGATTTGCTATAATCACTTAATGGAATACTATTCAGTCATAAGGAAAGATGAAATGTTGCTATTCACAGTAAAATGGAAGGAATTCAAGACAATTATTTGTAGTGAAGCAAGTCTAAATGACCAATACTAGACAGTTAAATAGATGGTGATTTGGCAAAGCAAAATAATATATAATAACTAGAAGACACTAATAAATTGAGACTTCAGATATTAAGAGGGAATGGAAAAGGAGAAGGGCCGGTGGGATATAAGTGTCAGTAGTGATGTAAAATGAACATTTATAAAAAAAATACCATAAAGAAATTTAAGTGGATGTGGTCATTTTCAAAATACAATGATTTCAGGTCATGCTTTATCATAGGTAGCTTAATCACAGAAAGCAAAAGTGTGGATAAGAGGTTCTATAGTACCAAAAGAGGTGCTTTTCTGAAATTGAAATGACTGAAGGTAGACATCTGGACATCACAAAAAGGACCACTTTCAGACCCGTCAGCAAATGAAGCCAATAGATAACACTGAAATATTACTTACTATATGCAGGTTGAGGTGGGTGTACTGTGAATCTAATGATGCTTAAGCTGGGTCCTCAGGGAAAACAAGTTTCAGTGGTGTGTACTACTAGGATGAGAATGATACAGTGTGATCTAAATACCTGTATTTTTATCCCCATTATGTGTGCTAATAACAGTAGCAAACTCCTATAGAACAACCAAAGATATTCCAATTTTCTAATTTACTGTTACCAAAACCAATCTTTTCAGTAAGGTCTATACCCTTAAGAGAAGTAGAATTATGATAGGGGAGAGTATCTTGGGAAGGTTAAGTAGATGACTATAATAGAGAAGAAAGGATCAGTTAATTTGAATATTTAAATAAACATGTTTCTTTATTTTAATGGTGAGTGGTAATATAAGATAAACTGATATATTTGTTGGAGGATATTTTTGGTCAGTAACCTGGTATAAGCCCTGTCTTCTTATTGACCGAGTTAACTAGTACTGATTTGTCTGGTCATATGATTAAGGTCACAAGAGATTTGTCTAAAAAAAAAGTTAGAGGTAGAGACTAATACAATCTTTGGCACTGAATGAACCATGGGTCCTCAGAATGCAAGCCCTAATGGTCCAGATTCAGCACTGCTTTGAACTTATATACAAACATCTTTCTCCCCAAGGTCTTCCCACTGTGCCCACAGGGCTTTCAAGACCAAACACCTACTCTACTGGAAAAATTATCTACCAAAGAAAGGCTTTAAACTTCTTAGCCCAAAATTCTTCCCTTAATTTTTATCTAGGATTATGGCACTCTTTTGGGAATGGAATTTGACCTTGATACATTTCTGTCTTCACCAATCCTAAATAGAGTCTGCTAAAAAGCTCTTAAGAAAAATCACACAACTATGAAGTCAGTGAAAGGTAAGTGACATGACAAGTTTATATCTCCCAATATCTAGTGGGCCCTCAATATTGCTTAATATTTTTTTTCACTGATATCCTTCTATAATTCCTTATTGAAAATTAGAATTTTTACTTCACTTAATCTCCCATTCTCTCACTAGAAGGACATGATCTTCCATTTAATCAACAATTGGCATAGTTGTTCTTCAAGAGAGCTTAGTTTTTACTTTTTTTTCTCCAAAGAAACTTCTTGAACTTAATAATCAGTTCAATGATAATGAGCACTTACATCCCTAAAGAAATAGTATGTTCTAAATTCTGTTATATAACTATTATTAATATATTTTTACATGTCTACTCACCCCCCCCAAAGGTGATAATGGAAGGGGGTATACATTTTTTATTCAGTTCTGCATCTCCAAACTTGCACATTGTAGTACTGAGAACACAGGAATGAGCAGACAGCACTCTCATGTCTAGAAAATTTAATTTGGGAAACATACTTATTCATTCCCCTATTAGTTTTATGAGTTGTAAGAGAAATATATGTTTTCCCCCTCCCTTTAGGTATAACCCAGATTTAGTTAGCCTCATTCTATTTTGAGATTAATAAACAAATATTGTGTGAAGGAACAACCCTCCTGATTAATTAGAGTAACTACGGTGGACTCATGTAATCCCAGAGCAGATTACATCTTTTCAGATTGTATAAAGTATAAATGCAGGAGGAAAATAAGAACATTCTCAGAAATATCTTGGTTCAATAAGAAGCCTCAACCAATAGGGGTACTCTCACCCTTTTTAGACAAGGGTAAAAAACTAAGCCCTATAAGTAGATATTTCTAGTCCCTCCTTAACTATGATATTTCTAGTTTTTCCTTAACTAGAAAAGCTTACTAGGTTATAAAATGTCATTAAGATCAGAAAAATGACAATTTACATCACTTCGTAAACATAGAGTAAGGGTCAATCAGACTTGTGTTTCCACTTGCAATAAACCTAGCCTCCACCCCAAGGAGGGTGAAGAGTGACCTTGAAGGAATTTTCACTATGGTAAGTAGCTACTCAGAGCTACTCTTCATCTGAGGGAAACTGGAGCAAAATTTAACATTGGGAGATAGTAAGAAATTGAAATATTGTTGGGCCAACATCCAGAAGAAAATGGAAATTCAAAGAGCAAATGTAGGCTTTAATGACACTATTTCCTTGGGTTCATCAGCTAATTCTTCAACGGAATGAAATTTGTGGAATCCACAAGATAGGATCAAACTTTAATCAACTACCCTATACATAAGGTTGAACTTCAAGTAGAAAAGGAGGTTACATAATTCAAGTCACCCTAAACAAGTATAACCTTAAAAACAAAGCCTGCAAAGACAAGTCAAGAAAGTATCATTACAGTTCAATCTCTCTCATGATCATGATGCATAATGCATTAGTAAGCCAGCTCTAGGTTTAAATATATACAAACACCTATGAGTGTGTGTATTATAGCAAGTTGTGTTCACATATATGCATATGTACTTCTGTATGTATAAAAACCACAGGTTATTTTAACATGTAATGGAAGTACACAGCACCAACATGACAAAAGTATAAAGAATAAGTAGTATGTGCTCTAGTGGTTAAAAAGACCAATTATAAAGTTATAAAAATTAAGGCAGTATGAATTAAAGGAACAAACAAAAGACAGAATGGGATAGAAACAAATAGTATAAAATAAACCAAAAAGTCTAGGCCATTATCAACTTTTACACAGTATCACAAAGACTCTGTAAAAAAAAAAAAGTATTTGTAACTAATTGGTTATAATTTTAATTCATTCAGCAAAATTTAGAACTCAGGTGCTTTGGCAGAGGAGGAATGAAGAATAGGAGTATTATAAACACAGATGAAGAAAGTAATTCAGAGACAGTTGAATTACTATGTAGTTTGGAAAACAAGACAACAAAGCTATTATAAGGACAGTTAGAAAGAGAAAGTGACCTTTAAAAAGGGTAAGAAAAACAAAAGTTTTAAATGTGTTCAATAATCATTACACATTTCATTATAAGAAAAAATCAAAGTAATTTAAGCTAAATTCAAATCTGTGGGGTCATATATCTCTGAACACGTGTCACACTCTTTCAAAGTGCCATATATGTCCATAATTCAGGGTTTCAGATATGTAACCCTCACTCTGACAGTTAATGTTATTTATGTGAGTTTACAATTAACACATGCCAATGGTGTTCAAGACCTGCTGTGAGCGCTTTTACTGTCCCATAAGTGTACAAAACTGACAAAGGTCCCCTCTGTATAGCACTTCCATACTAATTAGAAAACAAAAACAAACAGGTGAATAATTTTATAGTTTCACCATATGGTAATAAGAAGCAAAGAAAGATGGAATAAGCTAAGAGACTGGGAATATATGTTGCTATTTTAAAATACGATGGTTAGCAGGTAATGTTAAAGCAGGTGAAACTTGAGCAAAAAAAAAAAATGAAGATGGAGTTGGCAATTAGGATATCTGAAAGTACACATTTTGAAAGCCATCAGAATTTTGTCACTGTGTAGGTAGTAAATCTATGAAATCTAGATGGCTAAGATTTTTGCTTGAGCAACTGGAGGATAGAGTTGGCATCAACTAAAATTGGGAAAATTGAGTGGAATCCTTTAAGGCCAAGTATTGGTTCAGTTTGGACAGATGAAGTTAGATATAGCAATGCACATTCTAGTAGAGATATTGAGTAGCAGGTTGGATATAGAAGTTTATAGTTCAGAGCATAAGTCCTGGCAAGGAATAAAAAATTAAGAGTCATTTGCCACAAAGGACAATAAAATCTAATAGACTATATTAAATCACCCAATGATTGTATGTTGTTAAAGAGTCAAATAAAAAAGACTAAACCCTAGGACATTCCAAAATTAGGACATTTATGGGGAAGGTTGAACATTTTCATGAAAGACTCAGAACAGCAGCTCTCCCTGCCCACTTGTGCCATGCAAGTGTCCTTTATTTTTCATCCTTTTTCTAATAAACCTGGTCTTTAAAAAAAAAAAAAGATTCAGAACAATGAACTGTAAGGAACCACACAATGAGTGTGGTTTAGGGGCAAGTAAAGAAAGACTGTCCACTAAGAGGAGGTAGACAACACTGCTAGTAAATGAGGTCACTGGTAACCTTGACCCAGACAATATTTGGAAGTGGGAAGAGAAGTTTACCTGGATGTAGATTGAGAATAGGAAAAAATGAGAGAAGTTACTTTTTGAGGAGCTTTGCTAGAAAAACAGGGCAATCCTATGGGTGGTACTTGATGGGGAAAATGAGGCCAGAGAAGATTTTGTTTATCACAGAAATAGATCCTACATATCTTATACTCAATGTGACTTATAAAAGCCAATGACTTATCACTAAAATGTAACTTCCCAAAGGCCAATCTTCAAAGGCCAACACAATACTCTAATGTATATAAGCTTGTTTAAAAATTTAATTTTATATTATATTAAAAATATACTGATTACATGTTATTCACATTTTCTTATTTGATAAAAAAATACTTAAATTGTGGATGACCTTTTCAAATAGATTGACCTTTATCTGGTGATTTTAATTCCATGTGTAGAGTAATTTGAGAAGTCCAAGCACATGGATTTACAAACAGTATAGGTGCTCTGTAAAATATAAACATTTTAATATATTTATGTTGTATTGTACTAAATAATTTTTCCTCCATTTACTTTTCACAAAATAAACTGAAAAAAAATAACATTTACTAGATATCCACATTTTATAGAGCAGGATGTTTTTGTTTATCATATAGCAAGACTGTACAGGTAGTCCAGTTTTCTATCCATGCCTCTAAGCTCACATCTATATGTAAGCCACAGACACCTCTGCATGTATGTTTACAATCATTCAATGCACTAACTATTTTGCATTCTTGTATGCACTTAGGTTTGTAAACTAGAAACTTTTAGAAAGGAGGAATTGCATTGCTATTTCTTTTTTCTTTTTCATATGTTCACCACATTAAACTTGGTACCATATGTGTTCAGCAAATATTTGCTAAGCTGATGAGACAATATTTGAAAATATTATGATTGCCATATTCTCATAAAAGCAAAGATGAAAAAAACATAAGAAAACTGGTGACAGTAATTACAATTACACGATTCAAACTGTTCTCTCTAGACATTTACAGTATCAAAAGTTAGGCAAGAGGTTAAGATAAAGCAACAATTCAATCTTCCCTATCAGCTGTTTTTCTCTTTATTATAATTAAAAGTGGGACACTTGACAATAGTCAAAGGTATTTTTAATCTCTTTATGCCATATCTTTTACCAGGGGACATAATGCTTATCTTCCTTTCTCAATTCCCTTTGGTCTCTTAGTTCACTGGGATGAGACAAAGTGGACTTCTTACACAAAGTCAAGGGAATGGTCTGGAAAAAGGGAAGTATACGTCCAGATGAAATTGAGTTACAACATATATTTTTAACAGTAAGTTCTTATTTAAACTCTGAAGTAAGTTCTTATTTAAACTCTGAAGCACAGTATTGACTTCTTAGTATTAGCCTTATTGACTTCATTCTCATTTCTGTGTCTTTCCTGCTATTTCACATTCATTCGTATTCCCTCTTGATGCCAATTTTATTAATTTTATTTTCTGACATAAAATCTTCTGACTCTTAATTTCTCCCCTTCCCTATCTATTAATAGTGTTTCTTGACAGCCCTGTGGGATTAATGACAGCTTTGTAAAATAAATGTTTCACACGTAGCAGTAGTTTGAGAAATAATTACCGTTAAGTAAATACTTGTAAAAAGTTAAAATTTTTAGGATGTCTGGAAGATGGAAGGAATTTTGCTTGGAAAACTGAGTTACCTAAGTTAAAAAATATTTATTCAAAAAGTTTCTGTTGACATTTTTCAACGACCCAGATATGAGTATCACCTACCGTGACACAGACACAGGCCATGTGCATATAACTAATAAGCTACCACAGAGCTCACCAAACCACAGGGATCCTATAGTAAGTGCTTAATGAATGTTGTGGACTTTTTGATGTTATTATGCTGATTTTTTTTTTTTTTACTGATTCTTGGTTTCATTTTCTTCAACATTAAACAGTACATTCCTTTTCCTTTTTTTTTTTTTTTTTGAATATGAAATTCTCAAAACTGTCTATCTAGTGGAACAAATACCTGGAAAGCTTTTGTTTTCAAATGTAATAAAGTCAGTTCCCCAGGCTTGTACAGTTTTAATAATTGTTCCTATAATGTTGTGAAGAACTTCCCTATAGCTTATTAGTATCGGCAGGCTTCCACACCTTCTTCCCTTTCTCTGACTTAATTAAGATAGCTTCATACTGAGTGTGGAAGAAAAAGAACATGGTCATATTTAACAGTACAACAACTTAACCACAAGGCGATTCTAATCAGGAACATATACTGTAAAATATTGCAGTTCATTACCCCACAGCCTAGCTCACTAACTGAGCATGTGCACTTTTAAATGCTGGAGACTAGCTCTCAGCTGAGGCCTGCTTACACATGTGAATTTCTTCCCTGGAATAAATATACTCCAACTCATTCTATACATTATTCTTAGTGTAAGCATTTTATGTCCAGATAAAAATCTTCCACACCTATATTCTGGTCTCATTTCTTGACATGTAGCCTCACTTATTCCATGTATCATCAGACTGAGTTAATTTCTTTGAATCTGCATGTTCCCATTCCCTGGATTTTTTTCTCCATTTAGACTTGAATTTCTGCTTGTTTTCAGGGCAAATGCTGATACCATTCTGAAAGCTTCCTTTCTATATGTAGAATTAGTAACTTATTTTTGTCATCATGTAGATGGTCTTATACTATGATAAAATAGTATAAAATTTGGTTTCCTCCTTCTCAAAAGAAATCAGAAGCTTATGCTATGTGGATCCCTAAGCACAGTATCTGCATAATGTGAAGACTAAGTATTTAATATTCCATAATGGGTGGCTCTTGTCAATATTTTTGTTTTCCTATTACTCCATAAAATATTACTCCCTTGTACTTGGGACAATTTCCTTAAAGTACTTTATTAAATAGCATGTAATTTGGAATGTCCTTTGGTCTAATTAACTTGAAGTTTGCATGTCAATGTAGAATTATAAAGAGAAAGGATGAACACTAATTAGCATATTCTATGACTATGGGTTATATATTCCTATAGTGAGGCATGTTGCAAGTCATAATGGAACCATCAGTTTACTAGGTAAGCAATACATTACTCTAGTGGCTATAAAAGTTTAATTCTGTAACTTAGTTACTTACTCCAGGGTAACTGATGGTGGCTGGGTATCATCAATTAATAAACAGATCAGCAAATCAGCACTATTTGTTCACACCTTACTACTTGGTCTCCACGGTAGTTACAAAACTGGCGAAAACAAGATGTATAAGATATCATGATTATCCTTTTACAGTCTCCATGTCGGATGCTGTGAATAAAAATACCTCACATTTAATCTCAAAATATTTACTGGGAATCTGATTTATTCCAGAGAATGGGTAAGGGACTAAGGCAGAGGAAGAGGAATTGATCTCTGAAAGAAAATCTGAAATAGTCTATTATCCCTATATATTCACTTTTCCTATTATGAACACTTGAACCAAATTTCATGGTTTTTTTTTCTAAATCAAAATGCTGACAATATTGTATAGATATATAAGTCACAAAAATAAGAATAGCATTAATTTACTATATATAAGTTATCTTTTGCTACAATAACACTATCTATGTAATAGACAGTCCACAAACTTAGTAGACTAAAGCAATTACTTATTATTACTCTCAAATTTATGGGCTCTGCTATACTCTAAGCCAACTAAAAGTTAGTGAGCTAACTTCTTTGTCTTTGGTTTGCTGTGGGTTGTCTAGGTGACTTTGCTGACATCAACAGGGTTCTCTTACTTATCTAGAGTGTCACATGGGAAAAGGGATTAATATTTTTCTGAAGTGCCCCAGCTTCCAGCAACCTAGCTTGGCCACATTGTCATGAAGGCTAAGTTTGAGAAATAGAGAGAAAGAGCAAATATATGAGCAAGGAGTTTTTCAAATTTTTTACTTCAATCAAATTTGTTACTGTTCCATTGGCCAATACAAGTGGCCCAGCCAAGCTCAGAACCAGAGTATATACTAAAGAGCATAAATACAGAAAAATATGAAAAGCTTGCCCATTACTATAATCAATCTGACACACTAAAGTAGATAGCATCAAAAGGTAGGTTATAACCAAAGTAAACCAAACACCTAAATTAAAGATTTTTTTCAAAACTTGTCACTTCAAATTTAAGAAGGGAAGTTGTGCTGATTTTGATTAAAGTGATAATGATTTGATGGCCATTATCCCAGAATTGCCAAGAGCACACATACATGCTTGTAACAAATGAGTATTTCTGCATATAGATGCACGCTGCAAGGATATTGAGAACCCTTCCATACCCAAACCTACTCCAAAAGTTCATGTCTAAACTATAGCAATAGAAATGTTTCTCTTCCCATTATGTTTATGTGGTTCATTTTGGAAGGGTGATTTTCCCATTACCACTTATAGTTGGTGGACTATCAAACTTAGATCTGAGTAATTCATATACTTCAGGTAACATAATTCTGTGGGTTAAATTGTATCCTCCAAAAGAGCTATGCCAAAGATCTATTCCAAAGTTCTTCATATAACCTTATTTGAAAAATCACAATTAACTGAGATGAGGTCACTGCAAAGTAGGGTGGGTTCTTACTTCAATATAGCTGGTGCTCTTATATGAATGAGAAACAGGGGGAAAAAATTGCCATGAAAAGGTACAGAGAAACACAGGAAGAAGATGATGATGGAAGCAGAAAAAGGAATGAGGCATCTACATGTTAAGGAATGCCAAGAATTTCTAATCACTGCCAGAAATTAGGAGAGAAGCATAGAATATTTTCTCCCTCAGAATTCTGAGAAGGAAGCAGCCCAGTGGACATGGATTTATTTCTTGTGAATTTCTAGCTTCCAGAATTTTGAGAGAATAAACTTTTAAGCCACCAGGTTGTGGAAGTAGCTTGGAATTGGGTAATTGGTGGGACTAGCCCTGAAGGAGTTGTTCTGGTGACAGTACTGGTATCTGAAGCTTTCAAAAACAAGAACCACCATTTTTTTTCTGCTTCTGTGTCAACATTCTAAGTATGATATGACTTTTTAAAAATTCTCAAACCTACATCTTAATTAGAGCATTCTTCTGGAAACATTGGAGTTATTCGTTGTAAAACCATGTTTCTAATCCAACATCCCTGGTGATTCCAGAGTGATTGGTCTAACCTGCATTTACTTAATATTTCTGGTTTTTTCTAGCTTTTAAAAATTATACATTTAATTGCCAAGCACGATGGCAGGATCACTTGCTAATTATTCATCCTAACAATTTTACCTTTAGAGGCATTGGCAATGTCCCACATGCACCTCTATCCCCTCAAGTAAGTTAAGTTGTACATATTGCATCTCTTAACTCCTTCAACCTTTATTATTAGTACCCTAAGTAGTCAGTTCTGAGTGCTCTATCTTGTTCTCAAATTATTATTGGGGATTAGGGTTCCTGTTTTACAATACTTCTTTTTAATATTCCCAAGGTGTCTAGCACTTTGTAAGGAACATATTGATCCCTGACTTTTCTATCAGAGAAGCAGTCATAAATTTGTGAAGAAAATTCTCTGAAAGTGTATTGGTGGAAGAGAAGGTAGAGAAGAAAGAAAAGTATTCCATCAGCTGGAGAGGATCCAAGTACTACCTGTCCCAGCTCTTGTCCAAATGACCTAGAATGATTAAAATTAAGGTCACTTCTTGGTAATTCTTTAAGATTCTTTAACTTCTTAGTAATTCTTTAAGATTCTTTAACTCTATCAATTATATTTTGATTTATAATTATTAGATGGCTTAGGATGATTAAACATTTTTATAAAATAAAACTTTCTATAAGCAAAGTAGTTTTTGGAGCCAACAATTTTCTTGTTTAAAATGAAGGGAAATTAGATCTTCAAAACAGCAGGTAACCCTTAAAACACAGCTTGACAAGGAAAAAATCCAGTCATTACATTTTGGGGCTGCTCAAAAATAATCTCATGAAGGTAAGGAGTCTAGAATTGAAGTTCTCTGACTTAATAGGGATTTTAATGTTGGCCCAGGCCTCTTGGTTTTACAGAAAGTTTTTCTTAATAAAATTATTTAAGGTACATGAGACTCTGTAATTTGTAAATCACAAGTAGATATTATGTTTGCAGTAGCTATACTGAGAATTCAATTAGACATTTAATCATTTATATTGCTTGATTATAATCATAATTATTTTCCTCGATAATATAATAAACTATAAAATAACACTGGACATTTTTCTTTATTAATATGCAGCCATCAACTTTGAATAAAATTTATTTTATCTCTGAGACCTGTTCTTCAAACCTCTTAGACCTCTTCAGTGATTTATAAATATATCTAAAAATATTCACGTGCTTTGCTTTAAATTAAGATAGAGTGAAAATGCTTCATAGAAAATACACATTCCTCAGTAATTTTAGCCCCTCTGCTAATGTTAAGCTGCTGATGCTAAGCAGACATGCCATCTAACTCCTAAGGAAGGCAGCTCACCAGGAGAATCCCTCCTGGCTATTTTGTAAGACTAATATAATCCTCTCTATTTTCTTGACATTTGCTTTTGACACCCCAACCAGTTTCTTGTCTTGTTTAGGATCCCTGCGGAGTCAATCTGAAGGCAGAATGAGAGGAGAAAGGAGTCCAGTTGTTAGGCAGTGGCCAATAAAGATGACCTACATTCCTGCTCCTGATGGTTAGACCTATAAGCCTGGAGTGGGTCTCTGTAGGTCATTGCATGGAGTGCAAGACACGGAACTTGTCTACAAGAAAAGAATTTTCAAGAGGCTTTGGGAATAGTCTTTCTTTCTGAAAGAAAGGAGCTCTTTCTGAAGGGAAGAAAAGAGAAAGCTTTAGAAATAAAGCACAAACTCCCTCCTGTGCATTTAAACTCTAAAGTCTGCAGGTAAACAAGGCAGCAGGGAGTATCTGAACACAGGGCGACGACTGAGGCAAACAGGGGGAGATTACCACTTATTACAGCTCTTGACATTAATTAAACCTGTTTTAAATACTGAAGCTGTTAGATTATTTTTCTATTGCATGCAATATTTACATTCATTATGCCAAATGCTGAAACTCTTTTCTATAGCCAAGTCATCTGCCCTCTTAATAAATCCATGCCTTTTGGAAATCCAGTCTGTGTTAGCAAAGGACTTCCACATGGCATTAGTCTGTGAAATTATAATGTCTTCCTCGACAGAGCTAGTCCTTTGTTTCCACATCAGCTACCACTCCTGTTTCTTCTCTGTGGATTCATTAGGGAGAACATCTCCTCTATAGCAAACTAGAATAAAGACTCATCTCTTCTATTATCTCAGCTTGTGACCTGGAATGGCATTTTCTGGGGCTAAACTCTGACCAAAGTCGTCTGATTTACATAAACAGAGGTGGTTCTGGCAGTCTCCTTCCTGTTTCTTTTTGCTCTCTGTACCTAGCAAATTGCCAAACTTCTACTTATAAAACTTGTAGGATGGAATTCAAGAAGTTATACCTCTCTGCTTATTCTTTCTTCCAGGCACATCAACCTTCCACAGATTTTGTACACACCTTATTATCCTCCATGAAGATCTTTGCACAAGTCAGTTTCTTAAATTGGAAGACTCCTTCCCACTTTGCTCAGTAACCTCTAATTTCTTTGTATTGGTAGAGGAACTATTTTAAATAAGCAGCAGCATTTGCTTATACATTTGTGCAGCGATTAATTTCACCTATGAAAAATGAGCTTCACAAGAGTTAAGTGTGTCAGTTTTGGTCTACCACTGGATCTCAACATTTTCCATTGATGTCAGAGAGCATGAAATAAAAGGATTTTAGAAAATAATGTATGGATTAAATGAGTACATGGAATAAATGAATGAGTGAAAGCAAAGACCAGAAATATTACATCTATCTCTTGTCTTAAATTAGTTTTCAGTTTATCATACACTGTTTTTCAACCTTTTGATTACATTCTTATCATTTGGGACAGGTATATTTTTATCTATTAATGAAGTCATTTTATCTATTAATTCCTAACCTAATCCCTTCTTTCCCCAAATGTCACACATCATGGGTATATCTAGAATATTTTATAGCAGTTCCCCCCTCCCACATTGTGATGTATGTTGCCCCCCCACACACACACACTAGATTGTAGATTTATGGCTACAAAATGAGCTACTTCTTTTCATGATAAGCATAACACTTGACAGCTAGATGATGCACAAATACTTTTGGTCTGGTCTATTTCTGGATTCACTGAGGCTATCTAAAGATCTATAAAGCAATACATGTATGGGATGACTCCTTCACTAAAAAAATACTGTGTTGTGTTGGGCAAAAGGATAAATATAATGCCTAGACAGAGGTGCTATCTTCAGTCATAAAAACAAAACCATACCAGAAATTTTGACAAACAAAACAAAACAAAACAAAAACAAACAAACAAACAAAAAAAAACCAGGCTCTCCCTGGTGGCGCATCAGGTTAAAGCACTGCATTATGAAGCCCTCCAAAGCCACTGCAGCAAGAGTTTAATTCCCAACCAGCAAGCTGACCCACATGGCGTGGCAGACCTCTCCTGACCCATCTGCTGCTCCCCTCAGCAGTGTATTTAAGTAGATCTGCTGTTTTGTTCCCCACTCTGTCTCTGGTCAATCTTCTCACCTACCACACTTCTGGCTGTACCCCAGTTCTATAAGCATAAATACATAAACTTAAAAAAAAAATGAATTCAGAGGAGTGGTTAACCAGGCATGAGAGAGTTGAAAGTGAAAACAGAATACTAAATGTAGTACAAGAGTAAACACAGGTAATACTAACATCTTCAGGTTAAAAGAAAGTCAAGAGGTTTGGATACTTATCTGTGAAGCTGAAGATCTACAGGGATAATTTGTGGCTCAATAGATGCCGGTGCCTCTGAGGGTCACAAGGAAGCTGGTTCTGATATGAAAAAAAGGCTGAAAACTAGAGCCAACTGTTAGTGGAGCAACCTGTCTCTGCTGGGGCTTGCTGGTAGGCCCTGGACATGTCAATGTTCCCTTTGCCCTTCTTCTGCCTTAAGTTCTACCATGGAGATGAAAGCTAAACAACTAAAAATGGAAAAAGTATTTTGAGGAGTCCAAAGTCTAGCTTCCCAGACCAGAGTATAAATGGGAAAATTTAATGCTGACATTTTTTTTAATTATGCAGATGTATAGAGGAAGAACAAGAACACTAGTTACAATAAACTTCAAAAAATACACAAAACATATAACATCATAACCCTCAATTAAATGATAATGCAAAATGTTTTTAAAAATTACCTTTTTATAGTTGGCTTTAAAATAGACCACTGAGTATAATGATTTTTTGGGGACTAGTGTATTATTCATTTTACCAAATCATAACTAAATTATCTCACTTTCAAGCACTGGGGAAGAGATTTGTACCATTTAAAAAAATAACTTTTTTTGACCAGAAAAGATGATGAGCAGAACATTTCAGGACTACAAATTCTTAAATTATGAAAATTAAATATAAGGATTAAAAATTATAAAAAGCATAAGCGACTCAACACTTCTCTTTATTGAGTATTTCTCAGGGTGCTAAAATCAGTACTCCTGTATGACAACATGGGGGAAGGCAGGGACCAATCTCTACTCATGTGTTTTAAGCCCTTTCCAGTTATTCTCTGTTCCTGACTTCTTATCTCAACACTTACACTCAAAAGGCTTCCCCCCAGCCTTTCTCTGTGCACATGAAAGTTGACAACCAGAGAATTCATTACCTATACTCTCTTGATATCTGTATTCTCTTTAAACTTGACAAATAGGATGGATGAGCAGAAGATTAGAAGTAAAATATCCTGAGTCCCAACTTCCCAATCTTGACCTTGTTGACTAAGTTTCTTGCTTCCATTTCTTCTTGACTACTACAACTGTTATATGGTCTCTATCCATCGTTTCAGTACTCTCTGGGGCCCAGTGATATATCCTTCTTAAAATCCTGTACTCCTATGGGTAGCATTTACTTTCTCTTGGTTTCTGAACACCTCAAGTTCTTTATTCAATTCCTTTGCATGCTCAGTGCCTGAGTAAATATTATTTTAAAATCTCTGAATCCTGGCCCTCCCTGGTGGTGCAATGAGTTAAAGCACAACACTAAGAAGCTAGCTGCAACTGCTTTATGAGTTCAATTCCTGGCCATAGAGGTGACTCTCATGGTGCAGCAGACTTCTCCTACCTCTCCCACTTCTCCTCTCAGTAATGTACTTTATCAGTCTACCTATTCTGCTTCCCACTCTGTCACTGGTGAATCCTCTCACTGCCCCTGCACCTCTGGCTTTTACCCCAGGGAATGCATAAATAAAATGCATAAATAAATAAATCTTCTGTATGCATAAATATTAAAAAAAAATTGGGGGACCTCCCTGGTGGCACAGTGGGTTAAAGCACAAAACTAAGAAGCTAAAGCCACTTCAGCATGAGTTCGATCCGCAGCCCCAGAGATTACCCACATGGCGCCCTCCTGACTAGCCCTACTGCTCCCCTCAGCAGTGTACTTCATAGTCTGCCTGTTCTGCTCCCCACTCTGTCTCTGTCCTTCCACTGCCCCTGCACCTCTGGCCTGTACCCCAGTTCTGTATGCACAAATAAATAAATCCTTAAAAAAAGTCTTTGAATCCCTGGAGTTAAATTCTATTTACTGTTAGGAACCCTAATGATTCATCAACAGGTATACAGGAGCATCATCTGTAACAACAGAAATTAAGTATAGATTTATATATATATATATATATATATATATATATATATATATGTGAATTTTGGTTACTGTTTGTTCCAATTACTGTATATATAAGGGCAAAGACCATTGATATTGTAGTTTTCACTGACTATCTAGTAAGTAACACTGCACCATGCCTAAGGTGGTCAACAGTTGTCTATTACTGTGTGATTTCACTAATTCAATAAACATTTATTCTATTTACTTTATACTATGAATAATAACTAGCATTGGAAGTATTATAGTTAGAAAACAAGAAGCTTTGAAGAAGCATTAATAGATAATTTTGTGAAATATCTCACTGTGTTTGGAATTATTTCAGATGGCATGATCATAGAATATCTCTTTATTCTTTATGAATAGCACTATTTGGCAAAACCTGAAATAAGTGCAAATGTGATACTGTAGAAGATCACAGTTCACAAAGAAAGACAGGAAAAGATTGATGAAACTCTAAAACAGCCAGAATACAATTAGTAAGGCAGGATAAGTAAGTCTTTACCTATTCATAGTTGATAAATTATCCAATCAAAAGTCTTAGAATGGCTGAAATAGATTAAAAATCAAGACCTACTACAGGCTGCCAAAAAAGAGACTTATTTCAGCTTTGAGGACACATATAGTCTTAAAGAAATGGGAAAAGATATACCAGGTAAATGGAATCCAGAGAGTAAATTTAACTATCAGAAAATATGAACTGTGACTCAAAAAAACATCACAAGACACTAAAGTCATTACGTAATGATACAAAAGTGAATCAAGAGATAATTATATACATCACACACACACACCCAACGTTTTAATACTAAATATATTAAGCAAGTACAAACCTGAAGGGAGAAATAAAAAATAATACAATAATAAGAGACCTCAATAACCTATTTTCAACACTGGAGAGCTAGCTCATCCACAGAGAAATTTGTGAGAAATATTTGACTTGAAATACATCTTAGACTAAATAGACATTAGAGACATAAAAAAAAAAGATTCAGTCTATATAGTCTCCAGACCATTGTCTAGGATTTTTGCCATAGATATAGAAAAAGCATATTTTATCAACTCAACATTTTAAAAACAAGAATTTGATGAACTGTAACTCAGTATTGTAAAGACCATATTTAAGGCATGCACAACTTACATAATACTTGATGGTGAGAGCTTTCCAAATAGGATCATGGAAAGGAGAATGATGCATACTATCATCTCTTCCATTCAACATTGTACTAATAGTCCTAGAAAGAGCAATCTCTCTAGAAAAAGAAAATAAAGGAAGAAGTAAAACTTTGTAACTGATATAATCTTATACATAGAGTATCTTAAAGACTTCAAAAAATAGATTTAATGGTGGAAGTCAAATTGCAGGATACAAATTAAACTCCATTATTTTGAACAATGAAAATATGAACAATGAACAATCTCAATAAAACAACTGATCTCATTTTCCATAGCATTAAAAATAAAATATTTAGTGAGCTATGGAATATCTGTGACATAGAAAATGATGAGAAATTTAATAAGACACAAATAAATGAAAAGCACCTCTGAAGGAATTAATTTTGTTAACAAATTGAACTACACCAAAATATATATTTAGTATGATCCTTATTAAAATTGCAGTATATTTTCACAAAAATATAGAAAATATTTCTAGAATTCCCAACATGGAATCAAAAATGATCCCAAATAGCCAAAGTAATCCTGAGAAAGATCAAAGTTGGATACATCACACCACACTTCCTGATTTATAACTTTCTTGCAAAGTTGTAGTAATCTAAACATCCTGATACCGACATTAAAACAGGCATATAAATCAATGGAACTGAATCAAACAGTCTGAAATAAACCCATGCCTCTAAGTTCAACTAATATTTGGCAATGGAACCAAGAATGTACGGGCAAAGGATAGTTGTCTTCAGTAAGTGACATTGAAAAAATGAACATTCATATGCTAGAACATCACTCACAAAATTAACTAAAATGGATTATATTTAAATGTAATTTCTGAAATTTTAAAATTTCTCAAGGGGAACATCTAGAACATCTTCCTTTATATTGTTCTTTTTTTTTTAAAGATTCATTTATTTATTCATACAGAACTGGGGTACAGGCCAGAGATGCGGAGGGTGAGAGGATTCACCAGAGACAGAGTGGGGTGCAGAACAGGCAGATCAGCGAAGTACACTGCTTAGGGGAGCAGTGGGCGGGTCAGGAGAGGTCTGCCACGCCATGTGGTCACCCCCGGGGCAGGCGGGGATTGAACTCATGCGGAAGTGGCTTAAGCTTCTTAGTGATGTGCTTTAACTCGCTGAGCCACCAGGGAGGGCCTATATTGTTCTTTTAAAGAACTTTTGGAAATGATAAAAGTATGATAAGCAGATTCTTCTATATTAAACTAAAAATGTATATCACAACAAAAGAAATAGCCAAAAAAATGAAAAGGCAACCTACAAACTGGGAGAAAGTATTTGCAAACATCCATCTGATATTGTGTTAATATACCAAATACATTAGGAATTCATATAACTCAATACATTATCATAAAATGTAACAGTATAAAAAATATATGATATAACCCAACTGCAAATGCAGGTAAAGTGTATTGGCACCATAGCCATGTAAATGACCCAAACATTGTCAAGCAAGGCATGACAATATACCAAATGGCATATGAGACAAATTCTGAGATCAGTGACAGTGTGGTATGGATGAACCTTGAGGACAACATTTAAGTGAACTATGTCAGACGGTAATACAAATACTGCAGGCTATCACTGATATTTGGACACTACAGAAGCAGAAATCATAGCATCAAAGTGTAAAGTGTTGGTTACCATGGCCTGGAGAATAGGGGACAGGGTAAGATATTGATCAACTGGTGCAAACTTCCATTTGATCATAAGGTCAGTAAGTTTGGGGGAATCTTAAGTAAACCATGGTGACTAGTTAATAATACTGTATTAGGCACTTGAAAGTTGCTAAAACAGTAGAACTTAAATGTCATCACTAATTTGCCTGAGAGATTAGTGAATCTATGGATCTAAATGTTGCTGCCATGGCTCACAGAGTCAGAGCAAAGAGAAGCAAGGATGGGTATAGAGTCAGTTGACTGCGCTGGGAAAGACAGCAACTGTAGAGACAATAGTCACTGATATTAGCTCCTAGGTAGTCATGAATTGCTGCACTACAGGAGGTGACTAAGGGATGCGACCAAGTATAAATGCTGCTTTTTCCTTCTCCTTATGCGTGGCCAAGAGCTCTCCTTGTTCTGAAGAGTTCTCTGCTCTAAAGAGGGCAGATGAAACCATCTGACAGGTCAGTTTACCCTAAGAAGTCAGAGCTTTTTCATAACCATGGGCTGCTTAGGTCAACACATGATTTCAACTCCAATAACTCCAATTGTTAATCTTCTCAGACTTCATGTAGAAAGCCTCGTAGTATGAAATTGTGACTTATTCTACATCAGACACAGGGAACTAATCCTTCCAAGTTTCCTACTTATGCAGAGTGAAAAATATCTATTGGCAATTCCTGATTTCACGTTCCTGATTAACACTGCTACTTCAAGAAGATTTAGAGATGATGGTTTTGAAAAATATCTATTGGCAATTCCTGATTTCACTTTCCTGTTTAACACTGCTACTTCGAGAAAATTTAGAGATGATTTTTATTTTCTTTTTTGCAATATACCATTGCTCTAATATCTGATTGGCTTGCTGATCCTAACAAAGTGAAGGGTACAAATAAAGTGAAAAGGACATCTTCAAAGTATTGAATGTTGGATCTGGAAGGAATCTTAAAATAAGCTGGAATATTCATAAGTGTCAGAATGGTTTTTCTAGTTCAGACATTGTTCATTTTATGAGAACGTCTCCAAAAATAATTATTTTCAAATCATTTTGTGATGTTTCCAGGATCAGATCACATTTTGTTTGTTTATGGGTCTAAGTCCTCTTTGGCTTTGCTATTTGTTAGACATAGCTCCTCTCCTCCTAGCTGATCCTGGAGCTCAAAATAATAGTTTTGAAGAAAAGTGCTGTTACCAACAATGTCCTCCAAGACAAAACTGCTTTTTCTGGCCACAGAGAAGGTGACATACTAGCTGCCTCTCCCTATAGTGGTTTCATAGATTCTGCAAGAGCCCTGATCACTCACATAGCATCTATGAAAGCTGCATGAGAAATGCCAGGTCACTATGCTGGAGATTGTATATTTTAGTTATTTTTATTGCTGGCTCCTTATTCTAGAACTCAAAAATGAGTTCAAGAATACTGGAGCAGGAACACTGAGATTTGTACATGTTGCATTAAGAATCCCTGTTCTTCTCAATCTTGGTCCTTAACAAGAGACTTAATTAGAATGTCTGGCCTTATGTTATCTTAAAGGAAGCAGAACATGGTTACCACAAGCAGGAACCTTGATTTAAGTCATTTATGGATTTGAGTTCTATCTCTGCTACTAATTCAGGGCACGTGTTTAGACAAGTTATTTAAAAGTCTCACAAACTTTCCATTTCATCTGTAAAATGGATATAATTGTAAATATTAAATGAAGCATTTTGTTTCCCTAAACATTTAGCCTTAATCAATCATCCAAAAAAATGGGAAAGGGTTGAACAGGTATTTGACAAGCTCACCTACTATTGCTTCAGTATTATGAAAGTGCATCTTAATGCCAAACACAGAATATGAGGTAAATCCATACCTCTCTTCTTGTCTTTTTCTCATCTGTTTACATATCTGTATATAGTCATGGATCCCTTGGATGTGGTCTTTGACAGATGCTTCTAGAATTCTGGTCTTCAGAGGGAAGATCTGTAGATCCTATATTTGCTCCTTAGCATGGTTTTTGTTGAATTTTATAAGACCATAAGACCAGTGGGTTTTCCTGTCTCTTGAGAGATCCTGCATTTTAGCTAATATACTTCCCAAACAAGCCTTCAACAACACTAATTTATCTCCACAGCCCTAGGTTTTCCAAGATTGGGGCGGGGGGGGGGGGAAGAATGTAAACTATAGTGTCTCAGCAGTCAGAATGAAAGCTTGAGTATGCTAGTTGCTCTAAATTCTAAAATTCACATCATTTTTTTAGACTGTCTATGGTACACATTTCATCATATGTCTTACTACACTGACAGCGATGTAAGGCCCTACATACGAAAATGAAAGACAGACTGGATCTTAGAGCTAGACAAAGAAAAGCTTAATTGTACTGCAGGCATAAATCACAGGTGTGGTCTAGATATTGATAATGCATCAACTTATTTTGCAATAAATAAAACATGCTTAGAGATGATGGAATACTTTTCATCTTGAGAGCATTTTATGAACATTTACTAATTTATCATTATTTACAAGGCAATTAATTTTCACTACCCTGAGGTAGGAACTGTAATTATGCCAGACTAGCAGATGGGGAAAAAATTTGTGGAGGGAGTTAAAATAAAATGTTAACTGGATAGTCTTAAATTAAGAGATATTTATTATTAAAGTTAAATACCATACAATAAATTTTGCAGTGGCTATTTTGGTAAGACACTATTTTAAATATTTTTAGTTTACTCATGTGCTCATTTTTTATCTCTTCCTTTATCCATTCATTAAACTCTATTCATACCTCTAAGATACGTTTATTGAGCACCATATTACATACTAAAGTGTAAATCTAATATACCAACAGATCATAATCCCATAATCTTCTAAATGAAATAAGCATGGAAATAAATACCTCTGTGGTATTATAGTTGCTATAGAATAAAGAATAAAGATTATAGAATATGGGTTATAAATACAAGTTGGGAATTGAAGATATTAAAACTTTTCAGCATATATGTTGTTTCCACTGAATCTTGAAAGATGACTGGTGTTTATTAGGTAGACATGGTGGCAAAGGGTAACCAAGAGAAAACACATACTTAGGCTTGAAAATCCACAAGTATGAGAAGAGCTTCAGGGCTCTTTCTTAAAAGCAGTGATACAGTACTGATTGAAGGTACAGGAGGACAGACAATTAAAAAGTAGACAGGAACAAACTCATGTTAGCATAGAAGTAGCCATTAACCAGAAGACCACTGGGATTCTTGTGAAAATTATTTCAGAATGTGCTCTTCTCTGAAATTTAAGCGCAGTAGAATTAAGTAGGATCTGGAAATCAATAGCTTAACCAAGTACCCTGATTCTTTAGGTATAGGTTATTGTTGGCTGTTTTGAGAAATTGATATAGTCAATGGTGAACTACTGAAAGGATTCCAATATGAAAATTAGGCTTAGTCTGAAGTTTTATAAACAAGGTTAACAGTGTGGTTCTGAAAGGAGAGAATATTATACTTATGCCTACTGCCTTGTAAATATCTCTTGAAAAAAAAACAAGTTTTTAATTCTTATAATCTGTGTGGAGCAGAGCAATAGTTACATTAGTTACATTGGACTTTAATGTTACTGTTTGGGTGATAATGATGCAACTGTTTTTTGTTAAACTGTGGAAGGAGGAGGCCATAATCAGGGAAATAATTTACTTGGCTTCTAGGTAGCAATTGCAGTAATGACTATAATCTTAGCTTAAAAAAAAAGTCAAACATAAAAAGTATTTTTTAAAATTTTTTAAAGATTTTATTTATGCATACAGAACTGGGGTACAGACCAGAGGTTCACAAGTGGTAAGAGGATCCAGAGAAAGTGAGGAGCAGAACAGGTAGATAGACAAAGTACACTGCTGAGGGGAACAGCAGGCGAATCAGGAGAGGTCTGCTGCACCATGTCAGTCACCTCTGGGGTGGGGATCATATTTACACTGAAGCAGCTGCAGCTAGCTTGAAATCCTGTGCTTTAACATGCTGTGCCACCAGGGAGGGCCGTAAAAGTTATTCCAAAAGAAAAATTGATAGGACTTTGTGACTGAAGATGGTGAGTGAGGGAGATGAAGTAAAATTAACATTTCAGATTAAATGTTGGTAAGAGGGTAGGCCAAGGAGGAATTAGAGTAATTGGTAGAACCGAGTTAAGGGTAGCAAGCAGTTGAATTTACCTTTGGCACAGTGACTTTATGTTAATAGGAGAATGTTCAAGGAATTGAAGATTTAATAGGAACCTGAAAGTACTGTACTGGACCTCAGATGAAAAGCTATGTAGCTATGAGCTAACCTTAATCATGACAGCACAGCAGGATGAGAAACTGGAATTACTACCTTACTGCAGAGTGGGGATGTAGTTGTGGGTTTATCAGAGGATGCTGCCATTTACAACACTGGAAAATTTGCTGCCTTTGCTCTCCCTTTAATGGCTGAGTAAGGATAGTATAGATAGAATATTAATCAAGAATATGGATGTAATATTGTAGGGTGAATAATTTCTTGTTTTTCTATAGAAATTCTGTATCTCAAAGTTCTTGTTTTTCTTTTGTATTCTATCAGCAGCTGTAACTGAATATCTGTCTTCAAAAAGAGCTTTCAGTTTAGATGAGTTCTTCAAGGTAAAACTTATCCTCAAACCTATAGGGATAAACCTCAAATGATTTCCCATTTCAAATAAAAGAAAGGGTTGAGAGGCTTATCTTGCAACAAGTCTTATAGAATAGACTTACATAAGAATATAAAAATGGATTCAACTATTTCTATTTTTTTCTTAAATCATATTCACCCTAATGCCAAGTTACAATGTCTATCTGATATAGATTTAAAATGATATGAGAATACTACCCGGTTCTCATTACTGATTATGGAACTCAGGACAAATTGTTACAGGAAAGGTTATTTCATTGTTACATGTATGTGTTTGTGTATGTGTGCATTCAGAAAGAAGCTAACTTCATCTCCTCTCAGTGAAATATTTACAGCACAAAGACATTTGTACTCTGAGTTTGCTAGTGATAAAAATCTTCTCTGGTGAATTTCAATTATTCTTTTCCAGACTATTTTGAGAGAAATGTAAATCTGTTTTATGGCTTCCATGTTGCAAAAGGGGTTTCTACGAGTTTATTTCAGTCCAAATTAGGACTTTGGATGAGCGACTTTAGCTACTTCAGGTGACCAAGGGATCCTGATTGTTAATGATTTGACACTCAATTCAAACAAATTACTGTGGATTTTAAAACTTATTTTTCTACTATTTGAAAAATTTCTATGAATTTACTTATAAAAGGACTTTCTAAACAACATTTACCAACCAAGCAAGAGTTTGGCACATTGTTTGAGGACATCTGTACCCAATAAGAGAAGTAAATAGCTCTCTATTTACAAGGACCTATAGTTTATGGTCTGTAATCAGGAACTTGTAACAAGATTAGACTTACCTTTGTGGAGTGTAATACTACTGTTGAAAATAGCCCCAAATGAAGCTAACTGCTATTTAAAGAATTTAAAATCTTCAAGTTTAATTTTGCTATTTTGAATTTCAGTATAAAACATTAACTTTGTCAGAAAGCAATGATAAGAGTCCCTTATTTTATATTCCATATTATCATGTAAACCACTGTCACATACATGATCTCATTTGCACATTAACTAGGTTCTAGCTAATCAGTGGTTCAAGTGTTACACTAGTGAATTTATGTGCAGATATTTTCTATATGCTTCAATGCAATTTCCCTCACAAACTGATTACAGATGTGCACTGTAGAATTACTCATTCAGACATTAATCTTAATAAATTTAGTATGTCATCTCTACATGTCAAGTAGATAAAAAATTGATCAAGACCACTTAATATACAAATAGTATGCTGCTAATCATGTCTTATTGGCACTGTCTTATTTTATCTTATGGCCATAGATTAATATAGGAGGCTTTTAGCATTTCAAAAAGGAAATAATGGCTTACCTACACTTAACTATAAAGAAAAATACTGGGTTTAATAGGATCATACTCTACTAAATGTAAGTAATAAAATTTACTGGAAATTATGTGTATATACCTTTCAAATATACACAAAAGATAATATATTTGAACATGCTTATAATATCCCAAGATATACACTATTACAAAGCAATGTGCTGGTGTTTTTTTGAGCTATATACTCTGCATCCTATACGAACTTCATATTTTGTGATAACTAGTATTATTTAAGGCCCCATCGGGGGTCCTCAGAGATCTGCAAACTTCCTGAAATCATGTGCAAAAGTTTATTTGTATATAGAAATGTTTTTTTCAGATGAGTACGCCCTCATCAACTCTACAAATTTCTTGAAGTCAAAGAGATTGAGAGCTATTAAACTACATATGGAACTTCCTTAACAAAATACAGGAAATAACTCCTACATAGCCCTAATTAATAGATAATTATGAAGCAAAATAAATGAGAAATACCAGAATTTTCTATTGGATAATGTTTTCATAAAATTAAAAAAAATGTACAATATAAACTTTCTTCTAAGTTTTATCTATGTTTCATACTTATTATTCTGGCTGGAATACTCTTTAATGGCACTGATTCATCTTATCATGATTTTCAACATTAAAAAAAAATTCAAAGGTCTATTCTCTGATTAAGCTGCTGTGAAGAATTGACTTCATTTTCAGAATCATTTTAAAAGAATCACTTCAAAGTGGGCCCTCCTGGTGGCACAGCTGGTTAAAGCACTGCACTAAGAAGCTAAAACCACTTCAGCATGAGTTTGATCCCCGCCTGTTCCAGAGGTGACCCACATGGCGCAGAAGACCTCTCCTAACACGCCTGCTGCTCCCCTCAGCAGTGTACTTCATCAGTCAGCCTGTTCTGCTCCCTACTGTCTCTGGTGAAGCCTCTCACTGCCCCTGTATCTCTGGCCTGCACCCCAGTTCTGTATGCATAAATAATTAAAAAAAAAAAAGGATTCACTTCGCAGAAATTTGTGGCTATCAGTTCATGGTTAAAATGACAGAAGCCCACACTGAGATAAGGATGCCAGGCATATAGAGTAGTTTTCTCATTAGCCCAGTAATTTGTTTCTGAACAGCAGTATTACATTATGAGCTATTTTTTAACCTTAGAAAAAAATATACATCATGAATGACATCTTTTAATACTCATAATGGTAAATTATAAATCCAGGAAGACTATGCTTTCCTATATGCTTAGTATAATGACGTGACTATAAATAAAAGTGTATTAAGAAAGAAACAACCACCAAATGACAATTGGAATTAAAATAAGACAGTTTCTTTTGGTTCTAAAATTAGCTCTCATAATTCCAAAGTATAATTAAAGATACAGTTTTAAGCAAAGGTAATTGTGTTGTAATATATATGAAGACACTACCCAGGTTTCACTTTGAAGTTTTAATTTGCATATGTAAATGTGATGTTTTATTTAAAAGAAAATTACCTTAAAATTGTTACGAAGAAGTGTCATAGCGTTTAAGATGTTTGAAGCAGACTTCCTCTGGCATGGTTAAATAAGGATGGAAATATAAAGAGATACAATTAGACTTAAGTTTTGAAAACTGGAAGGATAGGACTAGTGGTGAAGATTGTGGAATATATTCCTAGAGTGAGGAGAGCATACACACTTCTGGGAGGGAATATTCCAGGCACTTCAAGGATCAGAAAAGCTTTGCTTGATATGTGTTGGAAAGCAAGGATCAGCAATTCTCGCAAGTTAGGTTGAAATCATATTGAAAAGAATCTAATTCTGAATCTTCTAGGCTTTTCTGTGTCTGCCAAGGTGAAGACCATTTTTTATTCCCTTGACCTGTAGTAACACTTTGCATCTGTATTATTTATAGGGATTTATTATTTATAGACTTTTGCTATCAGTTGTCTTTTCACATCTATTTGTCACTTCTCCAGCTGTACTTTAAATTCTTTAAAGAAATAATCCTTTTTATCTTTATTTGCAAGCTGTATGGCACTTAGCTAAGTTTTTGGCATATTGTAGTAACACAAATAAATAGATAGAAAACTGCCTTGAACTTTTGCAAAGTTACCAATTTTGTAGAAACAATCTGTATAGGATATTACGTCTTAACCTTCTTCAAATGACGAAAAGTAGAAAGAGGTATTTAATGGAATAGCAAAAAGATTACTGCTTTAGATTTATATCCAGGGTTGTAATTCCTGTTATATTAGTAACTCATTTGGACCTGGGCTTATTGGAATCACCTGTATTATCTCATTTGTAAAATTGAGTTGTTACTACTGGCCTTTTATTTCAAAAGAACTTCCTCATAGTTAGGGCTGGCCAGTAAATAAAAAGGCAGAAGAGTATTTTAAAAGATAGATGATCATATGCTTGAGAGGGTATAAGAAGGACAGTGCTATATAAGGTCTAGAGTCAATGAACTTAAAGATTTCATAATTTTATATTTTAAACAATGAAAAGCAAAAGTTCAACAAATAATGACACTAAGCTACAAATAAATCAAAGGCTGATCTTTAATCCAGTACTGTGAAGAAAGGACTTGGTCTACTAAGCCATAATGGGAAAAAGACAGAAGTCATAAAACTATACTAGAAGGAACAGTAGTCATTAACCTCTCTGAAGGGTAGTCTCTTCACCTGTAAGGTAAGATATGTGGAGTGGTGACCTTCAAAAAGCAGTGTAATTCTAAATTGGCTTCTAGGTCTATTTTAATTTTTTAAGTGCTTATTTTCATGCATTCATGCATACAACAACCAGAGTATAGACCAGAGGTGTGAGGGGGTGGGGGGAAGGGGTGATTAGAATCACCAGTGACAAAGTGGGGAGTAGAACAGGCAGCTTAACTAAAATACACTGTTGAGGAGAAGAAAGGCGAGACAAGAAAGGTCTGCTATGCCATGTGGCTTAGCTCCTGGGCAGGAATCAAATTCAGGTCATAGCCCACCTATGCATAGTGGCAGGCAATAGCTTGATAGTGCTGAGATTTTAATTCCTGAGCTCTTAGGGAGGCCTGAGTTCTAGATTTCTCTAGCTCCTGTTCATCTCTACTGGGGTGGGACTCTTTTTTGCTTAACTGGTAGAATGGCAAAGATACTTCTCATTGACTGGTGAGAGAAAATTGAATTTCCAGGCAGTTAATAAAATGGTAGCTGGGAATCAGGTTGAAACAAAGATATTAGCAACAATTAGGACCCTTCCCAAAGAATCAGTTCTTCAATCAGATTATCTGGTACTACTTGGTCAAGCCATCCTGAGGGGAAGATTTTATAGCTGTATAAGGACTAAACGTCAGATCAGCTGCCTGAAAATATCATAGAAACAGGATAGTCAAGAAGACTAAGGTACTGCTGCCAGAAAACGGAAGGGGATTATTGAAATTATGGCTTGAACAAGTAGCAAGTATAGACTTGATGGTGAGCATCTGAGTAGTGGTCCAGATAAGCACAAGGTAAACTGGGCAGTTGACAACCTGTATTTCACACATTTGGTTATCACGATATGCAATTGTTTATCCTCAGAAGATTAGATTGTGGCATCAGTCCTGCCCACCTGTGCCTATACAGGTACTTCTTTCCACCCACGCTCTCCCTCTGCAGGACAGCAATCTCCTGCCTGCCCACAACCTGTATCATGCCAGGACCTCTCTGCACTGACCTCCCTCAGTTGAGGCTGCTATCCTAAGGCTGCCCACCTGCAACCATGCAGACTTCTCTCTGCAAACCTGTCCCTTCTGGGCAGTTCTTCCTGCCCACTGGTTCTTATGCAATTGCCCTTTCCTTCCCTGTCCCTTTTCTAATAAACTTGCTGTTTCTATATATATATATATGAGAGAGAGATTGTATTGTTACTTAACTGAGTACAAGCTTATAGTTCGAGACTTTTTTAGTAATTAATCTTTAGCAACTATTGCTGGCACTAGCAAAACCTATTTGCTATGGCAATCCTATCTTGTTCTTGCTCTTGGTTGACTTCTTGTTCTTGGTAACTTGGTAACTTATTTATTTTTTTACTTTGTGGCTACATATCCAGTTGTTATGAAATCATGAAAAGAATGTTGGAGAAACTTGAAATGTGACACATCACATTCATCGTCATAATAAGAAACTGTTTTTAGGCTAAATGTGGAGCCCTGAAAATTCGTGTTAATCTACGATTCATAATTTGGGATTGGATCAAAATTAACTTTTTTTTTTTTTAAGCAGCAAAAGAAACTTTCATTAGCTAGTATTTACACTCTGCCTCTTAAAAGGCTACACAAGACATGCTTAACTTTCAGAGTAAATCAAGTATCTGCTATCCAGTAACTCAGATTTCCAGTTAATGGAACATATTTTCTACTTTGCTGCATCCATTGATTATAATAGGAGATTGATACCTTGAATAATCTGGCCCAAGATGAGCATACAGTCCTAATGATTACTACAAAAAAATGACTCATGTATATGGATTACTCCTTCAAACCTGTTTAAGAACTGCACCTTTTACAAATTGCTTTTAGAACGATGCTATAGTTTGAATATAGGTGAATTCAGCAAAGCTCAGATTTGTCACATTTAGTAATTTTATGAATTGTTTCTTCTCAAAATCTTTGTGATTCCTATCACGTTTTTCCTTGTAGCATTTTTATTAAAAAAAAAAAAACATGAGTATTTGAAAATCTTAAAATGTTACATTTTCAAATTAAAATAGCCCAAGCCAATAGAAATAAAACTTGTAATATAGTCTTACTGCATTGCACACCTCATGTTAAATTTTGTATAAATTTTATTTAATCTATACAGTAAATAAAATAGGTACTTGTTCAATTGTATGACTTTCCAAGTCATGTGCCGAAGTCTGAACCTCCATACTTTAGCATATGACTTACTTGGAGATAATTTTAAGGTAAAATTTAGTCATATGGTATGTCCTAATTCAACCTAACTAGTGTCCTCTCCCTAAGTAAAAAAGATCAGAATAGAGACACCAAACAGACAGATGATAATGTAGACACAAAGGTAAAAGATTGTCATTTACAAGTTACGGAGTGTGACTTGAGAATTAAACCAACCTTATTGACAACTTGATACTGAACTTCAAGTCTCCAGAACTGTGAGAAGATTATTTGTTATTTAAGATGCCCACTCTGATATTTCATTATGGCAGTTAAGAACTATTATTTATTTTTATATATGAATAATGTGAGGTTTAAATGTTCAAATGAGGTTAAAAATGTTCAAAACAGTGTAAAAAAGTAATTGAATTGAAACACAAATTCTAGTTATTCCCCAAGTAAGTATTTTTATCACAAACTACTGGCCAGACATTATTGTATCCAAAGGTACAAATGTAAACAAAAATTCCAAAAGTAGAAGAGGATTAAAGGTTTTAAATAGTACCTGCATCAAAATCAAACATTCCAGATGGGGATAGTGGCAAAGATGGTGTTCTCTGTCCACAAATGCTTCAAGAGGAAAAAAGGCCCTTCCTGGTGGCGCAGCGGGTTAAAGCACAGAAATGAGAAGCTAAAGCCACTTCAGCATGAGTTCGATTCCCGCCTGCCCAGGAGGTGACCACATGGCATGGCAGACCTCTCCTGACCCGCCCGCTGCTCCCCACAGCAGTGTACTTC
>NW_004567115.1:14321018-14339552 GCF_000260355.1 Condylura cristata
ATCTACATTATGTATTAGCACATTAAAGTTTCAAAAGTGAATGTCTTTATCTTTGTCTAATCCACTGTTTTCTAACCTAATTGATCACCAGGGCTTTATTTTCTGCAACAGCTATTTAAGTGCTAAGAACTAAGTAGTGTTCTTCAGCACCCACTTCAGAAAATACTCACATAGAAGTGATGGAGTTGTGCTTCCATTTTGCTATATATGAGTGTTTCCAGTCAACACTGTTTAAACTTAACACATTTTAAACTTATTCAGTGTTATATGTCAATTACATCAAAGTTGGAAAAAGAATGCTTGCACCAATAATTGTCTCTTGAAGGAAATTTAATTGTAACAGGGTGGTCCTCAGGGAAAAGAGAGGTGTGCCAGTTTCCCTGTCCCACTCAAAGGAAGGTGGGCTGAGCAGAGAGGTGAAGAAACTGAAGAGGAGACTGAGGAAGAAAGCAGGATAGAGAGCCAGAAGGAGACCTGAGGGAGGCACATGGAGCAGAGAGATGCGGGAAGAAGTGGCTCTGCTTTCTTAGTCCTGGACTGGTTCAAACAGATGTGGTCGAGAGACCTATATGTAGGTTCACTATGGCGGTATTTATCCTGATTTTGATTTTGTTCTTTTCCTCCCAGACTTGTCTGGTCATTTCTGACCCTTTTCTATGGGTCCCCTCTAAGAGGGTACTTTAGACTGGCCTTGCTTTGGCCAATCCCTTTTGGGTAGACTTTTACCCATGAGGGGGATGGGTAACTTTGGGGGTTTGATTTAGAAATCATTCTTTTTCCTTTCTGTATTGCACACTAATTCTATTAAAGTCCCTTTCCATTAAATATCTTATATTTTGTCTTGATACTTGCAAATGGCAGAACCTATTTAAAAAGGCTCAGGGGTACCCTTCTCCCTCTCTGTAACATAGAGTCCTGTACTTGATAGTTAAAAATATTGGATATTAACTACAAATCCCATCATTTTAAAATATCACAAATTTCAAACATGCCTGTAAAATTAAAATTCAGAATTTCTAAAGAACTGTGTATGTCTACATTGGAGAAATACTATAAAGGGTTACATGCAATACAAATTTGTTTTAATAAAGTGAAGAGTCTTAAAGAGTCAGGCATATACTTCAGACAACTGATAAGGTACTGATTTCACAGATCTACAAAGGGCTCACAATTCAACAAAACAAAGAATCCAGTCAAAGAAACAAACAGAAGAGCTAACAAGATACTTCTCCAAAGAGGAAATGCAAATGACCAACAGGTATGGGAAAATGTATTCAACATTACTTATAATCAGGGAGATGGAAAAACCAAACCACAATGAGATACCACCTCACACTAATAAGAATGGTCTACTAAGGAAAAAAAAAAAAAAAAGGTCCCACAGGATCCAGGAATGCCACTCTTATGAATCTATCCAAAGGATACATAATATAATTTGTAAGGAAACCTGCACCCCTTTGTTTATTGCAATACTATTTAAAATAGCTAAGATATGAAAACAACCTGAATGTCCATAACCAAATCATTGGATCAAAAAGATGTATATTCATACATGAAATGCCATTCAGCAATCAAAAAAGTTCATCTCATGCCATTCGCAGCAACATGGATGAAGCTGGCAGGGATTATGCTCAGTTAGAGAAGCCAGAAGTGCTTGTTTCCACTTATAGGAGGAATACAGCGGTAGCAGAGATGGGATCAGAGGGAAAAATATATATATACATATATATGACAAAACTAGCAGGTAATTTATACATCTGGGGTTTACTGCAAGGGATGTAAAGGGAGTCAATTCAAAACAGGAAAGAAAAGCCTGATGTTCCATGGTGATAGGCGTTGTAGTGGTGATGAGAGTTTATTGATTACACCTCAGGGGAAATTCAAATGTTGTACAAAAAAGTGACCAAAGATGTAAAAATAAATGAAAAGAGGGCCCTCCCTGGTGGCAAAGAGGGTTAAAGCACAGCACTAAGAAGCTTAAACCACTTCCGCATGAGTTCAATTCCCGCCAGCCCTGGAGGTGACCACATGGCGCAGCAGACCTCTCCTGACCCACCCGCTGCTCCCCTCAGCAGTGTACTGCCTCTGTCTGCCTGTTCTGATATCCACGCTGTCTCTGGTGAATCCTCTCACCCTCCGCATCTCTGTCCTGTACCCCAGTTCTGTATGAATAAATAAATCTTAAAAGAAAAATAAAAAGAAATCTTACTACAAAAAGTCAGATTATCAAACTCAATCTGATTTTCAAAACTTAAGAATTTAAAATTTTAGTTTTTTCATTATACCCAAAATGTTACCTATGACAAAAATAGAGTAAGTATAAATTTAATTGGAAGCTAACTATGGTAAAACAGTGTGGCTGCTACTTATTAATATTGATTTTTATAGAAAATATATGCCAATAGTTTTCTCAACTATTACATTAAGACTAACTAGGCTAGTGACCTGGAAACCCTAGGAATATGGCTATCTCAGTATTGTTCTCATGCACTTATTAAAAACATCAACCCCATCTCCCATGGATGCTTAATCCTTTTCTTTCTCTCTGGCCTTCTGGGTCCTACATTATTCCATGTACTAAGTAATGTGGTGAGTACACTGCTTCATAGATACCTTTAAGAAAATTAAGACATTTTAAAGAAATCTTCATGATACTAAAACATTGCAAAGATTAAAAAATCATGTGAACCTTGCAAATATAGTCCAATTTGCATATAAGTTATCAAGATAGTATTTGTTGCTTAGAATGTGGTCTACAGAATATTAGATTTTCTCCCATAATCACATATATATGTATTCAGTTATGACTTATAGTTATCATGGCACAAAAAGCTATTTTGATTACAGTTATTTTGCAACATAGAATTTAGTTAATGGGCTAATTCTATATAGTTTAAGGTATGATTGCCATTGCATTATAACGGTTATGAATTTTAGAGAAGAACTAATTTATAAGTATTTTTAAATTAATACCTTGATTAGAGATAAAATATTCATGTACTTGGAAATAAATATCTTCTAACGCAATAGCATTTTTTATAGATCAGAGAATGCTAATAATGTAATACTGCTTATAAACAATTTTTATAGATAGTAATGATGTCTAATAAGATAAACTGTAGATTAAATTATATGCTATTTTAATAGATTACAATTCAGCATCTTTATTAAATAATGGTTAAACAAAATTATTTTTAAACACTTAATAGAAATTTATACTTTTCCTTAAAGTGATTTTAAGCTTAAGAAATATTTTGATCTTTTCAGAAGTTTGTGATAAGTGACTACCTATCTGTAAATAAATGATGTCTCAATCTGAACTTCAAGCTTTAAAAATACCTCTCAGGCATAGAACTTGATATCAAATGAAGGCCTTCATGTCCCAATTATACTTTATAAGATAAATTTAGAAGACTTTTAGTAATTTTTCTTTGCTTAGAGAAAAATATATTTCACAAAGTATTTCTATGATTAGCATTTTTTCCTGCAGTTGCAAAAAAATGTTTAATAAATACTGTTTATCCTTTGGTTTAAAGTGTTTTGGAAATACCTTTAATAGGGCATACTGCCAATTTAAAAATGCATTACTCAAAAGGGATTATTTTTTGTTGTAAATTTCTAGGCTTTGAATTTCATGTTTAAAAATATAACAAAGAAGAAACAAATAAATGTTTCTCAAATGGCCTTCAATTCTAGACTTGATATAAATTTGTTCATCCAGCATTCAATTTAGATATTACCCACTCCCCTTCCAAGATTGTATATACTAGCCACATGACACATGTGTTCTGGTTTATTCTTTTCTGTGATTGTTGCTCACTCCTCCCCAGACTTTTTCTGAAGGGCCCAGGTCTGAGCCTGTCATCCAGTTCATCTCCAGGGCATGAATGCCTCATTCACTGAGCCAGATAGTAAAACACCATGGTCTTTATAGGGACTGTGTGAACTCTAACATCCAAAGTAAACCCAATTTTCTCATTCCTCTCTCCTCTAATGGAGAACAAAAAAATGAAGCAGAAAGGGAAAGGCTGGTTAAGAAATAGAAAGCAAACCTTTCTGGCTTTCTTTGAAGCTCTTGGATCACCTGGTTAGATGAACCAAGCTGAACCCCACCCAACCAAGAAAACAGAACCAACAAACTAGTCATTTTTATCTGAATTTTTTGGAGTGAGACTTGTTACTTAAAGTTAACACCCCTTCCTGATATAAGCACATTATTTTATCTCAACACCAAGTCTGGGAAATTGAAAATAAATTCAGTGTAGTTATTTACTGGGTTTCACATATGTACCAGACACTATTCCTGACACATAGGATTAAAATTAAAATGCTTTTTATTAAACTTATGTTTTTTTACTGGAGGAGTTAGCCAATAAAACAATACACTAGGTAAGTCTAGTGGATTTTAAATATGATTCATCTTGAAAAGTTTGAGCAAGATAGGGGATAAGCAGCTGCTAGAGGTAGAGGTGGAAATTAGTTCTGATAACAATTTGAAATAGGTGACTTTCATTGAAATAAGGTAATTTTATTTCTCAAATCTCATTGAGATGGTGATTCAGCAATGCTTAGCAGGAAATGAGGAGTTAGAGAGCAAGAAAACTAAGAAAAGAATTCCAGATAGAGGGGGAACATTGCTCTAGAAGTGTGTCTGCCATAACCAAGAACAGTAAGGAGTCAAGATTATTATATAGTATCGCAAAGAAATGGGATTACTGAGTACATTAGGGTAACAAGAAAATTTTAAGAATGAATTATGACAGAAGGGAAAAAAACACTGATAAGAAAGGTGAGCGAGAAAGAACATGGTAGCACAGAGTTAATACAAGGAAGAAAGTGATGATGTCTGGACAGGAAGAGAAAGGGGAAAGATCAAGCATGCGGAGTGTGGATGCAAACAGATGGGAGAAAGTGGTAGCAGCCGATGGTCATTATGTGGAAAGAGAGAATGTAGAAGGAAGTGTTGGTATTGGAGTTTAAAGGAGAAATCCAGTCTAGATTAGGAGAATAAATGGTAAAAGCACTATGGTGAACTGCTGAACTTTGCAAAAGCCTGCTTAGTTACTGAATAAGAGGGAAGAGTTGCAATTTTTCTCCAACTACATTCAGCTGTAGAGGTGCAGACTTGAAAACCAGAAGTTGAATTTAACAAGGGTTGCGTTTTTTTAAATAGGACTATGGAGGAGATGCCAGTACAGGGAAGATACAGTCAAAAAGGCAGTACCCAATGGAGGATATGTGACCCACAAGCACAATTGCCAAGAGCACTCAGGTTCAGGAAACAAGAAGGATTAACAAACCGAGGAAGCAAAGAATTCTCACCTCAAATAGTGCTTCCAAACAAATGGCTCCGCATTCAGGATGGCATTATCTCATTAATAAGAGGTAGAGCGGGCAGCCAGCAGCAGGCCAGGATCCAAGTCACCACACTACAGGTGCTCATAGTTGGGGCTGCTGAGATGACCCCACGGCAGCCTGCAGCAAGTCTGAGGAGTGGAATGGACACATTAATGCTGGACCAGACAGTAATGCAAGCAGCAGCACTTGGAAGTGACATCAGATGATCAACAGCTCTCAATGGTGACCTGGACACAGAGTGCCTGTTAGCCGTCAACACTGCTGGTCAGCACTGACCAATAGTGCGAGTCACCCAGTCACTGGCATTGTAGTTCCTTGTCAACTGTTGGCCCACACCAACCTGCAGCTTTTGAGACACTAGCCCTAAGGCCTGGAGCTCCTTTCAGACAATGTTAGAGGCAGGCTGGAAGCGGATGTAACAACCCTTGCCTTTAAGAATTTTGGTTTCTTTTGTCGGAGGTGGGCTGCTTCACGCATCTGAGAGCATCTAGTCCAAGGGTGTACCAGCAAGCACAGGGCATGCTTTCTATCTGGGAAGATGGATAAAGCAGAATTCTGGTCTCCTGGTAGCTTTTTCTAGCTTTTAATGCTTTCTCCACCAGTTGTTGGGCAAGACAGCAGGCTGGTCAGGCAGCGAGGCTGGAGAGCCAGGAAACTGGTAAGGCCCCCCAGCGAATCTTTACTCTTTCTCTCTGTTCTGTCTTCTGTGGCATTGTCTTGTGGTCCTGCCTCTCTGTAGTCACTTGTCTTCTCGTAGCCGTTCCGCTGTAGCTCTTATCATTGGAGCCCTCTTCCTGTTTCTGAGCACCGGCACCCTTATATGTTCCACCTCCAGGCTCAGGTGTGCCCACTCACAAGTGCCCACAGCACACTCCAGGTGTCCACCATCACGCACGCGTGCCCCCGAGCCCATGTTCCCAAGTGCCTTCTGCATTCAACGCTGCAAGTGATAGACACAGAAGCCAGTGGTGTAAAAGCCTGAGCAATTCACTTATCCTACACCAAGCTAGAAGTGTTCAGTCCAGCGTGTCCCAAACGAGTTCTGCCTCAGCAAACATCAGAGTGTAGACAAAGAGTAGGCCCCCTAGCTGGCTTCCACCCAGATTTTTCTCCTTTCTTGGGTCCTCGACCTACCAGTATGATTAGACCCATTTTAATACTATGACTGATTAGTCTATTTACCATCAGCTCATAGCTCACACCTGACCAGTTCATTCCAGGATCCAGGCACCAAGTCCATGGGTTGGGCCTCTCTGCTTCCTGCAGTTTGAGGGAGCCACAGTGTTGTAACTGGCCCCATGAGGCCCCAGGGGCTGCACAATCTGGGATGGCCTGGCAGGGGAACCAATGCTGTTAGCCATTACTGTTAGCCTCTGCCTGCAGCCTGAGCCACAGTGGGGTCACTGGTGGTGGGCAGCATCCACCTGCTGGCCCATACACTGCCTTTAACAGTGCTCTGGGGCCAAGAAACCCAGCCCTGAAGGGCTGGGTGGTCTCTGGTTTTAGTTTTTCTAGGAGAGTACAACAAATTGACAAAGAGCAAAATAAGTTTGGGGTGCAAGCAAGCAGTGATTATAACAGTTGACAGTGAGTTTCAAGCTGAGTTAAATTGGTTACTTGGTTCTTGAGGGAATTTAGGGTAATTTGTAAGAATAAAGAACTGGAAGTGCTGATGATTCAAAAAAAATACATTGGAGAGGAAAGCTATGGCGGTCAATTTGTAAGCTCATAGGAGATTACGGAGTGGTTGCAGATATTTATAATGATAAATCTTGAACTTGCCCATCAAAACATGAGAGAATTGAGGGAGAATGGAAAATATGATCATTGATAGAGTTTAAGAATGCCAGAGGCATGTTTTGAACTTATCCCTTCCTCTTGGGATGACACACATTGCTGTCTATGAAACATTCGTCTGGGTTGGATCCTGTGGTAACCTTGGTCAGGGCTTCCATGTAAAGCAAATCAACCAAACAGAAGGAGTGTCAGCCCCTGAGATTACCCAGGTTTGCTACCTCCCACACGCTTAAGTTGTTTTCTGTTGATGCCTGTTATTCAGCTGAGCTTACTTCTGATTAATAGTGGGTCAGTTGCTATTCCATTTTCTCTGTTACCTAACTTTATCCCCCATCATTAGCTTAAACAACATAGTTTTAAAATATTTTTTGAAATTAATTAATTGTGCTATATTTATTTATGCATATAGAACAAATTGACAAAAAGCAAAATGAGTACAGGCCAGAGTAGCAGGGACAGTGAGAAGACTCTCTGGAGACAGAGGGGAGCAGAACAGGCAGATTGACAAAGTACACTGCTGAGGGGAGCAGCGGGTGGGTCAGGAGAGGTCTACTGAGCCATGTGAGTCACCTTCCAGGTCAGGGACAGAAATTGCACTGAAGCAGTTGAGCCAACTTCATAGTGCCGAGCTTTAACCCATTGCACCACCAAGGAGGGCTCAAATTAATTATTATTTTTTTATTGGGGCAACGCTGCTTATATTAATGTTTGTATTTTGTAAGAATAAGATTCTGACTCCCCTCCCACCCCCCGCCCCAGATATTACTAGCAGTAGACCTGCCTCCAAATCACCAGAGTCCATTGTGTTCTCTCCCCTCTTTGTTGTCACCCCTGCCTGATGCTCTGGATACTTCAGTAGCTATCTTGGCTAATGGGTAATTTTTGCTTTTATTTTGCCAGTTTTAACATTTTTAAATGAAATACATCATGCTATAACCTAGGACTGAAGAAAGAAAAATTGTTATCTTTTTAAAGAATAAGTCTTTCTTATATATGGAAGAAAAAGCAAAATATTTTATTTTTCATCCTTTAAAATCCAAAACAAGAAGCAAACACTCTGTAAAACACTACTGGTTGTCTCAGACAGAATGAACCCTTTCTTTTTCCACTTGTTTATGTGCATCTGAATTCTGAATTTTAAATTCTAAATTCTGGATATATCATATCTGAAACTTAGCCTGTGTATCTTTGTGTGTTTCTCAGTGTGTTGTTTAGCATAGAGTAAGCTCTCAAATCTAGGTTGAACAAATGGCTGATTTGACACCAGCCAAGCAGCAGGAACTCAGTATAAGTCTCTGATATAATAAAGGGCAGGTTGGAGAAAGACATGCTACAGCTCTCACCAGTTAGCAGATCAAAAGTGAAATGAACTCTGACTTCAGAGATATGGAGCAGAAAGATCATTTCTTCAAAAGGACGAAACATATAACTAAGTTTGTTTGTTTTTTTTCTTTTTTTCAGAAGTGTGTCGATTCCAGTTGCAGAAATAAAGAAGCAAGCCTGACTGTGACAAAATACCGTGTAGAACTCTACTAAGAGCATTTCTGAACTTGTAGCTATTTCTTAGTAGGGTGGTTAGTATAGAGGCATCAGTAGCACAGAACTCTCCATGGGATATTATTAAAAGCCAGCTGGTAAACCATGTGTGAGGAAAAGCTTATTCTAAGTCAGAGTAAACCAGCGCAGACAATCCTTTATCTGAAAATAGTCCATTTAAAAGACACAAAGATAAAAATACGTTATCACAGTAGATGGGTCACAAGTTAGAGCTTGCATATTTTGCCAGAGCAAGACAATTTCAGCTCCTTATACTATGCTCACACCAATAAGGCATTCTGCGTGCTTATGTGGTTTCTTCTGGGACTGGAATTACCACTGGCTGACACAGTGCAAAGCAGTTTCAGAGTTCTGCTCACTCGTGTCCCTTTGTGATGCTCAACAAAATGCTCGCTGCCTGTTCTTGTTGCCCTTAAGAGCAGCTTTATTTTTGTTTGGCTTTGCAGTACTTTTTCTAATCTGAGTACTCAATCCTGTTTCTATCCCTTGTCAGCTACACTCTGATAGTTCACTGTTCATTTTGGCTTTTTTTTTTTTCAAAAGAGGAGATTTTATTTAATTCCTTCTGAACAAAAGGAGCTATTTTCCTTTGGGGTCAACTTGAAAACAATGTCTGAACTCATAACTAAGACTATGACACCAACTTTGTCATATTAATAATATTCCTCTACTAAACAATGACAATAGTTACAATTTAGCACATTATACAAAAAATAATACATTTATAAACCAATTTCTCTAAGGCACAAAAAGAAAACCATCTATCTATCTGTAAATTTTCATAATTTTAAACTTGGAATATGCACTGAAATTAAGGGAACATTTCCTTTAATTTAAGTAATTAAAACTCCAAGACTCTCCCTTCCTGGAAAACTTGATTCCTCGTCACATACTGTTCTTTATAATTTCATTACTTTAACATTGTATTTCAAAATAGCTTTTCTTGGTTCACTTTATCTACATTCATAGAATTTGTCTAGGCAACTGAAACTCAATTTTAAAACATCCCATCATGTTAATTCCTCTAATATGTGTTGAGTACCTTCAGGGTTAACAGAATAACTATATGTGTGTATATATATGCATCTGTGTGTATCTATGCATGTATATACATATATATGTGTATGTTTATACGTGTGTGTGTGCCATGTGTGTATGTATAGATGATTAAGATTGGATGAAGACAGTCCTTCCCTCTGCTTAGAGACCAGTAGCCCACCACAACATATTAACAAAAAGAAATTATTAACAAACATAATCATAGTTCAACAGTTCTGCTGAAGATGGAGAAGTTAATTTTTGCTAGCATGTCCTACTTTGACAGAATTTTGATCTGGATCTTCCAAATAACTAAGACATTATAAATGCATATTCCCTATAACACTGGTGAAATTTCCACTGCTTTATAACAAAATCTTATTTTTCATCCTTCTAATCATCTGACACTCCAGAAGTCATTCAGTTTCCAAGAAACAGACCAACAAATCACTAGCAAGCACATTTTATAAATTATCATATACCTAAGAGTTGATGACATCTTTATAAAAATATTCCTTAGTCTTTAAGAGCTTAATTTATAACATGATAAAATTAATTGAACTCTTCTCAAATGTTTAATAAATAAAGGACATGTGAATCATGGAAATGGATATGAATAATTTTAGTATCTTTCTAGAGATTCACTGGAAATGAACAAATAGCCAACACCATCCCAGACACGCGCACACGCGCACACACACACACACATAGACACATATACACATGCATCAGCTGTGCAATGAAAAGCCATAGACTGAAATTAGAATCTTCCTGGTGGTATTAGTTTTCTGGGACTGCCATAACAAAATACACATTTAGGTGGCTTAAGTTGCAAAATAGTTCCCCCCGCAGTTCTGAATTTTGGATTTTGGAAATCCAAAACCAAGGTGTCAGCAAGTTGTTTTTGTTTTTTTTTTTTCTGTTCTTACATGACATTTCCCCTGAGCAAGGAGCTACATATTGTCTCTTCTTACCAGGAAATCAGATGTCTTAGATTAGGGACCTAGCCTATGATTCACTTAGCATTAACTACTTCTTTAAGAGGTTAATATCCAAATTCAGTCATATCCTGAATTACTGGCATTTAGGACTTCAGCATACAAATTCTTTTCTTGACTGGGTGTGACAGAGTCTGGTACATAGCATGGGTTGTTTGAATTGATTAAGTAAATCAATGAGCTCTTCTAGGTAGTTTTAAGCATTATGTTGTAAAATTACATTTTGATATGTTGCCAAAGCCATGCTGAAGTGTAAAGGTAAATGAATGACCTTCTTGACGTGTGTGATCTCTTTTTCTCATAGCCCATAAAAATGTTGTGTAAAAATGATCAGGTTTTTGGTTTCTGGAAGAAGAATAAAGTTTATTGTGCCTTTTATATATCAAATAGGTTAGTCTCTATATCCTAGTCTATAGTAGTCTCAAATTTATATGCCTATCAACAAGTCATTAATTCTAGAATCTATCTAAAGTCTTGGAATTGACCATTATTCAGATTGACATTTCAATCACATAATTTAACAAAGTTGCATCATTTTTATTGCAGAAAAAATATTTTACTTATGTTAAAGTATTTCAGAGTTAAGAAAGTTATGAAATCCATTGGATTTCTGCTAATAGTCATTTCATATGGAATTATTCCAAAATTAGTTTATGGAGCAGTATAGTAGAAATTAAAAGTGTTTTTAATTAGTTAATGTATTTCACTTCATAAAAATCATTTTCTGTCCTAAGAAATATCAACAATGACTCCTTTGATGTAGTTGGTATCTTTCTATCACTCAACAATTACTTCTTTGAATATCACCAGAAGGCACCTCCTTCTGGTGACTGAAACATGCACTATTAAGGAATAGCATATTCCTTCACATAAAGCACAATTAACTTATTTTGTTTTTAAATTGCCATTAATTATGATTATTGAAACATTTAATGATTGCCCATAATTTTTAAGGAATTGAATTCATTAATAAATTTAATCTTATTTCTTGCCCTCTCTGCCCTTCAGTCTATCCTAAGGTATTTGCTGGTGGTCCTGCACACAATTATAGTGCCTAATCTTCCCAGCAGATGGTGATATATGGAGATTGACATGAACATCCAAGCCCTCATCCTATTTCTCAGCCTTCATTACCATCATTTGAAATTAGATGTTTTCTAATAAGACCACAAAATTGTCCAGTAACTAACTAAACCACTGAAGTATATATTGAACCTATGTGATAGGCTTCATAAAGCTTTGCTTACATTTGCTATATTTATGCATTTAAAGAGACTAATATAATAAAAGAGAATTAAAGAAATAGATTTCTACTCTTTCATTTCCCGGAATGTTCTAAACATAATCAAAGCACATTTAGGGAGGATTAAAAGTAAAGCTTCCCATGCAATCTATTCTAGAAGTGAATTTTTTTTTCTGTGTTCTAACAACACAAATCTATAAAAGAAATAGAAAGTGTTATGGTGGTTAACATAAGAGTCATATAATTTTGTTTGGGAGATAAATATAGAATGGCATTAACGAAAGAGCTATAAAATAAGTATAATGAGTATGGAATAGCTATTTGATTAGAGATTGATCTTAGAATGTTTGGCTTACTTTTCTCTGAATTAAAATACAACCCCTGAAGTTATCTTTAGTAATTTTAGAAACACATTTATTATTTACTTTTTAACACAGTAATGCACTTTCTTCAAATAATATGTGATGAACCTTGTCCCTTTGAAAGTACTCTGTCATTGACAGTAGTAAATAGGTGGGGTAAAATAGAATGGATAAATTATGCAAAATACTTGAAAGACAGAATATTATAAAAATCCTCAAAATAGGAAACATTAATGAACTTCTGGCAGGACTTTTGTTGAATAATCTTATCCAATTTTCCCACCATCAGGAACATAGAAGTTAGATACTACAAAAGATTAAGTTGGGAAATTAAGCCTTTGATCATATTCACTAGTAAATCCTGTCTGCTTACCTCTGAAGAGGCTTAATGAATTGAATATCTGATCTGATATCATTCACATACCAAAGGAAAGGAGATCCATCTCTTGGATATGAACTCACTAACCAAACCCTGAGACAGGTGTGTGAAAACATACTGCCTGTTTGTTTCATTCACAATGTAAAGTCCAATTGTCACAGGCTCTGGAACACTGATTATCGATCATGTAATTTTCTCTCTGTAGAGAGAATTACTCGAGAGGACAAATTATAATCAGAAGGTTTCCTGGTGATTGTGTTTTAAAATATTGTTCAAATCAGAGGTAATCCTAATTTGGGTTCATTCAAAAGAGCAATGCATTTGATCCTTTCATCTGCTGATCAAGGTCAGCATCAACAGTGATAAGCATTGTGGGTGATTTGTATTCTTGATACGCTGTAAAGAGAATGACACTTTATCCCTAAAGCTGTCCTCCCCCAAACTCATAAACCAGTCTAATTATGAGGAAAAAAATCTCGGATGAATCATAATTGAGGGCATTATACAAAATACTTTATCAGTACTATAGAACATCAAGGTCACAAAAAACATGAAAAGTTTTTTGAGAAGTCAAAAGGAGCCTCAGAAGAGATGATGACTGAGTGGAATATGATTCTGAATTAGATCCTGGAAGAGAAAAAGGGCATTAAGGAAAAAACAAATGAAATCTGAAAAAAAGTATGAACTTCAATTAATAATAATGCATGTATATTGACTTTGTGGAAAATGTGGCATTCTAATGTAGGGTGCTTTAATTGGAAAATCTGAGTGTGCAATGTATATAAATTCTCTAAATTATCTGTGATTTTTCTGGAGATCTATAACTATTCTAAAATTGAGTTAATTAAAACAAAACAAGTTATTCTATGCTTAAAAAAAAGAAACCTAGATATCTAATGAAATCACTACTTCTTTCTTTAGGGGTTAGTTCACAGAAGCACTGTCCATTATGGGCTATATTTGCAAAGCAAGAATGTGTCCTGGCATGATTTGTAACTTGTTTGATGGACTGTTGTGAAGCCCAGTCAAAACCCCATTATAATAAAATGTACAGAACATTTATTGATCCTTGTCAGCAAAATGAAATAGTCTATTTCAGTCAAGTCATGGTCCAAAGTGGCTGAGAACATGGCATTATTACTATGAGAGGACTGCCTGATTTTGAGGGCATGTCTATAATACTAGGTTTAGAAGAAATGAGGTTGTTTTAGTGTCTTTTCATTGGTTCAAAAATACTGGGTAGAAGAAAACACTTCTGTATACTCCAGAACCTCTGAGTGAAATTTTCAGCTTATTTGGGGGCAAAAGTTAGGAGTTTACATACTCATAGAGTTTTGCATACCTGTGTGAGGAATAGTTGAAGCAAGTGGCCAATACTCAGTTTTACCTCAATTAATATTCTAGCTCCTCAAACCACTGCTAGGGAGTCGGGAGGACATGCCCCAATCAGGTGACCAGAGTTACTATTATTAAATATGAATGTAAGGACTGATAGGTTCTTATATGAATGTATGTCTGTGGTATACATATAGGGGGTGAGGAAGCTTTATACACAGGGAACAGGATTATCAGAAGTTAAATGTACAAGTAGGTGAGACCCAGAAAGAGGCCAACAAATTGATACGGTATTCTTTAGTTGTAAAAATAACCCCTCTTCATTTTGCATTGATAAGGCTACAGGTGAGTCCTTGTGCTATCATCACATCAGCATTCTTTAAAGGACCACAGATACCTCAACCTGTGATAAAAGAAAATAAGGTGGGGGATGAGAGAACTGGGGACCATAATATTATATGAGAAAATATGAGGAATGTTTAGCTGAAGGAAAAGCGTGATTTCTATTCCTAATTTTTTTTAGACTTGGATGAGGAAGTATTAGTCTTATTTTATGGAGCTCCAGGTAGGTCAAAGTAGTAATAGGTCATAGTTACAGAAAAAAAGCATTTTAGAGTACTATAAGGAGGCAATTTCTAATAGAGCTCTTGGGAGCTAGATTAGGGCACCTTACAAGATAGTGAAATATTTGTCACTGCAAACTTTCTAAACAGAAGGAAAACAACTTTTTCAGAAGGTTGAATAAGAAATTCAATCATTTATAGCTAGGTGTTGGCATAAAGGAAAAGAAGAGGCACAAGAGAAGCAGGGCAGAGTACTAGAAGGCATATTTCTCTGTCCAGAGGTGTCTGTGAAAGGGCAGCTCAGCAACCATGGCTCAATAAAGGCAAAGCAACAGAGGATACTGCATTAGTCAGGGGTAGTCAGAGAAAAACTCAGTTGTGTGTCTGTAATTAGCAAGCTGGGGGCCCAGGAATGTCAAAGTTCATCTGCAGGCTATCGTGCTTGAGTCCCAGGAAGATCTGATGCTTCAGATCAAGTCTGAAGGCAGAGAAAAAAAAAAATCAACATGCTAGTTTGAAAGACAGTCAGCTAGGAGAGTATCTCTTATTCAGGGGAGTGTCAGCTTTTGTTCTATTCCAGTTTTCAACTGACCGGATGATGACCATCCACATTAGAGAGGGCAGTCTGCTTTACACTGTTTATTGATAAAATGTTACACTCTTACCTCTAGGAAAGTCCAGAATGACTGATAAAATATGTAGGGACCCCCAAGGTCCAGTCACACACATTAAAAACTACTGGAAGATGAAGGTCTGGATCAATACAATGGGAAAGCCCTAGACCAGATGAGTTGTCCTAGAGTAAGAGACATACAGAATGGAAAAAGGAGGTGATCAATGATGAATATTAGCTATGTCTTTAGAACTAACTAGATAAGAAAATACATTATTAATAACTGCAGGTCCCTGTTCTCTCTTTGGGAGCCCAGATACAAAAATAATTGCAAGTTCTTTCAGGTAATATGACTGTCATCACCTGGAGTGCTGGACTTAAGATTGAGTACAAGTAGATCTGGGAAATGAAAGTGATGCATTCTTACTCCTATTACAGTCCATGCAAAGACAACAGACAGCTTCTTGGAGCTTCTCTGACACCAGAGCGTGGAATCCCCACAGCAACCTACATAGCACTGCTCCATACACCACCTAAGAGTTGAGGGAAGTCAATATCCCTGTGTCCACTCTTGGGGGAGGAGAGTGGAAATTGATGGATAAATATTCTTTATTTCATTCATGTCCTTATTAAGATGCACTCAGTCTGCTCACATTTCTAAAGTTTGAGCATAAGTCCCCAATAGCCACAGCCTGAGGACGTAACCCTCCTTCTTTTACTCACTTTAACCTTTATCATTACTCCCTGACAGCACTTTTTAAACAAATCCACTGAGTCAAGCCTTTGCCTCATCTGCTTTGTTCATAGTGAAGCCCTGTTAAGTCATTACCATTATCTTTATAATGTTGAAGAAACAAACTGTTCTCTGAATATATTTGTAATACAGTGGTTTCTGATATTCTACCATTTTCAAATTCCTTAGTTTTCTGAAGATAAATAGTGACCATACCAAAGAAAAAAGATCTTAACAGGATGAGATTGAAGCAAGAACCATTTATGAGTTTCTTCACAAATGTCCTTTCTACTAGCTTACTATCATTTGTGGTGGTGGGCATTACATAAACACAATTCCCCATCTTTTCTTCAGAAAGGCCAGGATTTCTAAGCTTCTAGTACTCTTCTAGCATTCTTGCCCTACCTGGGTTTGATCCTGTGATTTGTCATTTCAAGCGTTCTCTTACCCAGATACCCTGCACATTATTTCCAAACCCCAGAAAGCTTAGTGGCATGCTCTTTCAGTGTATTCCAATTTATTATTCAGGCAGGGATGAAGCTTTGAGCTGCAGAATCTGTAAAACAAGTGCTTTTGTTAAACTTTTCAAAAGCCTCAATTTTCTTAATTTTTTTTTCTGTAAGTTTCTGGGTGTCCAACCAAAATACTTTCTATAATATAGTCTCACATTTCTTTCCAAGGTGCTGTTTTTAAGCAAGGATTAGCATCAATGCCTTTAGCAAGCAGTCAGCATAGGGAATCCCATTATGTAGCTATGTACTATGGAAATTTGGAGTAAAGATGGTACAAATTTTAGATGTAAAAGAACCAAGTATAAATGACTAATGTTTATGATGTGTGCAAATTAATCTTTCATGAGAAATTCTGTGCACCTGAACTAATTGGCAATATTGCATCTATACCCCATGAACTTACAGTATAGTTATTAAAAGTGTATCATATACACCATGAATGCCTCCAAGTAGAGTATCTAATTTTTAATGACTCTAAATCGACTTTCTCAACTTGTTCTGTACAATTGTAGAGTTTTATTGACTTGAAGCTTGAAGAAGGATGGCAAAAAATTCTTGAGTGAATAGATTATACGAACTAGACAAGCTGACAGTAAAAATCGAACTCTAAAATGCATAACTGGTTAGTTGTCGAGTGAGCACCAAAGCAATGTTTTAGAAATGCCAGAATAGGGGTTAAAGCCTTAATGTTATTAAGCTATGACCAGTCACTGCAGCATGAGTTTGATCCCCAGCCAGGGAGCTGACCCACATGGTGCAGGAGACCTCCCCTGTCTCACCCAATGCTCCCCTCAGCAGTGTATTTCAGTAGACCCACCTGTTCTCTGCTTCCCTCTCTGTCTCTGGTGAATCCTCTTATACACACACACTGACTCCCACTATTCCTCTGGTTTAGACACCAGTTTTTGCATGCATAAATAAAGAAAACAAATCTCTAAAAAAAAAAAAAAGGGAAATGTCAGATAAGAAAAGTTAATATAAATAATATTATAAAAACATACTGATATATTTCCCTATCAATCAAGTTTTCTACCAAAAGTTATGTCCAACAATACATAAATTAAATATTCCAGGCAATAAGCTGAATATACAGGTGTTTTAATTACAATCATTCTATCTAGAACTTCCATGGCTTCAACTCTAAAAATTTAAGTGTTAATAAAAGCTATTTCAATGAAATTCTTAGAACATTTGAAACTCAAATTTTAATTAAATATTAAATTCTAACTTAAGGGGAAAGAGTTGATGTGATGTTTGACCATTACTGTGATCTATGAATGGAAAGTTAGCAGCATTAATTTTATTCTCTCCTCTCCTTCCTCCCACACTAGCTCCTTTTAATCCTTTCTCCCTTTGTGTGGTTTAAGCAATGAACTCTTGTTTTCTCCCAGTACTGGCTGCTAGAAGACTAAGAGGAAGGTGTTGGTAGTTGGTTTCCATGAGGTCGCTCCTGGTGACTTGCACCCTTCTCCGTGGCTCTGTTCTCACAGGGCTCTGTCTCTGTGTTCCCCTGGTATCTCTTCCTCTTCTCAGAAAGTCATCTGTCTTATCAGATTAGGCTCCTACATTTATTATTTTACTTAACCTTAATTTTGTCTTTAAAGAGGGCCACCTGTTACACTTAACTATCTTTTTAAGGACCTGTCTCCAAATATCCATAGGCAGGGCTAGGACTTCAAAATACAAATTTTGGAGGAAACATAATTCAGTTCAGAGCATATTTGTAAATAGGATTTTGTTTTATTGATAAGGTTTTCTATTTCCTGTGATCATATAATTGAATAAATTAATTCAACAGAATCCATAATAAAGAAAAACAGCAACATTCTAGATTATATACATGACCATGTGCATGAAACCCTATCTTAGTTAATTTATGACTTAGGTTTGTTTCCAGTGAGTCTCCTTTCTTCATTCACCTTTGAAGCTTCCTTTAAAATTGTTTTCTCCAAAACTGAAAGCCTTTCCTTTGAGATCAGGAACAAGACAAGGGTGTCCACTATCACCACTGCTCTTCAACATAACACTGGAAGTTCTAGCCAGAGC
>NW_004567115.1:14341532-14370892 GCF_000260355.1 Condylura cristata
AAAAAAAAAAGATTTATTTACTTATGCATACAGAACTGGGGAACAGACCAGAGGTACAGGGGCAATAAAAAAAAAAAAATTGTTTTCTCCAGTTAACTTGTTCTACCAATTACGTATTTGTGCTAGACTCAACTACCTTGACTTCACTATTGACCTAACTTGTCTCCACCTTCTGCATAGAGCTCACCTTTCTTGTTTCAAATCCAGTTAGAGGAATAATTTCTCTGTTATTTAGCCACTAAGTACTGTTTGACCTCGTTGACTACTCTTTCCTTTTATCACTTTTATTTTCCGTACTTATTCTGAAAACTTTATAAATCTTTTAGTCTGCAGTTTAGACTTCTACTGAAACTGCAGGTACACATGACAAATTGACTTTCAGAAATTTCCATGTGGAGATCCCACAAATATTTCAGATGCCATATGTTTAAAATGAGCTCATTATTTCTCATGCTTCCTCCAAATCTTAATATTTCTGTCTTAGTAACCTATTTTCTTATTTCCATTCTCTAGATACATCTTTTTTTTTTTTAAGATTTATTTATTTGTGCATACAGAACTGGGGTACAGGCCAGAGATGCAGGGGCGGTGAGAGATTCACCAGAGACAGAGTGGGGAGCAGAACAGACAGATGAAGTACACTGCTGAGGGGAGCAACGGGCGAGCCAGGAGAGGTCTGCTGCGCCATGTGGTCACCTCCAGGGCAGGCGGGAATGGAGCTCATGCGGAAGTGGCTTTAGCTTCTTCATGCAGCACTTTAACCCGCTGAGCCACCAGGGAGGGCCCCATCCATTTTCTAGATACATCTTTAATTTCTTTTTTCCTTCCTGAACAGTCTACTATATTTCATTGATTGCACAATGTATATTTCCCCCATATTTTACATCTCTAAAATTATGGTATTTCAAACAACAAATGGTGTATCATCTTATTAACTGGCAGCTTTTTTTCCCTTTCCCAATGATATATAAAATGATATATTTAAATCAATGAAGTTTTAGAGTTCATGCAAAGAATTACAGCAATCTGATAGGTTATTCCACTATATATCTTTGAGTGAAGCCCACTTTGCTCCATTTCCTCTGCCACCATTCAAGATGATAATACTATTGTTTCCTGAGGATTATTGTAATAACAATGTGTCCTTACACTTATATTTAGTAGACACTAGCATTATCCTCCCCCATAATCAAGATGTAGAAGTTTCTACTTTAATTCTACTTTAAAACTAAAATGACCATTTAAAGTGAAATTCTGAATTTGTCTGTGTATGTGTGTGTGACTAACAGAGTCAAAAACAGATTGTTTACTATAGCTAACTAAGATTTTATTTACTTATGCACACAGAACTGGGGTGCAAGCCAGAAGGGCAGGGGTGTCAAAAGGATTCACCAGAGACAGAGTGTGGAACAGAACAGGCAGATCAACGAAGTACACTACAGAGGGGAGCAGTGGGAGAGTCCAGAGAGGTCTGTCAGGCCATGTGAATCACTTCCCAGCCAGGACAGAACTCGCACTCAAGCGGCTGCAGCTAGCTTACAGTGCTGCGTCTTAAGTCATCAGGAAGGACCCTCTCCAGTTCATTTTTTAATCATGGGACTTAGGGGTACTATGGAGACCCAAACTCATAAAGGGAAAACCCCTATGTGCACAATGCAAGAAAACAGATTCTTATTGTGAAAGACCTTCACTGGGTGTGAAAATTATCTATCCTCTTTTGGGCAAATGCCCAAATAGGCTCTCTGAAAAGAGGGAGGCTGAGGGCTGAATGCATGCCACAAATCTAAGGAAACTTTCAGTGGGGAGCGACAAGAAAGGAGCTAGGCAGGTAGCAGAAAATTGGGACAGAGGGAGAGACTTGGAATTCAATATCTACCACATATTCCACCACAAGGTCAAGATAATGGCTGGCACTGTCACTGCTAAAGGAGCAACCTCCTTTCACCCACATTTCTCTCGTCCCAGTGAATCTTCCCCACATCTCTCCCCAGCTTGTATATCCAAAATGACCTTCTCCCCATCCCTCCTCTCTTCCCCATCTCCAGTTCGGAAGACTGGTCCATGGCATACTCCTGCTAGGGGCTGTACAACAAGAAGGCTACATATAAGTGGGGTGGAACACGGCATCTGTTCACCATGCAGTGATGCTCCCCTCCCCTTTCATGGACATGCATTCTGTAACAATCTCTCAGTTCTTCCTTGATTACCATTTACAACCTGTAGATTTAATGAATTCATTTCAGTTTTCCAAACATGGCGTTCATGTCTCCTCAGGGACTTCACACATTAGCCTCCTACTCCACTCCCTTTTCCTTGGCTATTACTCATGTCTCAGGTTTTAGCTTAGACGTTCATTCTACCATGAAATCCCTCTGATCTGTCAGTTTCTGTGTGAAAGACATCTTTTCCATAATGCTTGATCATTTAAAATAATATTTAACTCTGCATGAATTACCTATTTACTATGGAATAGGCTAAATTGCATATTTATTAATATGACTTGTATTTATTCCACTTCCTTTCCCTTCTCCCGGTAGAAAGCTATATCCTTTGCATATTCTTTGCCTTGGGGACTTTTGCAGGGCTGAAAGGCATTGACTTTTGCAAAGCCTAAACTCACTGAGGAGATTAAGATAGAAATTGAGATAGGCATGAAAATTAAGGAGATTTTTCTCTGTAGATTTTTGCAAGTAGTGAGGATTTATTCCTTATTCTCTGAAATCATCCAAGAGAATTGCCAAGAAAAAGAGGTTTGTACTGTTTTTCCTAGGGAATCTGTTTCCTAAATTCAGAGACAACCAGCTTTATCCAAAATCAGGATCCTAAGGGTGATAGGTTGCAATGTATCAGAATGGATGAAGTGAGGAGGGAGGCAACATGAATGAGTCAATGAAACCTAATATATGTGGTTAGATTAAAAAGCAAGTGGATCCTCCCTAGAGGTTCAGGGTTAAAGTTTCAGCACTATCAATCTATTGCAACCTCTTCAGCACAAGTTCAATCCCCAGCCAGGGAGCTGACCCACATGGCACAGCAGATCTCTCCTCTCTCTCACCTGCTCCCCTCTGCAGTGTATTTCAGTAGATCCAGTTGACCTCTGATGAATCCTCTCACCCCCTGCACCTCTGGCCTACATTCCAGTTCTTCTGTGCATAAATTAATTAAAATAAATCTTAAAAAAAAAAAAACAAACAAGTGATATACCTCTGAAGGTGGTGTGTTGGACTAATCATCTTAACAGACTGTTAAGAAAAGAGCTAAAAACCAGATTAGACTGACTAGAGAAAATTAAGAAATGTTATATTTCTTATATATTGGTAGTGTATTTTGTTGACTGAATTCAAACAAAGAAAAATCTGTGTTCCGCACCACATTTCAGAGATGTTTTCCCCATCCCTCTACCTTAATATTAGTATATTTTTGTTTTTGTCAAATGCCTTTCTAACATATTTTTATATGGACATGTCACTTTTCTCTTGGCTCTATTGATGTGATGGATAACATATTACAACATTAGTTGAATTTCGAATGTTAAACTATATTTCATGAATAGGATAAATCCTGCTTGTTTGGACTGTATAACTTGTATAATTCATCTTATACTTTTTTTTATTCTATCTGCTAATATTCTGTTGAAGATTTTTATATTTATGTTCATGGTAAATATTGTCCATTATTATTTTTCTTATCTTGGCTTTGTTTTGCTTTAGTAATTAAGGTGATATTAAGCTCATCGAATGAGTTAAGAAGTAATCTCTATGCTTCTTCCTCAAAGAGAGATTGTAGAGTATTGGTGTGATTTCTTTACTAAATGTTTGAAAGATTTCACCAGTGAAACCAAGTCGGGTCTGGTGCTTTTTGTTTGGAAGTAGTTAATGATAAAAATCTCTTTAATAGATATAAGCCTATTCAGGCTGTTGTTTTTGTTTTGTTTTGTTTTCAATTTTTGGTAGAGTGTGTCTTAATTGATCTAAAGTACAAATTTGTGGTCCAGTTGGTTTATAATGTTGGTCTTTAGCTCAATGAAGTTCTATTTAAATTTTTTTCAATATTTTATTTCCCGTGATTCATTTTGTGTAAGTTACATCTCTACATTTTGAGTTTCCTATTGTTTCTTTGTGAGGTCTACGCTGTTACTAATCTCATCTAGTGCTTTAAAAAATATTACTCTTTTAGAGAAATTTAAGGTTTATAGTAAAATTGAACACAGAGTACAATATTCATGCCTCTTCCTTCCCTTCCCACACAAAATCCCTCCATTAATGTTGCTCACCAGTATAGTACATTTGTGATATTCAAAGAACTACTACTACTGTTACAATGACAGTATACCATTGTGAACTAAAGTCAATTATAATTTACATTATAGCTCATTCTTTGTGTTACAAGGTCTATGGTTTTTTGCCAAATGCATAATGACATGTATTCACTCATAGTGTCATATTGAACAGTTTCGCTACCTTAAAAATTCCCTGTGCTCCACATTTTCTTCTTTTTCATTTCTTTCTGTCCTCCCACCACTGATGTTTTTTTTCCCCTTAAATTGGTATATAATTGACATTTAACATTGTATTCATTTTATGTGTACAATATGTTTATTTGACATGTGTATATGTTACAAAATGATCGCCACCATAAACTTCATTAACATCTGTCACCACAAAGATATAAATTTATTTTTCCAATGATGACATCTTTTAAGATCTATTTCTTTAGCAACTTTAAAATAGCACAGTATTTTTAATTATAATTACCCTGCTATATTTTGTATCCTCAGGACTTATTTATTTTAAAGAATTATTTATTTATGCATACAAGAATTAGGGTGTGGGCCAGGAGTATGTGGTGGGGGAGAGGATTCAACAGAGATAAAGCGGGAAGAACAGGCAGATCTAATGAAATATATGCCGAGGGGAACAGTGGACAAGACAGGAGAGGTCTACTGCATCATGTAGGTCAGCAAACTGGCCGAGGTTCAAATTTCTGATGCAGTGACTGGGAATAACTTAATAGTGATGTCTTTAATGCCTGTGCCACCAGGAAGGGTCAGATCTTATTTATTTTAAAACTAAAAATTTGTGCTTTTTAACAATCTTTATCCATTTTACCCACCCATTATGTCCTCTTTCCTGCCTCTGGTCTGCCACCAGTCTAGTCTCTGTATATAGGAGTTTTTTCTCCTCCTTTTTAAAATAGGTATATATGTGAGATCATACAATATTTATCTTTCTTATTTCTCTTATAATGGGTTACTCATATCTTGGGGCTTTCCTTTTACTTTTCACCGCCTTCATTTCTATCTTAAAGAAATTGTAATTTTTAATCTTTAAATTTAAAAATATTTCAAAAGACCAAAGAAATGTCTCAGTGAATTGTGTGATCCCACACATGAACTACTTATAAGATTTGATCTTGGAACACATAAAAGACATTTGTGTCAATGTTGGTGAGGATGTGAAGAAAAAGCAACACTTCTGCATTGCTGGTGGGAATGCAAACTGGTACAACCACTATGGGAAACTGTTTGGAGGTTTCTCAAAAATGCTTGCTAAAAATGGAGCTCCCAAATCTCACTCCTAGGTATTCTCCCAAAAGACACAAAAACACTGACACAAATAGACAACTGCACCCCTCCCCTATTTACAATTGGAAAGACATAGAATCAACCCAGATGCCCAAAAGTAGATGACTAGATTAAAAAGATGTGGTACATATACACAATGGAATATTACTCAGCAGTCAAAAATATAAACTCATGCCTTTTGCAGCAACGTGGATGGAGCTGGAAGGGATCACTCTTAGTAAAATAAGCCAGAAAGAAAAAAGAAAAATACTGGATGGTTTCACTCATAGCAGGAGCATAAAGGACTGGAGGGCAGGGGGGTGGATTATAATAATGAACAACTATATAACAGAGACATTTTATGGGGGTGGAATGGGGAATGGGATAAAAAATGGGGGGAGGAGTGCATGGGACTATGGTGATGGCACACAGGTGAATTGGTGATGGGAAGTCCAATGGGATTGTAGCTGAGGTGGAAAAGGGCACAAAATGATGTAAAAATAAACTATTATATATTTTATAAAAGAGATTTGTGGCAAACCTGGTGAAATTTGAAAAGATCGGTAGTTCAGTTTCTAGTATTATACCAATCTTAATAAATGTCAATAGTAGGTCTCTTTACCACTCACACTCACACTAAAGTTTTTCTCTCCAATTGACTTTTGCAGGTGGGAGGGCAACAATGTTAACTATGCCAGTATCAAGGGATAAAATGTGAATGGCATCTACTTATAAATAATCTAACTGGATTTTTTTTTCTCTCCCTGACACCACTGTACACATTCTTTTATATGTCTGTTTTCAAGGGAATACGTTAATCAAATCATATAACAATGCCCCCTGGATTTGAATGCTAACTGCCCCCTTGCCAATTATTTCTCCTCATGCAAAAATCTAATGACAAAGAGGTTGACAGCATATTCTAATTAGCAAGAAAAAATAATTTCTTATATCATATGGGGTAAGGGTAAAGTTGTTCAGTTACAGTGCTTTCTCTGTGGCATTTTCTAATTTTACCATGTCCGGGAAATGAAACACTATCATAACAATTATAAGCAAGCAGTCAATCAAAAATTACATGCTTTAGACATAAAAATTTGAGATACTCCACAAAAGGACAGTGCTGGGTTTAGATGCTATGGAATGATATGTGAAATGGAAAATGGAGAATAAAATTAATTAAAATTAATCAAAGTAATTTTGTAATTATTAATATAAATATTCCAAGTAATAGGAATCAACAAAATACCTAGAACATTTGACACTTAGAACAGATAATTTTTCAAAATTTGCCATGTGGTGGTAGAAATCCTCTCCTGCCTGCCTGTGACTCTGTCAGTGTTTTTTCACCAAATTTCTCTCTTTGCAAAGCCACAGGACATCTCCCCTTCAAGGCTACCTGCCTGTGACTATGCAGGCCTCTCTTTCACCAAACCTGTTCCTTTGGGGGGCAGCTCTTTCTACACACTTGCATCTCACTCTTCTCTCTCTTTTTATAACGATCCTGTCCTTTTGGCTATAAAAAATAAATAGATGGATAAAGTGATGTTCAGTGATTGCTGCCTCCTGGTATTTATACTATTGTGGTTGTTATGTATGGCCAATATAACATGGCAGAAATGATGGCATGTAATTCCAAGTTTATATTGTTGTAAGATAAAGAGCATGTGGCTTCCATTTTGGTAACTCCCAGTTACAGACCCCTTTCACCCTGAGGATAGGTAATCAGCTGCAAAGACTTCAGAGCAGTCTGTTAACAATGCTGTGAATGAGTATGGGCTCAGATTCTTCAGAGTCATTCAGGTTACTGGAAACCAGCTCAATCCCAGTTTCACTGCAACTTCCTAAAAGAGCACAACCAGAGCTTCTAGTTAAGCTGGGCCTAGTTTGTTAACTCTCAGAAAGTGTGAAGATAATAATAATAGCATGGTTCTTAAGTTGTCCCTCTATCTGTAAGAACCTGTTATACCCAGAGCTCTGCTCTAAGACACAAAAGATATATGTTAGTCCTCTTCTAAGAAAATATGGTAGGTAAGAAATGCATCTTTAACAATATTATCCTGGAAAATAAGTGTCTCTGGAGAGAGAAAGAACATTTAACCTTTACTATTTAGGAATATCACAAAAAATATATATTTTTTAAGTCTTAAATCTCCCTAAGAAAGAACAGTATCTCTCTCTTCCAAGGCTGTTTTGCTGAAAAAGCACTGAATATGCAGAAGCATGGGAAATTCATCGGGAACTTTGTTCCACTAGGGGTCTGATCCATACCCCAAGTACAGTGATGTGGCTCTCTGGGTCTTCCTTGTCACAAATACCTTTTCTGTCAGGCCTTATCTTGATTGCCCCTGGAGAAGTCCTGCCGCCTCCTGACTTTCTATTTCTTATATTTGTTTAAAACCTTAATCCTGAAAGTGTTACTTTTGAATGTTGATGGAATGTTGCAAAAAAATGCATCCTAAAAGGATGTCCATAACATGAACTCTTTTCTTCTACTATCTTTGACCTTAGGACTAGAGAAAAAATATTTTTTAAGGGCTGTCCCTCTTTTTCAGAAAATGAAACTGCATACCTTTTACTTGTGTGTACCTCCTAATTTACATTTTTTTATTTCTAACACATACTTTTAGCCAGAAAGTGTTATTAATATAAGACACATGAGGGGTATCTTTCTTTAGTTCTACTTCTAATGAATCTTTCTAATATTTCTTTGGGATATTGGATAAGAATGGTAAGAATTTAGAGACAAGTTATCACCTCATCATCTTAGCAAGGATCCTTTCGTGTGTTGTAGAATTTGTTTCTAAGGAGAAAATCAACTAATCCATTTAGTGGAAAATATATATATATTTTTTTCTGACCACAATTTTGTTTTCCTTTTCTTTGAGAAAACAGACGCTTGAATAGTTCTCAGTAGCCAAGAACATGGAGATTGGATTAAATTCAATAGTTATTGATTATTTACTACATCTAGGTAATTAGAGACTCTATATATGTAACTATTTATAATATGTTCCTTGTGTAATTATAAGTCAAAATACATGGATAAAAAATTTTTTAAAAATTGAATTCTATAAAATTTGAGAACTCTTTTTCATTGTAAGAAAGAAAAAAAAAACACTAGAAAGCAAGCTAAAGACTTCAGATCTTGAGCAAATGAAGATTAAACTCACACCATTCAACATGAAATATTTTAAGTGGAAGTTTTAGGATAGTACTTTTTTCTAGAGCATGAAATTTAGTCTTTGATTTATTTAACAGCACCATATGTTTATGGTGCACAATAACAAATTCACACACTGGACATGTCCCAAAGCATATTTATGTATGAACTGAAAGAGATTGGTATCACAGGAGACTGTAACCATATTAGCAGCATTCAATATGATGGAGAATACAAATATCCAAGATATCATTAATGTATAATCTGATGAGAAATTGTAGCTTATAAATGTTCACATTTCTTTGGTAGTGACAATTATAGGTGTTAATGCTAAAATAATGTTTTCATTTTAGAAGATTCCGTTTCTTGCAAAGCTCTCAATAATCTTACTATTTTACTTTTCTAAGATGTATTTGCACTTTAAGCCCCATGTTTAAAAATTATTTTCCTATAAAGTCACAATAGCTTCTGAACAAAGCTGTATAAAATTCTATGATCTAATTGGCAATTAAATCCCAACATATTTACCAGGGTAGTAACAAAGTGCATCGATAGATATAACAAAAAGGCTTTCTACATGGGATTATACAATTGGGAATTCTTGTGTAGGCTCATTGGAAAGTAATTTGGCTCAATTTCTTTTTTTCCTCTCACAAGCATAAAACTGCATATTTTAGCATGTAATAAACTGTTCAACAGTTGACTATATATGTGTGTGTGTGTGTGTGTTTAAAGATATATTTATTTATACTTACAGAACTGGGGTATAGGTCAGAGGTATAGTGGGTGAGAGGATTCACCAGAGACAGAGTGGGAAGCAGAACAGGCAGAGTGACAAAGTACACTGCTGAGGGGAGCAGCGGGTGGGTCAGAAGAGGTCTGCCACACCATGTGGGTCAGCTCCCTGACCGGGGATTGAACTCATGCTGCAGTGGCTTCAGAGAGCTTTATAATATGGTGCTTTAACCTGTTGCACCCCAGAGAGAGCCCTGACTATATGTTTTACACAATTCAAGTGATGACAATGACTATATGTATCAATTTATTAATGAGATTTTCATCAAATTTAATAAATTTAGTCGATTGTATCTAACCATCCATAGTCCTCAATTTCCTTCCTTACTAAGACAGAGACTGAAAAGAAAACTATAAAAAGTTACAGAATGACTTCCTTAATGTTTCCTTATATATTTCTCATAAAGAGGAAGCAAAGATAATTGTACTTTATATGTGCTTAGTAGATCTCGGGCTATCACCAAGGATTTGCTTATGGGATCTCATGTAACCCTTCGCTGGGTCTACATTATTATTCAATCTTACAGAGAGGAAACTGAGGCCTAAAGATGTTAATCAGTCCTGCTCATTTAGAAAATGGAAGTGATTCCTGATCCCTCCTGCAACTCTTACCCACATCCAATTAATATATATCTATTTTTATCTTCCCAATATACTTTTAATCCTATTGTCCGTGTTATCTCTATCTCTATTCTTCTAGTTATATTTTTAATCTTCTTTTGATGTAATGCAATAGCTGCTGTCTAATCTCCTGGGCTCATCTTCATACTCAAAACAACCACTAAAAACATCAACAGAACACTGTATTTAAAATGGAAATCAGATAATACCATTTCCTGAAACAACCCTGTAGTATCAAGTCCCAATCTCTAAGTCTTGCCTGTAAAGGCCTCCAAGCAGTGCCTAAAGCCTTCCATAAAATAGCTGTGGTCTTTGTCAGAATTCCTTCTGGATTCATCTAATTTAGGCCTCTGGTTACCTTCTGACTACATAAATAAAAATGTAAGAACTTATAAAAGTTGATAAATCATTAGTTCCTTTACACAAAGTAAAACCTAAGTTATTTTAGCTATAAAAATTATGGGGGGATATCCTTGATTCTTCAAATTCTTAAATCTAAATTATATTTATGATAAAACTGAACATCTAGAGGAAAACTTAAAAAGCTCTTCTTTTTGATTGGGGGCTAGAGTTGGGAGTTATCAGGTCTCTTTTTCTCCTATGACACCAGTAGAGAGGTCTCAGGGAACCATAGACTCCATAAACATGTTGGTGAATAACTGATTTATTGTAGACATATCACTTTCTCCTTAATTCATAATACAACTTAAAATAATTTTTTTTTCTTATTTTTCAAGCTGTCTTTGACTTTACACTAGCTTGACACATGATCTATGTCAATTTATTTGAAAAATATATGGGAATGATGTCAAGAAGATGGCGGCCTGGCAGGCTCCAGGTCATTTACCTCCATGGAGATACATAACAAATGACAATAAATGGACCAAAATACTGTTATGAGAATTTTAAAAACCATTAAAAAGCTACTACAACCAAGTAAAAACCTAGTCAAGAGAAATATTGCATTAAAGACAATACAGAATTCTTTCCTATTCAGCATTTTGCTCATCTTTGCCTCATCCATCTCTAGCACAGGATGAGGATGAGGAAGAAACTGTCTCATTTTAGCTGTAGGAATACAAATAAACTGCAAATGAAAGGATATAAAAAGAGATTTCATGCAAATAGTAACAGAAAAGAACAAATATAACTGTACTAAAACCAGACAAAAGAGACTTTCAGTTAAAAACTGATATAGAAGAAATGAGGGTATGACACATAAAATGGCCAAAGGGACAATAGACAGAGAAGATATAACAATTACAACTACACATCCACCAAACATCAAAGCTTATATGTATGCATGTATGTATGTATAATACATATACATATATATGTATATATATATATATATATATATATATTACACACACACACACATATATATACATATAGAGCAAATATTGGCATAATTGTTGGAAGAATAGTGATATTATGCGTCAATTGAACCTAATGGGCATATACAGAATATTTCACCAAACAAGAGCAAAATACATTCTACTTCTCAAGTGTCCATGAAATATACTTTAGGATAGACAACTTGCTAAGCTTAAAACAGGCCTTAATTAAAAAAAAAAAAAGAATAAATACAAAGGAGAAGTAAGACTGGAAAATTTATTAGTGTTTGGAAATTAAAGATCATATTCTCAACAATTTTTTGGTCAAAGAAGAAATTACAAACAGTATTTAAATGTACCTAAGGAAAAAAAAAATCAAAACTACACAATGAAAACAATGCGAAGATCATAAATGCATGGTTCTAAATGCTGACATTAAAAATGAAGGATGTCAAATCAGCAAGTTAACTTCCCATCTTAAGGAACTAGTAAAATAAGAACAAGTTAAGCACAAAGCTAGCAGAGGAAGTGAATAACAGAGATTAAAACAAGGATAAATAAAATAGCAGAATAAAATAAAGAAAATCAATAAAAGCAAATGTTAATACAAGTGTATTTGTTAGTTTCTGTCAACTTTTATTTTTCTGATGACTTTTGTCTCAACTTCATTTAAATGATAATTTGTTCAATATAGTATTTAAGTGGCAATCATTTTATTTCATTAGTGTTAAAAATATCTTTTTTTGTTTGTTTATATTGTTCAAGGAGTGAACTAGCAGCCTTATTTCTATACAAGTTTGTTTCTCTTTCATTTATGTCCAGTAATTTTAAAATATGTTTGCAACATGTTGAATAATGCCTCCTTCTAGATATGTATCCTCCAAAATTTTGTCATATGATAACATTTGCAAATAGGGTCTTTGCAAGTATACTTGGAAAGAAGGATTAAGATGCAATCATATTGATGAGGGTAGAACTCTAAATCCAATGTCAATACCCTTATAGATACAAAAAGAGACATATAGAACCAGAAAAGTGGTCATGTAATGACAAAAACAGAAATACCAAGAATTGGTACAGTAGCTACAGAAGCAAGAATTGTTGGGAGTCATCAGAATTCAGTGAATGGAAATAAAAGCCTCTTCTCTAGAGTCTTTAGGCAGAGAATAGTCAGAATGACACCTTGATTTCAGCCCTCAGCCCTCCATAATAGTGAAAGAATAAATATATGTTGTTTGAAGTCACTGAATTGGTGGCAATTTTATATGACATTTTGAAGAAAATGCAGTGCTTAGGTAGTTTTAAAATACATACATTTATGTAACTACACATTCTACTTTAGATATGTAGCACATCTTGAAATTATAGTTTCATTATTTGACAGATAAGCCATATTCTAAACTATTCTCTTCAGATATATCAGATTTGTCTTCATTCTTCTCAATCTAGAACTGTGTAGTCAGACACACATTAGACATTTCACCATATCCACACATGACATTAAAACACTTCCCATATTCTCTGTCATTGAAACTGTCTGTTTCAATTTGAATATTTAATCAATATTCCATTTAATCAAATCTTTTCAGTTATTTAACATCTCAAACCCATTCATGAGGTTTTTAATTGCAATGTTTTACATTTTACAGTATTGAATTCACACTTGGCTTCATTTTATAGTTTTTAAAGCTGTAGTGTTCTACCTATATACCTAATCATATATTTAATCTCTTGGTCAAAATGCTTTCTACATGTTTATGAGATCTCCTTTTCTGGATTCCTGTGGGTGTGTTTTTATATTGTGTTGTTTCCTTTGGCTTTCATTAACATGGTCTTCTCTTGTCATATGCCTGATATTTTTGTGTGAGTTATGGACATGGATTAATTAAAAATAATAATAATAAAGATAATTTGAGACTCTGGATTATGTTTTCTCCATAGACAATATTTACTTCTAGTTGGCTATTATGTTAAAAACTATTGTAGTATCAAATAATAATAATCAAATCAATAATTAAGGTGACACATAACTGCCTTTTAGATTTTGCTTATTGAATTTTCAAATCAGACTTTCTTAATATCTACATTGTTGGATTTCCCAAACCATTCCTTTCTGATGATAGTAAAAAAAAAAAAAAATCTTCGTTTTTTATTCCTTGTATTCTTTAGGTCTTTTGAGGAATAGCAATCCTCATTATGGGGTAAATTTCCCTGGGTGGATTATGTTTTCTCCTGTGTAATATGTTCAAAGGAACTCCTTTGTTATTTTGTGGTTAGTAGGACAACAAATTACCCCCCTACACACAATCAATGGTAAGTTAATCAGGGTAGGGTTGTACATATTATCCATAAAGTAAGTAAATGGTGGATAATCAAATGAAATAAAGGCTGCCTGAGTTATAGCTGTGAACATCATCGAAAGAGGAATTTAATGGGTTGTGGAGCACAGACCGCTGAAGTTTACTTGATAGTCTTTGAAAAGCTAAAATTGTTTACTAATCATGAAATAAAAAATAAATCAGGAATAGTTAATAATCTTCATATTAAAAAAACATATTTGCCATATTCTCAGTTATATGAGTGATATGCTATTTTCACAGGAAAGGTTTGTCCTCTTAGTTTCAACAAAAAATACATGTATTTTTAAATTGTTTCCATATCCTTATAACACCAGACATATTTATATAGAAATAAATTTTTTCTTAAAGCTTTGGTTAATATATAATTCAATGTAGATGTGATACTGGCTGGCAGGGGACTGAAAAACTGGCCAAGGCCCCAATGCCCAAATACTTTATCAAATATTGTCTGAGTTCTTCACCGGCGCACACAACCTCAAGACTGTTCAGGCTCAGGAAATAACAAGAAAGGGATTTATTTAACAAACAGGATAAACAAGAGTAACTGAGGGTAACAATGGCCATTTACTTTACCCAAGTCGTATTCAGTACTGTCATATACAAAGACCATTATTATAGCGGCTTCCTGCCACTGAGGATGTGCAGCTCCTCTCCCACACAATAGGCCACATGTCTAAGCCTCTGCCAGCATGGGGCACATGGCAGCCAGACTCCAGCCCAGGTTCCAGCTCACGGAGACATGACAGGATATGTACCTGGAGCTGCAGGGCACTCCAGCTCAGCCACCAAATGACCTGACAAAAGGCCTCACTCATGCAGCTAACCCAGGCTGTATGGACAGGAACCTTTTCAGTTGCTTTGTTACTTGCAAAGCCTCTTCCTCTCCAAGGTTGGCTACTGAAGGTCTCCTTTAGTAGTCTACAGTAACCTACTCCAAGTTCAGCCTGGTCTTGGGGCTCAAGTCCACTGACCCCCAAAATGCTGAAGCAACTCAAACCTTTAATCCTGAAGCACAAAAAAAACAAACAAACAAAAAAAAAAAAAACCACTTTTTTCTTCTCCTCCCTTTCTCTTCTTTCTCCTTCCTCTCCAAGGAAGCCCCTCCTCAAAATCCAGTACATTTTAAAATTATCCCTGAGGCTGTTTGTCTTCAAAGCAACACCCTTCAGAGAGGGGTACTACCTGCTACAGTCCTGGGCTTCACTCCCCTGCTATAGATGGACTTAGACAAACTGTTAAATATAATCTTGCTATGTATGTTTCAGTAATAGGTAGGAATATGTAGTATTTAAGCCGATGAGTTATACATGTGAAAGTATGTGAAAAACTATTCCTAAAGCATTAGTACAAACAGAATTTCATGTTAATTTCCAGCATATAGGTTGCCAGGCACACTCTGCAATCAAATAAAATATTTTTTTTTTCAAATCCATTCACAGTTCAATTCATTTGTTACTTTAAAATTTTCAAATGAGAATTTGAATGTGTTAACAATCTTTTGGATAAATTATAGTGCTCTATCATTTGTTAGGGAACAGAAAAAAGTTCTACAACATGATAGTATTTAGCGAAATGACATAATACCCTATTTAAGTTTCATCTTACATATGCTAAGTTAGTTGTTAAAGCTTGATTTATGAAAAACATCTTCCCCCCAAAAAAGCCCTGAACTATATGATGATGCTTTTCAGCTTTTGTTTTTTATAATTTGTTGACATTATTTTGGTTATTTTATCTCATGAGTAAATAAAAGATGCTAAATAAAATTGGTTTAGAACATTGCTTAGTTTCATAGGAAATTATTTTATATAGTTGTTAAGAGTAAAATCAGTGGCAAACCTTGCTGGAAAATAGTCCCATTTTTGAGACTATGTATATAAAGCTTCACATCTGTTATTTAACCTGGGTCAAATGAATCAATCTATATTGTCAATATTTATCTTACTTGTGTTATTAATAAAAAATCAAATACAGCTACATACATTATTATTTCTGTTCATAAAAGTAGACTGGTAAGTGGGGTAAGTGTGTTTTGTTAGAAATGTTAATATGAATCAGACATAAAACAGTCAACACAGGTATAAGGTATTTCAAAAAAAAAAAGGCATTTGTATATCACTATATGGAAACCAGAAATATAACAGGGATTATATAAACCAGGAACTTATTTAAGACATTTTCCATTTGATTGCAAAATGTATGAACACTGGGCTTTTTTCTTTTTTTTTTTTTTAGCAAAACTATTTTCTTTTATTTATAAACCATGTAATTTTCACAGACTAGTTTTTTAAACTTCTATCAACTGACAGAAGATAGAAACAATCTGGAAGCATAAAAGATGCCAAATGAAATTGCTTTAGAGCATTGTTTAATTTCAAAGGAAATTATTTTATATAGTTGTTAAGAGTAAAATCAGTAACAAACCTTGCTGGAAAATAATCTAAAAACCTGTTTAAGATCTTTTTATTTAAAAATAAACTGTTTTACTTGCATATATACAAATAGCAATAACAGTTCCTAAGACTGAAGGAAAAATCTAGTTTTTTGTCAAGGCCAAAACTCTGCAGTCCCATTGTTGAATGACTGTGTAGTACTTAGGAAAATAGTTAATGTCTTCATCTCTCAAAACAAAATAAAAAGTCATATAAAGCATTGTTTATCAAATTTATTTAGCCTTGACCTTCTCCTAGAAGGAATCCATATTTTAAAAATTTCATTATTAAGCAACTATCAGGTCTCAAGAGACTCAAAGAGAACTATAAAGATTGTAAGGTGAAGAAAAGAAAAACGCTAGTATAATTGAGATAATTTTCTTTAGAATCAGATAAAAAAGGCAGTTTAATACCAGAATTGTCACGTTCTAGCAATGTGACCTTGGAAAAAATACTTAACTTGTCTGACCTTTAATTTCTTTGTCATAGATTTCCTTCAAAAAGGGGTGATAACAATATCTACTATCTCTTTATACACATGCTGCTTATCCTATTAAAAGGTGAAGTCCGTTTCCCCTCCCTTTAAAGCTGAGTCAGTTTATGAATTGCAGGGTTAATAGAATATGACAGAATGCATACAGTGCCAGTTCTGGAACCAAGTCTTAGGATTTCAGACACAGTCTGCCTTCACTCTGAGTCCTGAGCTACCATATAAGAAGTAAAATTATCTTGCTGGAGATAGAGGCCCATTTTGCCCCTTTCAGTCATACCACTTGATATCCAGATACATGAAGCTATCTGCAATGAGCCACATGAGTGAACCTAGCTATCACCAAACTGAATAGAACAGCCACTGGGCTAAGTCTAGCTAACATACAGAATTGTGAAAATATATGATTACCCATTTACTAGGGGGAAAGGATGTCCTGAACGAACTCTACAGGCACAAGTTTTGTGGACTCCATCACCACTCCAGACACTGGAACTACAAATCCAAGCATCACCGAAGGGATAATTGCTAGGACTCAGCGGAGGGGTTAAGCAGACATTTTGTTTGTTTGGATATGAAACCAGACATTTTGGGCTTTGGGGCTATCTTGGCCTCATGGCATGTGGCTGCACACTTGACTTTCCATCAGCTTTTAGTGTGCTATTGGGGCTCCAGGTCAGCAGAACTGGTAGGACACATAACTCAACATATCTCTCTCTCTTTTTATAAGTCCCCTTTAAAGCACACAGCTGGGGATCCACAGTCAGGCAACACAATTCACATTGGGTGTTGCTCTGGAACAATTTGAGCTCCAAAATCTTGGTGTTTTTTATTATATAGAAATAAATAGAGGAAATGCTCTACCTGTGAACTTGAGATAATTATGACTAATTTTTAATGATGTCAGACTTTGAGTTTTATACATCCAATAATTGATCAATGTAGGTGTTTAATTCTTTTCACCCCTCTTCTCTTTTCCCTCCCTTCTGCTGTCCCTCCCTCTCTCTTTCCTTCTTTCAATTATTTGTTCCCCTTATCATCTAAACTCCAATGTCTAAGATATTGAGAAAAATGTGATTTTTTTTATAGGCAAAACACTTAATGACATACATCTCAGTAACATCTTTAAAGACTAATCCCCTAAAGAAAAGAATGTAAAGGAAAAGATAAACAGCTGTGCTTACATCAAACTAAAAATCTTCTGCACAACAACAAAAATTAACCAAAACAGAAACATTCAACTGATTGGGAGAAAACTTTGCACTCCATACAACTGCTAAGAGATTGATTGCATGACTCATCAAAAAACAAAGTAAAAAACTCAAAAAAAAAATGAGCAGAAAAGCTGAAAAGACACTTCTCAAAGAAGAAACACAAATGGTCAAAACGTATATGAAAAAATGTTCAACATCACTAATTATCAAGGAAATGTAAATTAAAACCACAATGAGATACCACCTTATAACAGTGAGAATGGCACATACTAAAAAGAAACAGCAACAAAAATGTTGTTGAGGATGTGGAGAAAAAGGAACTCTCCTGCACTGCTGGTGGGAGTGCACCCTGGTCCATCCACTGTGGAAAGCATTGTGGAAGATCCACAAACTACTCAAAATGGAGCTTTCATGTGACCCAGCATTTTCACTTCTAGAAAGCTACCGAACGAATGCAAAACTATTAATATCTTCACCTCTATGTTTACACTAAATAAGACATGGAAACAACCCAAATGTCTAAATACAGGTGATTGGATCAAGAAGATGTGGTATATATACATAATGCAATTCTATTCAGCAAGCAATAATTCCAGAGATAATGTTTCATTTTATCACATTTCTTCTGAGCAACTTGAGAAAATAAACAATGGCATTGAAAGTGACTTACCAGGATAGTCCCACAATTGATAGTTGAAACTTATGCTTTTTGCAGAAACATAAAAGGAGCTAGAAGGAATCATACTCAGTGAAGTAAGCCAGAAGGAAAAAGAAAAATATTGGATGGCTTCATTTTTAGGAGGAATATAAAGGATCCAAATAAGGGATCAGGTGAAAAATAATTAATAATAATAAAAAAAACTTAACAGACAACAATATCAGAAATATTCTGCAGAGGATGGGGAGAGTGATCAAAACAGAGGAGGAAAAAGTAGGAGGGTCTATGGTGATGGTGCACATGTGAATTTGCACTATACTTGAGAGAAGAAAGCAAACATTGTACAAAAATGAACAATGATACTATATATATATATATATATATACAATGATTTTTTTATTCATAAATGAATACACCAAAAAAAGAGAAAAAACCCCAAAATCAGTACCTCCCTATACATGCTTTCTTCTAGCTTATATACAAAACCTCAAAGATCTCAGCTGCAGTATAATAAATGATTATTATTTATTTATTGTTGTCGCTGAAATATTCCAGATATAATGTATCATTTCATCACATTTCTTCTGAGACACCTGAGAAAATAAACAGTGAAGTTGAAAGTGAGTCATCAGGATAGTCCCACAACTGCTAGTTGAAAATAATGGAGGCTTTAACTTGGCAGAGACCCAAAAAGATTACTACACCCTGAATTCCACACCTATTCCACTAATGCTGGGTGCACCTGGTCTGGTAGAGCTCTTGTATATGGAAGGACCTCATGACTAAACTGAGCTAAGTACTCCCCAAGGGATTGAATAAACAAAGAGGCAGAGAGAAGTCAGACTTCTACTCATAGCTTCCTCTGCGTGTTGGAGGAATGTCCTCAGGAGTGGTAAGGAGGTTTCTCTCTTTAATATTCACTTCTGTCCTATTCTAGATTTCTTATTCCACAACCATTGAGTATTATTTTGCACACATGATTTTTGTGAATTCTACACTTCTGCTGGTTTGTTTCTATAAATTCTCACTCTCATAGTAAGTAAGGGTTATTTAGTACATGTACATTTATGGATTTTATGTACTTAATTTTTTTCTGTTTCTTTTTTTAAATAATAATCCATAAAATTGCCTGCTAAGGTGCAGTTTTAAAAAGCAATGCTTCATTGGAAGCAATTATTTTTAAAAAACAACTCTGTCCTCTAAAATGTACTTTGCCGAATGACCTCATAATCCTTTTGGATAGCCTCTACATTTGCTTAGCTTGCAGGATTTGCTCTTACACACTAAAACATTAATGATATACAGTAAATTTCCACTCATTTGCAAACCTTTCTAGTAAGTAATAATGTATTTGTTCTGTGATTTTAATTGCAAATTGTGCCCTTAGAACCCCTCCGTAAATATTTTCTCAGTAAAATACTGCATGAGCATATGCATCTATTATGCCAGTCAGTAAAATATTTGCATTTAAGTAATAGTATATGTGACGAAAGCAAGTAAATTTCTGCATTGAAATTTTCATCTATTCTCACATTTCTTAGGCATACAAGTCTAGTGTTCTGTTTCAATAATTTAACTCAGTAGATACTGCTGCTATGAAAAAAATAAAATACCTATTCTTGATTTGATATATGACTGAGTGAATAGACACTTTGGGTTGACAGGGAAGTTGTGCTAGCATAATTGCTAGTGCTCTCTTTCATTCATAAAAATGTCTAGGGCTTGAACAATAAATTATATATAGTTATCCCATATATCACTGTAACACTGAATCACAATTAATTACAACCATATGTGAAAGTCTGTGTTCATAAGTAATGGGATTCCAGGCTTAAATCATAGTAAATTTATCAAAGTGAGCACTCCATGGGAGAATGTTTTTGTAAACCATATATTTGATAAGGGATCATATGTGTGTGCATGTGTGTGTATAAAATAAGCAATTCATATAACTTAACAGCAAAATAACAACCATACAGGGGAGGGATGACATAAAAGATTTGAATGGACAAATGGTGAACAGGAATATGAAAAGATATTCGACATGGCTGTCAAAGAAATACAAATCAAAATTAATGACATATCACCTCACTTCTTTTAGGATAGCTATTATCAAGAAATCAAAAAGACAACCATTTTGTATGGTTCATGGGAATGTAAATTAATGTTATGGAAAACAGCATGGAGATTCCTGCAAAAAATTAAATGTAACACAACCAAATGATCTGGCAAAATCACTTCTTTGTATATATATATCAAAGTAAATGAAAGCAGGGTTTGAGGTGATATCTCTACTCCCATGTTCTTTGTGGCATTATTTATTATAGAAGAGGCAAATATAAGACCTAAGACATATAAACAGATGAATGGGAAGAAAATGTGATACATACATACACACACACACACACACACACACACACACATATATATATTCATAAATCTACTCTGAATACTCAATCTTGAATAAAGATATAGGTGAAGAACTCCTATATCTAATTTATAATAGTTTACCTGTGCATATAAAAAATATATATACTATTTAATAGATTTAAATATTAAATATGTCACATCCCAACATAATGTGCTATATATTAATAGCTATGTTATATACTATATTTTAGATATAATGGAATTCTGTGTATAATATATATATTTAGAAAAATTGGTAAATTTATTTACTAACTCTGATGGTGTATTTATGGTATCTTAGGATTTTCTACTCAAGCAATCATATCATCTGCCTACAAGGATGATTTTACTTCCTTTCCTTTCCTATTTGATTATCTTTTATATGCCTAATTTCTCTAGTTAGCACTTCTAATACTATATTAAATATAGTATTAGTGGTTGCCCTTGTCCTGGTCCTGACCTTAGGGTCCTTTATTATTGAGTATGACATTAGTTATTTGAACATGAATTAACTAAAAATAATTTTATAGTTTGCTCATGAAAGAACATTTTATGATTTTAAAATGAAGTTGAAATATTATTCATAGCTTCAGGTTGAAAATTCTTATTATAAATTTGTCTAATTTATCAAGGAAAATAAAAATTAAGCTTTATTGTCCAGAAGACACATCTGGACATAAGGTATCTGCATAGATACCAGTTTGTGTCTGAGAAATGATCAGCTAGCTTGAACTTGGATAGCAGGGACCTGTGGCATCTTTCCAGTTAATCTTTGCAAAAAAAAAAAAAAAGAAAGAAAGAAAAAGAAAAGAATCTGTGAGTAGAATTAGGATGAAGGATGAGTTTTTGAAACTAAATAATGCAAACACTTACATATGCCTGCCTGTGCACACACACTTGCACACACACAAATCCCTGCCCTTACATGAAGCACACTTTAAGAAAAATTTTCTTACAAATTTTTGAGATTTCTGATAATAAGAGTGACAAATAGCTTAATAGATTTGGGTGTGTTAAATGAGTTGACCTAATAGGTTTAGCAAGTAGATAGCATCTTCATTTCAGCATCCTACCATGCTACATTCTTTATCTGGGCTTGATCATCTCGTAGCACAACAGTCTGAGTGGTTTGTCAGGCGATGGACAGTTGAGGAGGTATGTCTTGTATGTCTTTGGATTGCCACAAAGCAAAACCAAACCAGCCATTTCTTGAGGAAATGAAGTATCAACTCCAAAGAATTTGCCTTATTTAAGAAAATACAAAATAGAAAGGCATTTTTAACATGAGTTTATCTTTACTGGGTAAGAATGTCATGAAGAACCCATCTCTTTGAATTACCACAAAGCTAAGGGACCTTTTTTATATATCTCCAGTCAATTTTTTTTCAGCTTGATATATGCAGCGAATAGATTGAAGAATCATGTATATTTTATAAATTAAGAATAAGTTCAAGCTTAAAAAATTTCATGCTTAAATGTTTGTATGTTGAAGAATGATTTATCATTGTGTGGAAGGTTAAACCAAATGACCTTGCTAAACCATTCCAATTCTATTCTGCAATTTAAGAAAATGCCATTGTGTTTAACTATTTGGTAAAATCCAATTAGCCATCTTGTCAAGACCTTTGTGAACCTAGCAAAAATTATGTAAATTTATAGAGAGAGTTAACAAATGGCTGGGTAACTCCCTTATCTGGCATGAGGACATTTATTTAATAGCACCACAGTAATGCAATTGCCTTAAATTGCTGAAGCAACATCACTTAAAATTAACCAAGTGCATATTAACACATGTGGCATTGCAAAGAAAATAAAGACAAACTATATCCTAGATTTACATTACTCACAACAGGTTAAATTAATAACATCAGTCTCATGGGTGTGTTGCCAAATTTACAGTCTGTCAAAAAGTAGAATTAAAATAATTTTATCTTTAGTCAAATATGACACTAGGGTCTCTGTTTTATACAGTCCAAAATATCTCTGACACACAAATGTATGTATGCATACATGCACATATATAAATAAATTTATTACATAGATGTATGCATATATAATTCTATTATAACACCCATACATAAATTAGTCATCAATTTCTAAAAACTCATTAGTGTACCATTGATTTAGATCTTTGTTATATCAGACTTGGTATAATACAATAATGCTTTGTTAAAATATGGATAATTCCTGGGCCCTCCCTGGTGGCGCAGTGGGTTAAAGAACAGCACAAAAAAGCTTAAGCCACTTCTGCATGAGTTCGAATTCCGCCTGCCCCGGAGGAGAACCACATGGCACGGCAGACCTCTCCTGGCCCGCCCACTGCGCCCCTCAGCAGTGTACTTCTTCGATCTGCCTGTTCTGCTCCCCCCTCTGTCTCTGGTGAATCCTCTCATCCTCCACATCTCTGGCCTGTACCCCAGTTCTGTACGAATAAATAAATAAATCTTAAATATATATATATATATATATATATATATATATATATTGATAATTCCTTAAAAATAAATGTCAAAGTTTTTTCTTATTAAGAACCTAAAATTTATTTGAATTCAAGAAAAAATTTAGAAAGGTTGAAGAAATGCAACATATGACATTGAGGTAGTTTACATTACTTTATCATTTTTATTTTTATTTACTACACATGAGTAGGACAGAGCTGTGGGATGCCATTTAGCATGTTGATTTTGATCAAATGATGGTGATAAATGTGATAATGATAGTAGGTCAAAGATCCAAGAATTTGGTAAGATAAGAGTAAATCAAGAAGCTGCTGACAAATGAGATTGACCTTGGTCTGGACATGAAATAATTGGTATAATTTGGAAACTGATGAAAGCTTTAAAAACCTTAATATTCTGAATGAATTAAATACAATTTTAAAAATGTTTTTATTTCAAGTGGAAATAACCAAATTTCTTAACTAATCACAAAGTAAAAATCATATAAGAATGATAATGGGTGGTCAAGCTGTGAGTTTGATGTGTGTATCTGTGACTGAGAGAGAAATAAAAATTTTATGGATCATTTCTGTTATACATCAACTCTGTATTGGTGGGTATCAACTAATTGTTAGCCAATTGGAAAATACTGCATGGACAATGTTAATAAAATTCAGTCATTTTTTCTTATATAATCAGGGCTAATTCAGCCTGATCTGAGTCAATTTCTCAGTTTGGTATGTGGAATCAGAACACTTTCCTGAGACCTTCCTGGGAGTCTTGTGGCAAGATTTAGACCAGCTTGAAAGGCGTACCCTAAAATGAGTAAAAGGCAGGCCCTCCCTGGTGGCGCAGCGGGTTAAAGCACAGCACTAAGAAGTCAAAGCCACTTCCACATGAGTTCGATCCCCGCCTGCCCCGGAGGTGACCACATGGCGTGGCAGACCTCTCCTGACCCGCCCGCTGCTCCCCTCAGCAGTGTACTTCGTTGATCTGCCTGTTCTACTCCCCACTCTGTCTCTGGTGAATCCTCTCACCCTCCGCATCTCTGGCCTGTACCCCAGTTCTGTGTGAATAAATAAATAAATCTTTAAAAAAAAATGAGTAAAAGGCAAACTACTAATAATGTGTTATTTGTTCTTTTATTTTCTTCTTGTGCATATTATTATATAAACTTACACCTACTCTCTTATAAAGAGCTAGAAACAAAGTGGATAAATCTAGATAGCTATATTACAAATATCTTTAAATTACCTTTATATATGAAGATCATGTTCCCATGTTAAAATATAAAGCTCTCCGTCATAATCTAGCTTTGAACTTCTCTTTCTTTTTCTTATACTCTTGATCTTGGCTTAATGCATAACCATTTACTTTGCATGTGAAGATAGTGTTTGGAGAAAATGCAACCATGTGCTACTTTATATGGAAGTTTGTAAGCCTCAGGTAGATACTCCTAGCTAGCTCAATTGCATTTCCTTAGTTAATTTACTGTTCAACTTAGTTGACTTGATTATTTTACACATCCTCCCTTCTGTTTCATCCATTTCTCTCTAGCACTGATTTGAGAAGAATCCCTTTTTCTTTCTGTCACAGATTTCTAGGCTTATAGCTGTTAAATCCAGATAGAGCTATAGGTTGTTTCAGCGCTACATTGAAACAGAATTGTTGCCTCACTTATCTTAATGGGTCATTATTAAGGCTAAAGTCATCAACTGATCACTGTGCAGATTTTAGGTTAACAGAAGATTTCAGTTCCGTTAAGTAAATACCAAAGAGCATGATTGCTGGATCACATAGTAGAACATTTATTTTGTTAGAAACAGCCAAAATGTCTTGCAAAGTGTCTGCATTCCCCTCAGCAATGCACAAGTGTCCCTTTTGCTCCAAATTCTTCCCATCATCTGGTATTGTCAGAGCTCCAAAGTTCAGCTATTCTTATAAATGTATATTGTATCTTATTGTTATTTTAGTTTACATATCTTGATGACTTTTGAGTGGAAGATCATGTCATAAGTTCAGTTGCCATCTGCCAACTGTAAGTCATACTTGATGAGGTGTCTTTTAAGATCTTTAGTGCATATTTTTAATCATATTTTACAGTAGAATTTTAAGAGATCTTTGTATATTTTGGATAACAGTCCTTTACGAAATATGTCCTTTAAATATACATATATTCTAGTGTTTTGTTGCTATTATTTTGAAAACTGTCACCTGTTAGAACAATTAATTTTTTTAAATTTATATTTTATATACCTTCTCCTTCTTTGAAGCTTGTCTTTTCTTTTTATTATTTTATAATTTAAAAATATTTCTCCCAGTGTTTGGTTAAAAATGAATGCCAACTGATAGGAGGCTTTGTTGTTGTATTGTGACTATTATTTGTATCTTTCTGTGTCTGAGGTTGGTATCTTACACTGAAGAAAATTGCAGTCATTATTGTTTCACAAATTTCTTCTGTTCCTTTTGTTTTTCTCCCTCTGATATTCCCTTTACAGGTGTGTTGCACTTTCAGTGGTTGTTTCACAATAACCTGGGTATTCTGTTCTGTTCTTTTAAGTTTGTGTGCCCTTTGCTTTTCACTTTTTAGATATTCTACTGGTGTATCTTTTAGCTCAGAGATTCTTTCCTCATTGTTTTCAGTCCACCAAATGGACTGAAGACCATGAAAATCATTCTTAATTTATATATATGTGTGTGTGTGTGTGTGTGTGTGTGTATTTCTAGCATTTTTTGTTGTTGTTGTTCTATCTGTTGCTGAACACAACCTAGTTTATCCATGAAGGGGCTAAGCATATTAATCTCTATTGATTTAAATTCCTGATTTGGTAATTTCAGCATTCCTGTTGTCTGGTTCTGATATTTACTCTGTCTCTTCTAAGTGGTGTTATGCACTTTGGTTGTTTTTGTTTTGGGTTTTTTTTTTTTTTTTGACATTTTCAACTTTTGTTTCTTGATAGCTGGACATGGTTTACTAGGTAAAAGGAGCTGCTATAAATAGGTCTTTAGTACTGTGGTGGTAAGAGGCATATGGAAGGGAAACTTTCTGTAGTCCTATAATAATAAAAGTTTTTTAGTGAGCCCTGGATTGTAAATTTCACAAGTCAAATATTTTCTCTCCCCTTTGGTGAGTCATAATGACTAGTCTTTGGCTTTAGTTGCTGTCCTTCCCCAGCTCCAATTATACCTCAATAGAGTAGGCTCTGGTTTACCCTCAGGGCAGACCTAGTTAAGATGAACTCCTTAAGAATGTTCTTACTATTTGAAAATCCTTCCTTTTCCCCTCCCCTACTAGAAGCTGGAGGGGATTTTTCTCTCCAGTAGATGGATTATCTCAACACTAGGAAGAGTTGAAATATCTGAAAATAGAATATGCTGCTTTTAGAGATAGGGGATTGAAGAGATTTTAAAAGCAGACCTCAAATAGGAAATAGGATTAGATGCTTTCTAACATTTATTCAAATTCCACAGTCTGTGAACTTGTAGATAATCTGGTACATATGCTTTTAGTGGAAGTGAGTATTGAGACAAATGTCTGACTGTATTTTCTTTATCCACATCCATGCTAGTAAATTAATGAGATTATCACAATGTTGCTGTATTACTGTGATGTATAATCATGCTCTAGCAATGATTTGGCAAAAAAAAAAAAATCATGTTCTACTCAGATGATACAGAGAGTGAGGAAAGAAATGTAAGTGTTGTTTGGAAGGATACACTGTCAGGAAAGACAGCTCTATAATTGGGTCATTTTATAAACACTGCAAATTCCTTTTAATAGCATCCTCTCCTGCCTTTTCCTTTATTATTATTACTACATTATAGTTTCCTATTCTCTGTTTTATCCTATTTCTAATAATGCAGTAGCATTGAAGGAAAGTGTTTTTTTCCACTTATTATTTAGCCATTCTTGTCTTGATGCTTTATTCAACAAATTTGTATGGTGTTTAGAAATCTATAAGGAATTTAAGTATAGCAACGAATGAAGAAGACACATAGCTGGTGGATTTTATACTGATTTTATACTGAGGGGCTGGGAAAGGGAGAGCATGCATAAAATAAACAGAATGAAAATTTATACTCTTGTATATGTGTGTGTGTTAGAAGGTGATAAGAAAAAGTTAAAACAGAGTAAATGGTCAGTAAGACAGATAGTTGTGGGCTGGTTGGCTGAGTGGAAAAACGGAGCAGATTTCACGAGACATTCAGACACAAGCAGAGGAGGAGAGTGAATTAACTGAGCAGATATCTCAGGGAAGAATTTCCCACATGGAACAAACAAGTTAAATGTTTTGAGTTAGAATGTTCTGGGATGTTCTAGAGGAAAAGCTAATATACCAATAGGACTAAAAACAGCTTATGAGGAAGCATAGCAGTAGGAGATGAAGTTGCTAAGGATAGATCAGACAAGGCTTTATCATCAATGTGAAGGTCTTACAAGCCATTGTAAAGTTTCAAGCAGAGCCATGACACAATCTGAGTTATATTTCAAAATAATCTACATGGCAATTTAATTATTAAGTAATGACAAAAGAGCTAATAATATAAATGTATGCATTTATCCATATTTATATCACAACTTGAAGTTATCTTTTTATGACTATTCTGTTTTATTGTCTCCTCCAAACTATCTGTGTTAACACCCTGTGTGCCTCTGTGCTCCATCCTGTCCACCTTTTCCCCTATTCTCTCTGGTAACTGCTATCTCCGTTTCTGCTGAAGTCAAACTTTTATTTCTTCTATTGCTTGCATGTAATTTATTACTATTATTTACTTTGTGCAATTCAGTGAAACCATCTGAAATCTGTCACTTTTTGGCTGATTTCACTCTTCATAATTACAGCAGATTTATCCATTTTGTCCTAAATGCCACCATTTCATCTTTCTTCATAGCTAAATAATATCCCTTAAATATGTGCTTCAATATCTTTATCCATTCATCTATTGAAGAGCACTTGGGTTAGTTACACAATTTGGCAATTGCAAACAGTATTGCTATATACATAAGTGCAGAGAGATCTTTTTTATATTAAAATGTTCATGTTGTTTGGCCATAATAGTTGTATTGCTGGGTCAAATGGGAATTTCATTTTTATTTTCTTGAGATATCTCCACAAGCTTTCCACAAGTGCTGTACCAGTTTTCATTCCTATCAGCAGTGGATGAGAGTTCCTTTTTCATTTCAACATTGCCAACATTTATTAATTATGTCCTTTTTTATATGGGAGATTGTCACAGAGGTTAGGTGGTATTACAGTGTGTTTTTAATTTGTATTTCTCTTATAATAAATGATGTTCAATATTTTTTCATGTCTATAGGATATATGAATATATTCTTTAAAAAGATGTCTATTGAGACTATTTGTCAGTAAAAGTGGGTTATTTGCTTCTTTGTTGTTGAATTGTATAAATACTTTATAAATTTTGGTGATTAACCTCTTATCATATGTATGGTATGAAAATATTTTTTTCCCATTATGTATGTTGCTTTGAACCTTTCATCAAGAATCTTGCTCTGGGGAAAAAAGATTCAATTATATATTTCTCCATATATTTACAATATTATATTTGCTCAATAAATACTTTTATTGTTTGTTTGTTTTTGCAATGGTTCTATTCCATGGTGTTATATATTTCTGTTAAAAAATAATACATCAGTCTCCAGAAGAGAAAAGTGATCCGGTGATTGATTTTTTTTTTTTATCTCTCAGAGATTGAATGCCTCACTCACTGTGAGATATATACTAAAGCACCTGTGGAAACTAAAGGGAAAGGTTTGATAAGCAATTTTGTCCACCAATTGCAACAAAGCCTTGGATAGAAATGTATGAGATGCCACCTCTTGTTTTGTAAAAGTAGCACTATTGTGGGTGGTTTAGG
>NW_004567115.1:14370992-14385120 GCF_000260355.1 Condylura cristata
AATTTTGTCCACCAATTGCAACAAAGCCTTGGATAGAAATGTATGAGATGCCACCTCTTGTTTTGTAAAAGTAGCACTATTGTGGGTGGTTTAGGCATGCAGAGTTTATGAGCAGATGTTGCTCATTTAAGCTATAGCCAGAGTATACTAGATATCTAATTAGATGCTTATTTCCCTTTTGGCTATATACCTACATTTTAAAATAACTCAAAGACTTACTAGAGAACATAATTCTGCCTTTAAAATAACTATATTTGAACTTATAAGTTTAATGTCCATAAAATTTTAAATAAAATAAGTAATGAATGATTCAAATCCCCAATAGTATGGTAGCAAGTGATCTCTGAATTTGCAGGAAATGGCAATCAAGAAGTTTGCCTTAAACTAATTGCCAACATTATTAACGATTACTGTATTCTGTTAAACTGTTACTTCATTGTGTTCTGGGAGATGGCTTCTCCTTCTGATCTCTGGCCTGTGTGGCTAATGTTGGTTCTTTTTGATAAAGGTGAATGAGTTCAAAGATAACCAAAAAAAGAGGAGTTACTCTTGGACAGATAAGCCATTAGAAACATAGCTAAAGGAAAGATCGGGCATGATTATAGTGAGTGTGTTATCAAATGGGAAATGTAAGTAAGCATAAAACTATAAAAGTTAGGTAGAAAAACTAAATAAATATATAATTCTGAGTATATACGGTATGCGCCGATATAAGACAAAATCCTATGAGCTATAAAATGGAAAGAAGAAACTATAATGAATAAATCACAGTTAAGAAAACTAGCATGAGAATTGAGTACAATAAAATAGTAATATTGACTTTAAATATAATGTGGTGACCTCTTTTATTATGTCTTGGATTTTATGACAAGTAAGGACCATGAAAATGTTACAGTGGTTTGTATTTCATCCACATAGAGTTGGATTAACTTCTTATCTTTCCATTCTAATTTTCTCAGAGGCTACATTTTATAGCTTAGCAGTTGAGTACCAAAATGGTGATTAAAATTCCACTAATAAAAAAATCTAAAAAAGTATATAGTGATGTGGTATGAAGAAAGAAGGAAGATTTGGTTCCTCTTGATCAAATAATGGAAACTACACAATTTCTATTTTTTTAGTAGAATAAGTGGAAGTCTGAATTTTTTCTATAATTTTTTTAAAAGTTCATTTTGTGCCAAATATATTTTCAAATATTACCTGGGGTTGAGTTTATTAAAAGATGGGTGTTGTAGAGTTCATGGAGTGGTTGCTAATTCATACTTGTGACATACAGTTACATTTTCTTGAACATTTATAAAATGCAATGATACTTCTCAGTTTTTTTTCACATATATTATTTTTGGTGAAGTTACTTTCTCACTATATCACTTTAAAATTAGAATGACTAATACTGAGGTTGAATTCTATCGCTGAAAAATATTAATATGTCAATTTTAAGGTTTCTGAATTATTTATCTAATCAAATTTTATAAGACACTGAAGATTGTTCCAACTTGTACCAAGTCAATATGTTTCAAGAACAAGTCTTGGGGATTAATTATCTTAAACATATTAATTATCTTTATTTATTTTTTAATTATATAGATTTGAGAGACACAAAGAGGGCAAAAGGAGTGTTTCCATACTTTGTTAGAAGAACATTTAACAGTTAATCAATCAGAGGGAGATTATAACCAGAGTACCAAGGCTTGGGGTACAAATGAAACACTTAATACATTTGAAAAATCTATGATAGAGGATGGTGACAGAGGAGAAGAAGCAGAATAGGAGAGGCGTGGAGAGACACATTTGGAGAATGTATCAGGGTAGACGAAACATAATAGGGCTGCTGACTCTGCAGGGGGGTCTGGAAGGCGAGATAAACTATGTGGAGGCAGGTTCCATTGGCTGAAGGAAAACACCACGGAGGAGCATGTCTGCTCCCCACAGGTCATGTCCGACTAAAAAGAACAAAGCCGATGAGCTGAACTAAAATTCCGCGTCCCTATCTGTCAGGATGGCACTGAACTTAGTGCTTGGACAAGCCACAGACTGCAGTGTCTTAGGGAGGAGGCTCCAGAGAGGTCATGGTGGCGGCAGCGCTCCCCACTCTCAGCACATTTGTACCAGCAGCTGGACTCTTTCAGGCACTTTCCCTGCCCTCTGACTCAGCAACTACAAAAACATGTCTCAGTCACTACAGAAACCAGAAAATTCAAAATAATTTGAATAGGTACTCAAATTAAATAAAACCACAGTGTCACCTATAGGAAAAGAAAAGTTACTTTAAATCCATGTTTCTAGTACAAATATCTTTTTTTTAAATATTTTATTCATTTGTGCATACAGAACTGGGATACAGTCCAGAGGTGCAGGGGTGGTGAGAGGATTCATCAGAGACAGAGTGGGGAGCAAAACAGACAGAATGTCGAAGTATACTGCTGAGGGGAGCAGCGGGCAGGTCAGGAGAGGTCTGCTGCACCATGTGGGTCGCCTCTGGGCAGGTAATTGAACTGCACTGAAGCAGCTGCGGCCAGCTTGCAGTGCTGCCTTCTAACCTGCTGTGCCACCAGAGAAGGCCCACAAATATGTTATTAAAATAAAGAAAGCTAAAGCTGCAAAGACAGATGAAAAACATAGCACATGGTATCTTGAAACTACCAGGAAAACATGACACGACAAGGAGAAAGCTACTCTCCAGAATCCAGCCGTTAAGGTAAAGATCTAATCTACCTATTAGATAAAGAATTCAAAATTGTTACAAAGAAATCACAGAGATGGAGGAAAATTTACAAAGATTAGTCAAAGTGATAGAAGGAAACTTTAAAAAAGTTAACCAGGGCCCTTCCTGGTGGTGCAGCAGGTTAAAGCACAGCACTGAGAAGCTAAAGCCACTTCAGCATGAGTTCGATCCCCAGTTCCAGGTGGTCCATCCACATCACACTGCAGACCTCTTTCCGCCTGCCTGCTGCTCTCCTCAGCCCTCAGCACTGTATACTTGGTCGATCTGCCTATTCTGTTCCCCACTCTGTCTCTGGTGAATCCTCTCACCACCCCTGCACCTCTGGCCTGTACCCTAGTTTCGTGTGCATAAATAAATAAATCTTAAAAAAAAAAAAAAAAGTTAACCAAAGAGACACAACCAAATTAGAAGAATGAATGAACAACAACAAAAAAATACAAATCAAAGTTTCAAGTAAGAACTTTAGAGATTCGTTTTGTAAAGACCTCCGTAGGTTCAATGACAATTCTAGAGAAAGCTATGGAGGGAAGATAGACCAAGTGGAGGAATGAAGCAGTGGTATTTATGCACAAATGACCCATGTAGGAAAGGTATGAGAAATTCAATACAAAAACAATGAAAGAAACTTGGAGAACTTCCCACTCGACTAGGAAAGGCAAAATAAGGAATAATGAGAGTCCCAGTAGGGGAAGAGGGAGAGGAGATTATTCAAAGAAATATTACAGGAAAATTCTCCAGACCTGATGAAGGAACTAAACATAGTTCTATGGAGCTAAAAGAATACCTATTACCTAAAAACAATAAAATCTACATTCAAGGCAGTGAATTATCATGAATGCAAGACAAAAATGAGCATTGAAAGTGGCAAGAGGAAAAAAGCAGGTAACTTACAAAGATAAGCCTATCAGAATTTCATCAGATTTTTCAGCTGGTGTACTGCCAACAAGAATAAAATGGAATGGAATGTTCAAAATACTCAAAGATAAAATTAAATGAAGCTAAGGACATTATCTTGCAACTCTTTTTTTCCAGATATAGAGGAGAAATAACGCCTTCCCAGATAGAGGCTGAACAAGTGACTTAACACTATACCTCCCCTATAAGAATTGTTGAAAGTAATGTTCCTATCAAAGAACAGAAAAACAAATAATTGGAGAAGGATACAGATCCAGAAAAGAGTGAAGATAAAATGGCAGAAGCAAGCCTCCATATATCAATAATCAGACCAAAATGTAAATGGTCAGAAATCATAAGTACAGTTGCACAGAGTGACTGATTAGCTCAAAAACAAAACACAAAGTTCTGTTCAGGAGACCCACCTGATCTCCCAAGTTTAATATAGACTATTGTACAAGCAAATGGTACTCAAAAGATGTAGGGACAATCTTTTTCATCACCTAAGTGAGACTTCCAGCTATAAGAAACAACAAGATACAGGGGTGAATGTTATGTAATTATCAATCATCCATTAGGAAGACATCATTCATCAATGTCTATGTGCATCAAACAAAGGAGCATCAAAACATATAAGACAGATGTAAAAACAATCAGCAAAACAATAGAAGAGTTTTTTATTGTTTCTGAATTATTTTTAGGAATAACATTAGAAAATGACATTTTGTCTTTATAACAGAATTCTCCTATTATTTTTGTTTTGAGTACAAGAGATTTCATTGACTGCAATACAAACCAAAGCATGAAGAAGAAACAATTGTTTAAAAACACCAAAGAGACTATTACAGAGCAAAGAAAAGAAATAAATGAAGACTTCTCTCAGGCTGCCTGAGAGGAAGGATAGGACTCATTTGCTTCAATCTTTGGGTTCTTGGAATTTCTACCAGATGTAGTAAAAGATGTGTCTCTTGGTGTCCATTAGCTGGGGATCTTCAACAGGTCCAGTGTATTCATTGAGTATGCAAAACTTTTCTAGGGCATGAGTTTTCAATCCAGTTATGAAAATGTATTTGCCATTGAAACAGAAAATCACAGTAATAGTGATCTTTGGATATCAACCTGAAAGTAGTTCTCATGGGTGGACAGAGCTTTTTATTATTTTTACTGAAAAGTTAGCAAATACTCTTCTAGGCATTAACAAATCCTGATTCAAGTTCAAATGGATCAGAAAACCTCATTTTTTTTTTTTAAAGATTTATTTATTTGTGCATACAGAACTGGGGTACAGGCCAGAGGCTCAGGGGCGGTGAGAGGCTTCACCAGAGACAGAGTAGGGGACAGAACAGGCAGATCTACTAAGTACACTGCTGAGGGGAGCAGCGGGCGGGTCAGGAAAGGTCTTGCCACGCCATGTGGTCACCTCGGGGCAGGCGGCAATCGAACTCATGTGGAAGCGGCTTTAGATTCTCAGTGCTGTGCTTTAACCTGCTGCGCCACCAGGGAGGGCCAAAACCTCATTGTTTTTTAACAGGGGAATTTGATACTAACAATTTATTACTCTTAATTATTCTTTGTTATTCTCACATTTTGATACTCCTGTATTATCAATGTTCATACAAGTACAGTTCAGTGATTTTATTGATTTTGGTCAGTAATATTTATATTTTCTCATATAAATTACTTCTTATTTACAGCAGCATATTTTTATTCTATAGATATGATATCCTTATTAGTCTTTTTTTTTTTTTAACTGGGTATAATTTTGTGAATGGTAAGTTCCTTTCCACATTTAGTTCGCATGGATTCAGTTTTTTTCCTAGTTTTCCTATTACTTGTTCTCATCAAATAGTTGTGGTTCTTTTATGTATGCATGAGGTATTTGTTTGATGATTATTGAGTGTATGTTGATCTGCTTAAGTAAAATTTTCTTATCTTTGTCAACGATGCTCACAAAAATTTTAAGATACTCTAGTGTTAAATACATTGAGGTGTGTAGGAATATGCTACTTATGAATACATATTTTTGGAGGGAAGGAGGAACATATTTTCTATAGTTATCTTGCACAATGATGTATCATGCAAAGGGGAAATTAGCTAAGATTCCTTTCTGTATATCAATACATTCCCCAAGGTCACTGTGAGATTCCCCTAACAAGCAGTTTAGTTCAAGGACAAATGCTGGATTCACCAGCACTGGTTGTAGGAATTCATGATCCTTAATTCACTTTACCAAACAACTTGTCCAGTTCCCTCTGATCTAGAATGAATTGCAATTTCTGCTGAGGCAATTCTTTTGTTCCCCTACATTGGATGAAAGTCTGAGGAGTACTGTATGGTATTGTCGATTTTCAAATAAAGTTCCTTCCAATTTTCTAGTACTTTACATTAAAAAAATCTTCCATCATTTCAAAGGAATTTTATTTCCAGTACACTTCATCTGTTTCTAGATCCATATTTTTATCTGCTGTCAGTTTACTTGGGCCTGAAGGATTTCCTTAAATATTTCTTATAGTGAAGTCTGCTAGTGATGAGTTCTTTCAGCTTTTGTGTATCTGAAAATATCTTCTTACAATTTATTTTAGGAATCTATTTTCATTGGATTTAGAATTTCACATTGATATTTTTCCCTTCCAGCACTTTAAATACAGTGCTCTATTCTTGTTTGCATTTTTACCAACATGAAATCTATGCTATCATTATCTTTCTTTTCTATGCTTTTGAGAGTTTTGATTTTGAGCACTTTGATTATGATATATCCTGATGATGTTCAAGTTTCTTGCTTTTCTTCAAGTTTCTTTTGTTTGGGGTGTGTTGTGCTTTTACATCAGTCAGAACAGGGTAATTTTTACTTTGTATCAATAAGAATGACCTTGGGAGGAGCACAAAGTAGAAAGTCTGGTTGATGCTGTAAAGTTAACTTAGGACAACTCACAAGATAAAAGTGTTAACTGGAAATTACTAAGCCACTGCTTATAGGACATGATAAAACAGGAGATTCACTCGAGAAATGATTATCACTATAATGGACAGAAAATGAATCCACAATAAAGGACACATTGTTTATGAACTAAAACTTATTCTAAATGGATCTGAACATTCATGAATGCATGGTGAAAATAAATCAGGTGGGGTGAAGCATTGTTGAAAAAAGAACACCTTAACATCTGTAATAAGAGCACAAGCATAGTTTAGAAAATAATCACCATAGTATTTCATGACAAAACATCAAGAAAACAGTTGACATACTAAGATACCATAATGCATGGTTTTTATTAAATAAAAAGGGAGAATTTCAAGGTAGTCTCAAATACAAAAATAAATAAAATCTACATCTAAACAGAGTACCTAATCACCACAAATTATGTACATTTGGAATTTTAGCTGGTTTTTCTTCTTCTTCTTTTTTTTTTTACATAGGATTTTGTTCTTAAAAATTGTGACAAATAGGGCTCTTCCAGGTGATGCAGTGGGTTAAAGCACAACACTAAGAAACTAAAGCCACTTCAGCAAGAGTTTGATCAATGGCCGGGAGGTGACCCACATGGTGCAGGAAGCCTGTCCTGACCCACCCACTGCTCCCCTCAGCAGTGTACTTCATCAGTCGGCCTGTTCTGCTCCCCACTCTGTCTCTGTTGCATTCTCTCACCACCCCTGCACCACCTCTGGCTCGTACCCCAGTTCTGTGTGCATAAATAAATAAATCTTTAAAAAAAATACAGCATTTCCTTCATGTCTTATCATTAATAATAAAAAAAGTGCTGAAAAGGAAATGTCAAAAGTATAAGCAGTTGTGTATGTAAATAATTTTTAAAAAATAAGCAGTTGTCTATGTAAATAATGAAAAAAAATTCTAGAAAACTGCATTTGTATTTTAGGTTTTGTTCTGTGAAGAAAAATATTTGCTTCAGATGATAGTTATAGCCTGGTAACTGTGGATCGCTCCCCTTTTAAAATAGAAAGAAGTGACATAGGACAAGTTATTAAGTGGTGAAAGGGATATCATCAAATAGTCTGTGAGAATTCTTGGAATTATATGAGAAAGTATCTTCACTTAATAGAAATGTTAGCACTTCCTGGATCATTTATTGTTTGGAAGTGCACCAAAGTTGGCTTCATTCTATCTGATACCAAGGTCAACACTATTATTTTCAGTTAAATCCTACAGAGTTCTCATTGAACATTAAATAAAAGTCACTTTATACAGTATAGTGCTGTTTTATGGTGATATTAAGAGAGGTGGAAAAGTCTAAATTGAATCATTTAAAAAGGTTGGTTTATTTTATTGCATAAGATACAGAATAGTGCTATTTCTGGACTTAGGGTTATTTGAAAACAACACACAAATAAGTATTTTTCTGTAAATATCAGAATGGTGGTCTCCTAGGAAAGTAACACTTTAGAAACCCATTATAAAGATTAAGTGAAGAAAATGCATTTGCATTATTTAAAACAGAATAGATTATGTTGGAGGAGAGGAGTCTATCAAGATTACATGGAAAATATTTAGTCCTGAAGAAAAGTCAAGTATTTTCAGTAAAGGACCTAAAAATAGAATTCATCAGAATTGCATGCTGTTTGTGGATAAACTATATGACCTAAAGTACTTTTTCACATCTAGTTGTCATCTCTTATAAGATTCTTTTATTTACAAAAGTGACAAGAGCATAGATTTTCCTGCAATTGTTATGATGGTTCTAATCTATGATTTTATTCTATGATTGAGAGATAACTATGCAAAAACATGTTTGTAGAAAAGCTTTAGAAAGGTTTCCATATCATCACAACACCCTAGACATACAAATCTTTTTCAGTTAAGAATGTGGCAGAACATTGTATTAGAAGGTTTTGGGGATTCTCACCTGCCATTTGCTGGAATGTCACTTTTAATATTAGCTGACTGTCTTTCTCTTGAAATGTTCAATAAAAAAAAAAGCAGTTACATAATCTTGTTAATTTTCTCAAAATCTCTGTGAGCTCTGATACTGACATTATTCTCTTGAAAGTGCAAGAATTTGAGGCAGAGAGACAAAATGACTGATGATGAAGCAGCAAAGAAAAACTGCTTATACAACCTCAGACAATTGGTCCAGGCACTCTCAATTAACATAATTCAACTTGCTCTTCTTTTTGAATGAGGCCCCTGGTGCTATAGCCAATCTGTTTTAAAGGTCTCTGGGAATGTGGAGAAACAAGCAATAATAGGAGATGTAGGTCAGTTCAGGAAAGGAAATGTTCGTTGCCCGATTCCCTCTCTCTATATGCCTATGCATCTCTTTTGTATGCCTAATTTTGAGCATTCTAGAATTTATACATGAGAGTGAAAGATAAAAAAAAAAGTGTTTATAAATGGGCAGTAACTAGATGTGCAACTGGAAAGCTATTTTAGTAAATGGTTTTAATCTTATTTTAGATATAAAGCTACTGCTCAGTGTAGATGCATTCCTTACTGGATCCCAAGTCCTGGCAGACAGCAGCTCAGATGAGGGCCCACAGATGAGCTGCAGCTTGAAGGAAACTGCTTATATTAGTGAAGCCAGGAAAAATGAAAAAAAAAAAAAAAAGAAAGAAAGAAAAGGGATTTGAACCAAGTCTCACAACAGAAAGAATGAAATCCTATTAGAAATATTTTCCTATTTTTAGTGAAATTCATTTTTAACAAATAATAGCTGTGGTTCATTGCAAGCTAATTTAAGAGTTTGACCTGGGCCCTCCCTGGTGGCACAACAGGTTAAAGCACAGCACCAAGAAGCTATGTAGCCACTACAGCATGAGTTCGATCCCCAGCAAGGGAGTGACCCACATGGCACAGCAGACCTCTCCTGTTTCACCCACTGTTTCCCTCAGCAATGTATGTTAGTACATCTGTCTGTCTGTTCCCCACTCTGCCTCTGGTGAATCCTCTCACCACCCACCACACACCTCTGGCTTGCACCCCCATTCTGTATGCATAAATAAATAAATCTTTTTTTTAAAAAAAGAGTTTGACTGTGTTAATTCACATAATCTGCATGAATCCCATGAGGCAGATCATATTCTTTCCCCTATTTCATAAAGAAGGAGACTGAGTGAAGTGAGACTGTGTGTCTGGCATGAGCATGTAAGTGGAACTACATTGGGAATATTGCTCCAGGGTTGGTGTTCTTAACAGCTCTGACATATTTTTTTTTTCTAATGCTAAACGTCTATTTATTTACTTTGATATTAATACTGCTTCTACTTCTGTGGAAGATACTTTCTGTGGAAAGTATCTTTCGCACTGTAATATTTTCTCTGAGAGTTCATGGGATTAAAATATAGTTGGGCAAAAATCAAGGTATGTTCCAGGTGGTATCAGAGTGTGGCTAGACTCAACTCCTCTCTGCAAATGATGAAGAAGAGGATCCAGCCTCTGGCCGATGGTATGTGGTCAGTCACTTGGGGAATGCTGGCCGGCTCGGACAATTTGGTATAGAATGGTTTATCAGCTCTGTGGACTTGAGATTTTATGGTCAATAGACAGATGATAGACTGATAATAGACATTTCAGACTGTGACAAATAGATTTGGCTGGCATTCACATGACCAGAACTCTCAAACATTTTGTCTTTTCTGACTTGAGCATGCTTTACTTTATCTACTCATTCAGTACATTTTCCAAGACATAGCCCTTCATTGTGATGAAATAGTATTTGAACAAAACAAGGGCATCACTCCCAGATCCACATAGACGTGTGGTGGCTGTTTATATTGGGAGATCCGACCGTAGAGTTCCACACTGAAGTTGCTCTTGCTGTGGTATTGAAAGCTGTGCTTGGACCCTGGTGGCCTTTTTGTGGGGATTTCTTGGGCTTCACTGGTGTTACTTCTACCATTGTTGGATGTACTTTGTGCCCTTTTTCTTTTTTTGTGGGCTTCTACTTTCTTCTTTCCCTTATTCCTCTTTATTCTCAGTTTATGGATATTTTTAGGATTGCCAGTCCTCAGAAATTCAACCATAGGGTTTTTTTTTAACTATCATTCAGTTATTCCTCAGGTTTGATGATGATGATGATAAAGAACTTGGTGTGCACCTTTTTGCCAAAATCAAATGAAAATTTGCTGTTGCCACTGTTGAAAATATTTTTTTAAAATTCTGCTTTGAAATTGTTTCCACACTCTGAAATATATTTCTTACAATTTGTCAGTATATTAAATTTTAACACCCTTTTAATTTGCCACAAGAAATTTCAAGTTAATTCTAAGTAAAATAGGTGATTAAAGGGACTCAAAACAACTTTGGCAAAAGATAATGTTAGCAAATGATTTGGCTATAAAGTTAGGAAACTGATTTTTCTTTCTGAAGGAAGTTAATGTTCAGCTTATCAGAATCATACTTACCCATTTGCTCATTATTCTATTTGTTCAATAAATATTTATTTTGTGCCAAATATTTGTGAGGTATTCTTTCATCACTCCCAACATGTTCTCCATCATTTTGGAATAATATCACAATCTAATGTACAATTCCAAACAGAGAGTATTCAAATGGACCTAGTGTTTGCAGACTACACCACCTGCACACAAAGGCAGTTATCAGCTGTAATATTATCTCTAGACAAAGTACAATGAAACATTTGTATTAACCTATTATTAACAAAATTATTCTCACAAAAATACTTTCTATAATTCAGAAACATGGGTTTTCCTGTTAGAACTACTAACAACCTCAATCAAATTCATATATAATAATTACATAAGTCTTGTTCTTTGCGTTGTCTTGCCTAAATGTTAAACTGTTAAATTACTTAGCATCATGTCTAGTTGTTAAATTGAGATTGCATGTTTTTCTTTATCCACTTAATGTCTTTCTTAGTGAATGTGACAAATGCAGAGCTCAGTCCTTGAATTTCTGCTCTGATTTCTCTCACGTGTTAACATGGCATCTGGGACTCCAGTAACCTCAAATTCTGACATCTGAGATTTCTATTCTTTCTCCAAGAAATAAGCCCCTTGCTTAAAATGTTTCCTACCTCACTCCAAATATGGACATTAGCTACAACATGTAGAAAAGAAGTAACATTAATAGGTAATAATTTGCTGTTTAGGGAAAACTATTTATGATAATATTGTCCTCTTAAAATATTTCATACATTACATCCTCACTCATACTTCAAGTTATATGGCAACAGGTTTATAGATATATGCATATGCAATGATTTCTTTAAAATAGTCCACAATTTTACCCACCTATTTGCAGGAAATACAAAGGAAAGGAATTCAGTGTTAGCTATCAACATTGCAAGTAGACTTTAATAATGCAAAAACCAAAGAAATGTAGGTAACTCATGTCTACTTGTACTTTCACATTTGAAAAAGAATACTTAGTTATACATGTGAACAGCTACGATAACTTTCTACACTTTCATGACTCAGCAATGTTTAGCTTTCAGCTAATTTTTATATGTTGTTATCTTGAAAATTCCAAAGATATCACACTTTTAACTTTGATCACTTAAACTCATAGTTTCAATGTAAACTTGAAGGTGCTGTGCTTCCCAGAGGTGCTGTGGGAAGATAGCTTAATTTTTTATTAACTTTGATTATTTGAGGTCTCCTTTTACCTTGCAGGTTTGGATTACTTTGTATTTGCCTGCCAAATAAACATTTTTTACTAATATTTCCAATGAAATGCCAATAGTATGAGAGTGACATCTCCTTTATTATGTGCAGCAATCAAACTATAACAAACTTCAGTGAACAATTTCAAGGGACAATTTCAAGGATGTTCTACTTGGATTCTTTAGTGTTTCTAGTTTTTATTGGATAGGACACAACTTTAGAGGGCTTTTGAGAACATACTTACTAAAGTTTCTTGGGCTGAGTTGAAAAGACTCCAGCACAAGACCCTGGCTGCCCATCAGAGGTGAGACAGGTTATGTGGGAATAGTGGAGTGATATCCTTTACCACCAGAGACACGGAGAAGGACAAGAAACAAAGAGAGTGAGTAATTTTCAAGAAAAAAAATCCTATTTCATTGCCATTAATGAACCTATCTTCATCACCTCTCAGAGAGGTGCTGCTCACTCAGCATTCTTCTCTAAAACTGAGGGAATACGACTTCAAAATAGTCACACTCAGTTTGGCTATGCCCCCAAGAGGAACTGGCTGCTTTTCTGGAAGGAAATCTGAGCTCCACCACCTAGATTGTACTGGTTCTACTGAGAAATGGTTGTTGGTGAGGGAAGACAGAGTGAGATACTAAATCAGAGCAGGAAAAGGGGATAAACTCTCTAGTCCCCAGGTTTTGAGGCAAGTGCTAATTGGTTCCTGGTGTAACCACAGACCCTGATATGGCATTTGAGGATGGACATTTGCAAGGAGCACTGTAGAATGACAAAGACACAGGTTCCTCAAGTGAAAGTAGCTAAGAGTGCTCCCCAGGGAGGGCCAGTCAGAAAAAGTGGCTGAGTCTTACACCATATGCTCAGTATTTTGATGACTGACTGGGATTACGACATTGAATGGAGAACTCCCCAAGAGTTCGTGGAGTTTTCTTTTCTTCCTCAATGAAACAAAAAATATAAGCCAAACAAGAGGATAGCAAACTCAAATTAAGACACTATTTTCTCAGAGAGAAATCGCTCTCCTTCCTTTCTGCTTCCCAGCACAACTATCAGTCTTGGGAGGACTAAATATTCTTTTTCAACTGTGAAAGTACATGTAGACATGAGTTACCTACATTTCTTTGGTTTTTGCATTATTTAAGTCTACTTGCAATGTTGATAGCTAACACTGAATAAAGGATAGAGCACACCATGGAGAAAACACTGCTTTGAATATGAGTTTTGAAGTTACAATATGAAAGAAACAAAGCCTTAAAAAAAAAAAAAGATAAAAAAGTCAAGAATCACTTTACTTTGCTTCTAAGGAAGTTTGACACCTGTTGAAAGAGTGGATAAAGCCAAGGTGAATAAAGATTGTTGGAAAAACAAAATGACTTAACATTTAAACCTCAAATCTTGCTGTTATTTTTATGTGTAGACTACCTAGAGCTGAGACTACCCTAGACTATTCCATAAATATTGTCAAGCAAATTAATCCTCGTATTTTATTTAACAAATTAAATATTTTGTCTAAATGCAGTTACAGAAAGTGTCAAAATAAACACCTGAGTAGTATTACTTGATTCTCAACCAAGTACTTTTTCACTTAAAGTGAAGTTGCACCTAAATTTGCATATGAACACTGTTTAGTTCTATACTAAATTATTACTTTGAAGAGCTGAGCTACGCCCACCTTTTAAACAACAAAGACATCAGCATTTGTTCAATTATTTGCTAACTTGCATAGGTTAGTTGGAAAAATGAAAGGAGCACGTGTCTTAATATATTTCTGAAGAAAACCTTGGGTTTCATTCAAGACTCTGACCCAGACTACTTGAGTCTGACTGATATTTTCCTTTTTTTTTTTTTTTTTTAAAGATTTATTTATTTGTGCATACAGAACTGGGGTACAGGCCAGAGGCTCAGGGGCGGTGAGAGGCTTCACCA
>NW_004567115.1:14385220-14432795 GCF_000260355.1 Condylura cristata
GGGTCAGGAGAGGTCTGCCACACCATGTGGTCACCTCCGGGGCAGGCAGGAATTGAACTCATGCAGAAGTGGCTTTAGATTCTCAGTGCAGTGCTTTAACCCGCTGCGCCACCAGGGAGGGCCCCCTTTTTTTTTTTTTTTAACAATTAAAAAAGACAGAATTTGTAGGAAAGAATAAGAGAGGCACCTGCGTAGTCACAGGTGAGCAGGACAGCTGCTTGACTGACATTTTCCTGGGAAATATATCTAATGATGACAGTGTAAAGATGGAGAATATTTCAGAAGTTTCAGGTTGGGACACACAAGCAGTAAGAGCTTCCAGATATCCATCACTGGAGATGGATATATTTGTCAAATACAAAGCTTGTAGAATGCAAAATGTTTCCCACGTCAGGGGAAAAGAGTTTTTTGCATCCCTTGGTGCATTTTTGAAAAAGAGTAGAAGTTTTAAGTAGATTGGTACTTTGATATTATCCTGTTGGTAAAGGGAACAGAATAAGAAGACAACAAGATAATTTATCTGAACTCTCCCTCATGATATTAATGAAAATGTTTGGCAAGATAAACATGCAGGTTTCTAGAGACACTGATGATGGAAGATGAATGTACATGTCAAAATACTGCACTTTGTACTTTAATTTTTGTAAAAAAAATTAAAAAGTTCACAAACACTACAGATTGCTTATATGAGCACTGACAAGCATGTTTCTAGCAAAACAATGCTGTGATGTGTCATGATCACTGCTGATACCAGCTTTCTTATTTCTAGAAGGATTTCATGATTTGGCAAATTGGAAATCATGGCATATTGTGTGATCTTCTTAGCTCTCCATCTGTTGACAATAACCTGTACAGATGTCCATGTGCCATTTTTTTTGCAATGGTGACTTGGAGGAAATGTAACAAAGGTTATATAGTGAGTAACTGACATTATAATGCACATACTTAAGAATAAATTTGTATTGGTTTCAAAAGTGCAAATAAATTAAAATGGTGGTAAACTTCAATATTAGATAATTCAGAGAATTTCAAATGTTGGTAAACAGATTTTAATTGCAAATAGCCCCAAAGCTCTTCACAGATCTATGTTATGTAAGATCATATAAGCCATTAGTTCAAATGAAAATAACAATATTTTCTTTGTAAATTGAAATCTTCAGAAGAAAAGCTGATTTGAAAATAAATTTATATAAAACTTTAATATGAAATTGAATTTCATACAGTTTGCTCCTTTGTCTGATTTAAATACTTTGAGTTCCAATCCAGCCATTTTATTTATGAGCCTTCTGTTCTATGGAAAACCCAGAAGGCAACAGATGTTGTTTAGGAAAAAGGAGAAACAATTTGGTATAGAGAAACAAAGCTCTCCCCAGTCCCATGAAATTCTCTTATAAAATGTTGGTTTAGGAATTCTATTCTTATTTCTTTTAACTTTAAATGTACAGAATCAGGAATGGCCTCACTGCTCGTTAAATATCTGAGATCAGTACTCAAGAACTTTTCTCCTGGTGAATAGATTGCAAGCACTTATCAGAGTAGTAAGGAAATATAATTTATCTGTACCATATATTTTGTTATTAGTAGTTCCTTCCTTTTCATAAAGCAGTAGACAATTCACAGGTAATTTGGAGAAACACATGACTATTCATTATGAAGTGAGTATGAGTTATTATCAAAGATAGCTACAGAGTTCTTTCAAGATAAACATTTACTAAATAGTAGACATGATAGCAATGATTGTGAGGTTGGGCCATCCAAAAAGCAATAAAATTGAATGGATTAATAATAAAAAATAAACTGAGGGGTTAAGTTTGTATATAGAAGAAAATGTGTACAAGTATTTTCTCCCTTAGTGCCATAGTCAAGAGATAAAATGTTGGTCCAAATAAAACTAATTTTTAATATTCTTTTGTCACTATAGTGACAAATTCATGCTTAATGATTTTAGACCCCTATTCATTTACTTCATAGAAGTAAATACTTTTTACTTTCATGAAGTAAATAGCTTCACAGAAGCTGCATACCTTTTTATACATAGATACTTTATCAGGTTTTAGTGAGAAAGCAATGGCTATGTCAAAGTTTACGTTGTATGTGAGATAGAAAAATAAGCAACTAAACAACTAAATGTCAAGTACTAATAAGGGTTTTGCAGAGAAATAACAATGTAATAGCATACATAGTGATCTGAGGCAAATTTTCAACACTAAGTTGTTAGGTTACTGCAGTTCCTTTAAGATGAGATCTGACTAGAAAAGAGGAAAAATTGTTAAAGGGCCTTCCTGGCAGGAGGAATAGAGAGTACATAAACTACTGCATGAAAAGAGGTTAGAAGCATCTAATATATGAAAAAGGGCAATGTGACTTGTCAGCAGTGGCAAGAAAGAGAAAAGTCACAACTGAGGCTAAGTGTGTCACCAGAACAATGTGAGGCAGTTACATGGGACCTGGTAAGGAATTTGGATTTTATTTGAAGTTCAGTGGTATTTACTGTAGGGCTTTAGTCCAAGGATCAACAAATTTTGATTTGTGGTGTTTTTTTAAATATTTATTTTCTTACTTCTTTGTTAACTTGGGAGCAGTATTTTATTTCTCCTCTCAAGTACAGTCCCTGTAGTTCTCCCCACCTATGATCCATCACCATAGTCCCTTGTGCTCTTCCCACTCCCACACTCCCTCCCTGGTTTGACCCCTCTCCCCTGATATATATGACTTGGATCTTGGTCAGTTTGCAAGTTTTGTCTTTTTCCTGACCCTATGTTTGATTTCTCTATATTCCACATATACTTGAAACCATCTGAGTATCTTTCTCTTCCTGACGTTATTTTGTGTTTTAAAAAGATTGTTTTGGTTGCTGTGTGGAGAATATTTTTGGGGGAGTGAACACGAAAAAAGAATCAGATGGGATTCTATTGCTGCTGTCTAGTTGAAAAATGAGATAGGGGTGGCAGTAGAATGGCGCTCAGGTTTGAACAGGTTCTGGAAAGAGAGTGGACCAGATTTACTGATGGACGAAATAGGGGTCACTGAGAATAGATGGAAGAATTCCGAAGGGATAATTCCTAGGCTCTTGGCTTGAGCGGCTTGGGGATGGCTGTGATGATTTGTGTAATAGGAAATCCCAGGCAGCAGCAGGCTCATTGTGCTACGTTTTGAAATGCCATCCAGCTGGAGATGTTGGATATGCGGCTGAATATGTAAATAGGGAAGTTAAAAGGTGATAAATGAGTGGGAAAAATAATTTTAGGAATTATGCATAAATAGATGTTATGCAAAGTCTTGGAAGTAGAAGTAACCAGAAGAAAACATTATAGAGGAAAAAAGGTGTCATGGTACTGTGTCATGGGACATAGCAACATTTAGTGATAAAGTCTAAGTGGATGCAGTCAGCAAAATCGATGAGAAATATCACTTCTCTCCACTGTGATCAGTTACACAATGACATAACTACACATCTTGGCCCAGGAATAGGAAGATCCCTTCTAACCACATAATCAACCTTTCAGCTAACTTACATGATCATTTCTGCCGAATTTTTCAACATCATCACAAGTTTTTAAATTTCATGATTAAAGCTGTCATGTTACCTTCTGGCTTTTTTGTTTCCTTACTTTCCCTGGGCATCTTTGCACTACTTTATCCAAACTCTACAATTCCTGCCTCCCCTCAAGTTTCTCTTCGGCAGTCCTATGGTACTAACTGTCTGGGTTTTATCAGTTGATTTTGTTATTCCTTGTGCTAAACATAGCCACAAAAACAGTAGAGTATCCACTACAAATACCAAGTATATGGGGTATGCTGGACAGACTTGAGGTGTCAGCTCTTTCAGTCCCTACATAGTTTATTTTATTGATTGGCAGTCCCACCAGTCATGCTCATTCTCCACAAATGCAGCCCACTAGTTTGAAACTCCATCTCAATTATCTAGCCTTTCATTTTCAGAAGATGTTGCTTCAATTTTTCTCTGATCACGGCAACCTTTTTGCGAACCCCATATACCTTTATATATCTCCTTTTCAAATACTTTCATTCTATCTTGGATCTTTTATTTTTGAGAAGTTCCAGCCTATGTGTTATGTGGTTGAATTCCCTTATTGTCTCTTAGTAAATCATGTTAGGAGTTACTTTCTTGACTTTTTTCAAACATATATTTCTTTTCACATTATACTATTTTAATATATATTTCCCTTGATATAACTATTCTGTGCCTGCACACATAAGTGTTTAGGCCTCCTCTCTCTTAAAACAATGTGTCTTTTAACTTACTATTTCTCCCTTAGACCCATCTTGAAAAAGCAGTTTATACTTGCATTGACTCATTCACCACCTGTCCTTTAAATTTTTAGCTCACTACCATAATCTCCTCTTATGGATGCTATTTTAACTCTCCAAATTTTTCTCCTTCTTCTGTGTGCATGATGACCACCATCACATTCCTTTGTAAGTTTCCCTTATTTTCCAGAACAATAATTCATTTTCCACTTATTTTAAGTATTTTCTCTTTTATGCTTACTCTCCTTATTTCCCCCCATTCATTGTGCTTGCCTTAAGTTTGTTAAATTTTGACTGATTATCATCATTATCATAATCATCATCTCCTTTTTTCCAGTGTTCACCATCTGTTCTTCCTCAAGGTCTCCCCTTTCCAGACTTGTTCTCCAGAGAGTGCTTATCTTGTATTTCCTGCTGCCAGATCTATTTGATAGTCTGCTGTATTTTTCACTAGTAACTTAAACTTAATAGATATAAAAGTGAACTCATTCTATTTTCCCCAAGCCAGCTCTTTCTCCAGACTTTGAAATTTTGATTTATGAAAGCATCATTCTTTTAGTCACTTGGGCCAGAAACTGTCAGAGAAATAGCTGTGTGTTTGCTGTTACTCATACTTCCCACAAGTAGCCACATTTTTTGATCCAGGATCCTTTCAATTTTACCTCTGGATTTCATCTTTCCTATCTTTTCTCTTTGTTAACTACAGTTCCTCTAGCTTAAACTGTATACAACTTTGTAGGTGTTTTGAATATTCATATTTCTGCTAGTCTAAATTATGTATACAATCTAATTTTCTCTGCTACTTCCCTATTCATCATTTAATTCTCCTATACAGAATGACTTTACATTGTCTAATATTTTAAATTATATATATGTATATATAGTATATATGTGTGTGTGTGTATATATATATGTATATATATATATATATGTAACCCAAAGTACAATTACAATTTTCTTCTACTCATGTAACAATATTCATCAAATCATGAACACTCATTTTTTTCAAAATATTTATTTATTAATTTCTCATATTTACCTCATATTCATTAATTTACTTTGTCTCTATTTATTTTATCTTAAAAAGATAACCTTTCTATGTGAAGTATTTCCTGGACTTCTGAAAATAAAAGTGATTGCCTTTGAAAAGTCACCTCTTAATTAAAGGCAAGACATAAACCAGAGAACTGATAACTGGTAAAGTAGGTGAATATTTATTCTGAAAGGTAAATGGTCATGTCAAAGTTAAACACTGAGTTTTTTAAAGACAGGACAAAAACACTAAGTGGGCAGATTATATAATATAGTACATGGTACATAGCCAGGACTAAATCAGTCTTTGTTATGACTGAATGAATAGGCAATTTAAATTAAGTTCACATAGTTTTCTTAATAGCAAAATGAGGGTAATTTTTCCTACTTGAATATAATGTAAGATCCTCTTTATAAGCCTTGAGGACAGATATTGTGATTTCATACTTCCTTCTGAGAATTATTTAACAAAATATCTGATTCTACTCTCTTACTAATTAGAATATTGAAGCCTGGAAAATCATAATTTTAATCACTGACAATGGAATATAGTTTTAATCCAGACCCCAGAGTCTTCTAATCCTAAAATTACTTTGTGTGTATATGAATGTAATGAGACTGTAAAAGGAAGTAGGAAAAATATGAATGAGTAAAACCTATTGCTTAAAATTCTTATGAAAGGGTGAAGGAAAATTTATGCCCCATACAGATTATTTTGTTAAGAGACAAAATGAAATATTTCACAAAATATTTCAACCAATATTTCATTTTCTTTTCAAAAACAATTTGACACCCCTCAAATGATAAGTGTAGGGAATATATAAAAGGATCTCAAGGAAATGACATTTAAAAAAATATTAAACTTTTAAAAATCTATGAACTTACAGCAAGTAAAATTTCATATTATCTCTAATTTCAGTTTATATGCCTTTTAAAGAATAATAGTAAAGAGAATTACTATTGAGACCTTGCTCTGTATCAGACCTTTTTTAGTATATTATACACATTGTATTTGTTGCTCTAGCATTAAGGTTACCAAATGTTTTCCATATATTATCTCAATAACCTTGCAAGGAAAACATTGTTACATTCAAAAGACATAATGAGAAACTATAAATTGGTGCCAGGCTAATTATAGATAAAGGCGAGCTTCCTCCAAAGACTGTATTTAGTTACACAGAGACCTCTGCCCAGTCATACTGCAGTATTCGGTGTTCAAAACTATGAGAAGTTTTGTGTATTTTATCTCCTTTGTTCATTTCCTCTTTGGTTAGCTATCCTCTCTATACCATGACACACCATTTTGGATAGAATATTTTTTTTTTAGAATATTTTTTTTAAAGATTTATTTATGTATGCATAAAGAACTGAGGTACAGTCAAGAGGTTCAGGGGCGGTGAAAGGATTCAGCAGAGACAGAGTGGGGTGCAGAATAGGCAGACCAGCGAAGTACACTGCTGAAGGGAGCAGCAGACCGGTCAGGAGAGGTCTGCAGCACCATATGTCACCTTTGGGGCCGGGGATCGAACTCATGCTGAAGTGGTTTTAGCTTCTTAGAGCTGTGCTTTAACCTGCTGCGCCACCAGGGAGGGCCCTTGAATAGAATATTTTTAACAGAATACTTTACACAGAAGAATTGATAAGCTCTCTCTCAGCACCACCCCCCACCCTTTATATACAAACTGGCTATTAGTTTTTCTTAAAGAGCCATAAATTTAAAAAGGCATTTTCTTAATAACGGGTGGGGGGGGGATGGGACAAGTTCTCCAAAGAACTCTTTTATTTTAAAAAAACAAAAAAACAAAACTCTGAAATCAGAAAACCTAAAAAGCTTCTAATTCCTCTAACCCCCTCTGTGAAAGCACTTGCAGTGTATTGTTGCTTCATACACTGTGTCTGGATGAGTCCATCTGTTGTTAACAGATGCTTAGATGACAATGAGAAGAATTCTGTTTCATCCTTATGGTAAAATGATATTAAATAATGAGTCCTTTATGTTATCATTTCTGATTTGATAATAGACAATAGCAATTCACCCAACACAAATTGTGACACCTCTGTAGATGACAGTAAGAATCAACAGTACAGATGTTTGTGGAATCTGTCAATAGAAAACAAGGAATATTTTAGGTGTCCAGTTCAAGAGAAATCATTTAGTAATTCATGTGGCATAAGTAGATATTGGTTCTTAATTAAATATGTCTGTTCACCTGTGTTTTAGTGGGTGGCCTCATAAAAATGAAATATAATATTAGTATCCTTTTATTAGGTGCCTCACTTTCATAGATACTTAAAATTAGAGGATCCACAACTCACATACTTGTAGAATAGACTTGGGTGGATCTCTCATAAGAATGGATCCTGCAACCCTATTGCCCTTCATTAGATTGTACCCTAAATCTGTCACCATATGCCTATAAATCTGTCACTATATCCCTATCTTAGACTGCTTGGGATATTAGAACAAAATCATCATGAATTCAGTGGCTTAAAGCAACAAGAAACTAATTTCTCACAGTTCTGGAGAATGAGAAGTTCAAGACCAAGGCCACAACAGATTTGGTGCATGGCGAGGACCAACTTCTCACTATTATATCACCAGAAGAAGTAAGGGATCTCTCTGGGTATGCTTTGCATGGGTACTAATCTCATTCCCTTGGGTTCTCCAAACCCAGAACCAACACAAATCTCCTTCAACAGGTAAACGCATATGAAAACTGTGGTACATTCATACAATAGAATCAACAATAAAAAAAAAAAAAAACAACTATTGATATATACCACAACTTGGGTAAATCCTAAAGTCTATATTGAGTGAAAAGATAGTCTCCAAAGATTACATGCTGTAAGTTTCCCACAATATGGCATTCTTGAAAATACGGAATTGTAAAGATGTAAACAGTGGTTGTAGGGGTTTAGAGTATAGGAATGATTTGTGTTTGGGAGACAAAATGCTAGAATAAGATCATTCAGGTCAAACCCTAGCTCAGTCACTTCTTATCTGTTACCTTGGGAGTGTGCACTAACTTCTGAATCTCCCCAGTTATTACATGAGGCTGATATCATTATATGTATCAGAGGATGCCAATAAAAATTAAATGTAAAATGTCATTGAAATTTAAATGGGGGTGTCAAGGAACTATTGTGTGTCCTGTTTTGGGGTAGTTACAGGAATGTACACACTAATTAAAGTTCATAGTATAGTACACACAAAAAGAAATCCATTTTACTGTGTGTTAACTTAGCAAAAATATTTAAAGTAAATGCTAATGTGGGTTACCAACCTCTCAGAATGTGGTATACAAAGTTTCACAGATGTATTTGATCACTAAATTTATCTTTGTTTTTACTAAGTATATGGTAATACTACCAAATCAGCACTTTTAGAAATACTTCTAGAGCAAATTTTATAAACTTGCATGAATAGAATAGTCTGAAAACACATCAATTAATTTAAATTCCTGGAAAGTAAAATGATCCCAAGGAGTTATTTTAAAAATGGCATTATTTTTTTAAATCATGCTCAAACATGATTAAAGAAAACAAGTTAGGTATAACAAGCTTTATTTAACACTTCATGATATGGTCAATCTCCTGAAAAATCAGATGAAAGGCAGGAATTTGTCGCAAGATAAAGCAAAAAGAACAAGGATGAGATAGAAATAGTGAATATCTAGAAGGCTGGGGCCTTAGTCAACCTCATTTATGCTCAATTCTTTGGAACTTTGATACTTGAAATATGTCCTTATCTAAAACGTGGGTCTTACAGAACCAAAATAATCCCCAAGAGTAAAGTGACTCTTGGTTGGGAGTTGTGTGTTACATTACAATGTGCCTCATTTCCTGGTAATTTTCTTGTGATTGGTGGATGACAGTCAATTTAACCTGTTTAGTGGCCAATTTATCCTACATCAAATTTTATAATTAGGTGGCATGTACGCTAGTAGCTTTTAAACTCTTCATTATGGGCCTTCCTGGGCCACCAGGAAAGTCTCAATGCTATCAAACTATCACCAGCCACTGTGGCATGAGTTTGATCCCCAGCAGGGAGCTAGCCCACATGGTGTAGAGACCTCTCCTGTCTTGCCCACTGCTCTCCTCAGCAGTGTACTAAAGTAGATTCACTTCTGCTTTCCAGTGTCTCTGGTGAATTCTCTTATCACTGAAACTTCCCCCACATCTGGCCTAGAGTCCAGTTCTTGCCACATAAATAAAATCTTTTTAACAATAAAAAAAAATATAAGCTCTCCAGTATGCCCATCAAGTTTGTAGTTTTAACTTCAGATTTTTTTTTTCAGGACATCTGTTATCCTTTAATGAGATTTCCTTATAGTGATGGGTGTCTGATGGTTTTTAGTAGTCTGAATGGTTCTTAGTTAGAATATGATTTTGCTGCTCAGAACAGTATTTCTTGTCTTGTTTTCTCATGTCCTCTAGCAATTTATACTCTAAACTCAACTTCCAGGCTTTTGAGTCCCCTATTGGCTGAAAACCATTGTGAACTCCCAGAAACTTTCCAGGACTCCAGAAATTTTCTGGGAATTTTAACAACGCCCTTTACATATAGAAAGTCTATTTGGAGATATGTACGCAACGTAAGAGAGCTCAAATCTGAGAGCAACCAGACCAATGACTTAACTGCAGGCTGCTAACCACAAGAGGATCTGAATTCACAATATTCATGGGGTGCCTTGCTTGTCTATCCATCTGATTGTCCATATGCTCTTGGCAATGACAAGAAATAAGAAATGATAGAATTATTTTAATCTGGGTAACTAAGACAGTGAGGAGGCTACTGAGAATCAGGTCAGCATATACACACATGGGGAAGAACTGAAACAAAGATAACCAATTATTTCCTGGATCAAAGAACTGCAATCTGCCCAGAGACAATTATTGTCACTGATTGCCACTTGACAAACAAAGCTTGCATACCCATGCCAACCATAACACTTGACTAACATTTCACCTAATGTACATATCACAAATTTCTATCTACTATGCGGCAGTCAGCTTTGAATTCTTTTTCTCCTAGCAAAAGATCAAAGAATAAAAACAAGTTTTATTTAATAACTTTTCTTAAACTTGATATAAACAGTCTTTATCCTTTAATAGTTCCAGAAGTGGATAGTTTCCTGTGGAGAACTGCCAAAATGTAGGGGAGGTGGGAAGGTTTGAGGTGAGAAGACCAGAACTTGGGTTGACATCTGGGGATAGACTGACTAGATATACTGCCCCTCTGGTCACCTGGAGCACTTAACAAGGGCATGAGGTTATCTAAGTTTCAGTCTGCTGGGGAGGCGCCCAGGGTAAGAATGGCTCCATCTTGGATGTAGAAGTCAATTTCAACAGAGGTAGATTGTCATAATCTCATTTGAAATGTGTGCTAAAGCTGTCAGATAACTTGGTCATCTGTTATTCTAGGTGAATAAGGGTTTAAAGTGGAATTCAGCATTTCTTTGGTCATTAGTTTTACTGTCCATAAATAACTGAAAGACAATTTAGAAAAGGGAGGCCATGAGTGAGAAATAAATCTCAAGTTGGCTTTATGCCTAGGACTAATGAAGGGAAAGAAAGTGGGCCAAAATGAACAATAATTCAAAAGAGGCAACTGTATATCCTTAATTGATTTTATTTATAGAGTTCATAACCCTGAGATATCAGAACTTGTGACCAAAATTGGGATTTGTCAAGCCCACAGAAAGGTGTCACCTTGGGCACTCTGCATGCCAGAAATTCAGGTAGGAAATAAATTACATAAACTCACACACAGGCAGTAATTTCTTGACAGCAGCAATGGCCTATTCTTGAAGCAATGCACTTGTCTTTTACTAGAACATTGGCCCAAGTCACAGTTTAAGACTAATTGCACTTTGCTTTTATAATATGAATCATGGTAGAAAAAAAGGCATTTAGATAACTATAGAATTTTTTTGATACTTACAGTTACTTCTATTAAATTCTAAAAAAATCAAATGTAGTGGCAATTAATTGTATTTACCATTTAATTTTCTTCACTTTTAATTAAAAAAAAAACTCTCCTTACTAATAACCTCCATAATTTCCTAAAACATGGATATATTAGAGAAATACAAAAAGCCAAGAGATTCATTTGTAAGAACAAAATTGCAATTAGGTGTCATAATGGTAGTTATGTGAAAAATATTTTGAATATATTTTCACTAACGAATATTTTAACATTGTTTTTATTATTTTTTATTTCCTGTTGTTTATTGGAACATTTATAAATTCATCACATATACTACTTTATGCTTACTTTCTTTTATAGTACTCCACAGATGCTTCCTTCTACTTAGACAATATTGTACAAACACAGGCATCCAGGGGATTCAGGCTTCACCCCGTGTATCTGCCAGTAAGTGCTTCACCCTTTCAGAACTTCAGTTTCCTTCACCTATATAGTAGGCATGATACCTGCCCCACCAACATCAACATGTTATTTTTTTTTTAAAGATTTATTTATTCATACAGAACTGGGGCACAGGTCAGAGGTGCAGGGGTGGTGAGAGGATTCACCAGAGACAGAATGGGGAGTAGAACAGGCCAACTGTTGAGGTACACTGCTGAGGAGAGCAGCAGGTGGGTAAGGAGAGATCTGTCCTGTGGGTCACCTCCGGGCAGGCAGGGATTGAATTGAATAGGGATTGAATGGGGAAGTGGCTTTTAGCTTCTTAGTGCTGTGCTTTAACCTGCTGCGCCACTAGGGAGGGCCCTCAACATGTTATTTTAAATAGTCATTAAGCTTACAGCACTTGGTCCGATGAGGTACTATGAAAGTTTTGATTAATATTTTTAAGCACTCAGAACAGGGAGGGCAATACCTATAGAAAGGTAATGGCCAACTATATCCAAGATCCCAGAAAACACTTACTAAAACAGATAAACCCAGGGAAGCTAGAAGGAGTGACCCACCCTGACTTCAGGCAGAAATGATAAGGGTAATAGCAGGAAGTGCCTAGAGGGAAGGGAGCAGATCCTTTGCCCCACCTGCAACTGGAGTTAATGAAGCTATGTCCTGGAAGCACAGTAGAAGGAGGATTTAGAAAATTTTCTTGGGATTCATCAGCATAGACCCCAGGAATATTTGCACAGTCAACCCCAGAAAGGAGCAGAATAAGCATCCCCCTGAACCCCATTTAGGCCAGGAGGCCCCCACCATTCTATGTAGTTGTTCTACCTTGGACTCTGTCCACTCAGACATCTTACTGAGTGTACTATCACTAAATAAACATTTCCTTTTTTTTTTTTTTTATCTAGAAGTAGTTTTGAATTATTTCATGGCCATAGGCAAGAACCAAGGAACCCCCAAAAAGGAGAAACAATATCATTATCTTGATTGTTACTCTTTTGCTCTTCACCAATCATGTCTGTCAAAATACCATCAACACTATCAACAAATAGGTTCTAATTGACATGTATAGAACACTGCACCCAACATCAGCAGAAAACAAATTCTTCTCAAGATTACATAGAAATGAAAGAAAGTAGAAAGAGAAAAATAACAGAGAAATCAATGAAATAAATATGGCTCTTTGAAGAGATCGATAAAATTGACAAAACTCTTAACAAGACTGATAAAGAAAAAAGAGATAAGAAACAAATTACCAGCTTCAGGAATGTGCCATTCAGATAGGACAACATTGCAGATACCAGAGACATTAAAGGGAGATTAAGGACAATATAAACAATGCTGCACACAAACATTTAATAACTTAGCAGAAAAAATGGAACAACTTGAAAAAAATACAAATTTCCATCAGCCACCCAATATATTGGTAAAATAGAGAATCAAATCACCATGTAACTATTGAATAAAATGAATTATTTTAAAAACATACCAAATAAACAAACAAACAAAAAAATCTCCAGGCCTATATGGTTTCACTAGAAAAATTGTATCAGATGTTTAAAGAGTTAACACCAATTTTATACAATTTCATCCAAAGCACAAAGGGAGAACACTTTGCAATACATTGTATGAAGCCAGTATTATCTGGATAATCAAAGAAAATAAAACACAATGGAAAAAAGAACAAAAACACCTTAAGTAAGATGGCTTTGTTATACTTCATTTCTGTGCAAACTTTACACTTGTACACTTAAATCTGGCTATGCATTGCTTGTTCAAAGTTTCATATTAGTAGAATAATGTAGGTATAGGAATATTATAAGATATTGTAGCATCAACTATAGTGCTTTGTATTCTACTTGAATTTATTACTTGTTCATTGACAGAAACTTAAAAATCTCAGGGTCAGTATGCCCAGGTGTGTATGGAATTTTTCTGCTCAAAACTTCCATCTGTTCTTCCTGGCTCCATGTAGTTAAGGTAGAGTCCCAGAGCAAAACTACCTGGTTAGCTATATCAGCTTGGTCATTGCTTAGGTATATAGCCTTGGACAAGGTACTTAAGCTTCTCTACATCTCTGTCCTGTCAGCTATGAAATTAGAATTATATCAACATCTACTTTATATGATTACTGTGAAATTCAAAGCTTAAAATAAAATGTAAGAACTTGATAAGTATTTGTTACTATTATGTAGAATATGAAAACACATAGCAAGATTTTATATAAATTGGCCACTATTTCCATAATTGTGATTATTATGCAACTTCAACTCCTCCAAACCCCCTTACACACATACACACTTGCACACATACATGCCCGTACGTATTTTGTTTATTCATCCATATCTGCCATCATTAAATTCTTAAAGCATGGTATTTGGCTGAATTTATCCTACCTTAAAACATTCATACTTGCTTTCTCATCTACTTGGTATGGTCTTTCCATTTCTAATTCTTACTTTTCTTTTAGAGCTCAAGTAAAATAGCAGTTCCCTGGAGCATCTTCTTTAAGCTACAAAATTGGGTCAAATCTCCTTATTAATCATTAACATAATTCCCTGTGCTTCTTTGTTCAGAGTGCTTATCATAATCATCATGAAATAATTTTGCTATTCATCACTTATTGTCTGCTGTGTTAAAATTCTATCTTGTTTACTTTTCTATTCCTAGAAATGATGATTGTCCAAAAATATTTGTGGAATACATAAATAGAAGAATCATATCACTTTGGTAATCTCAATGACTCAATATTAAACCATAAAAGAGACACATTACAAACTGTCAGAGAACTGTAGAATATATTTAAATTGTAAATGCCAAATGAGATAGTACATGAAAAAGTATTTTGTACCCAGTTAGTACTTCATGAAGTTGGTTATTATTATCCAGTACCATTCAATTCCTTTAGAAAAAATTATTTAAATCCACAACTTGTAAAATTTCCTGTAAAATGTGTGTTCCTTTCAGGAATCACTGAAATTAGAGCAAAGGCTATCGTAAAATTATCCACGTACAAGTACAGTTTCAGAAAATGAACATGTTGCTTAAAATATTTCTATAGCAGTTTTTGGAACAAGGCATATTAGATAAATATTAAATGCCCTGTCTTTAATCTAAATTAGACTTGAATAAACTGATCAACTTCCCATTCAAGGCAGGACTTTGAACAGGTTTTCATTAACATCTGGTATTTCCCAACTCACTTTTCTCATTATTAAAGCCAATAAATGACTTGAGTTGAAATTATTCTCAAAGGGTCTTTAGAGAAAGTTGACCAGATCTTTTTATTACTTTGCTTTCCAAATGTTGCCCAAAATATCCTTTGGTAATCAATGCATGACTAGCATTCTAGAACCTATTAAGAGCAAAGAATTTGGAATCTGCTCTGCTCTAGGCTTTACTCCTAGTGGAAACTCTGTTAATTAATTTGCTAAGAAACCTTTTATATAAGGGACCTATTTAAAATATTCATTTCTCCTTGAAATTCAGTTCAAGTAAAGTTTGTCCTTGAAAATAAACTTGTATATTTCTCTGATTAATCATGGATTCTATATAATTCAAAAATGTGTCCATCTGTTCTTTTTCTTTTGATGTAATTTTGATTGAAGCAAATAATTTTTTCTCATTTTCTATGAACATCTATATATTTATCACTTACTGAGATTTCTGTTTTATGCACAATGTAATTTAATTGCCCTGTATAATATACTGTCAAATCTTGTAAGAGGCTTTAAAATCAAACCAATTTATGAAAATTCTAATTTAAAAGCAAGAGAAAAGAAGAAGCTGACATTTCTCTGTACAATGCCTTTTCAACATGGGTGATTAGTCCAAACTCTAGATATTCCACAGTGTCACTTGATACTTATAAAGTTTTAAGGAACCAGATTAGTTATTTTCTTTTCCCCTCATTAAATAACCATTTGAAAATATATATGTGTGTGTATATATATATATATATATGTATATGTATATATATGTATATATGTGTATATATATATGTATATATGTATATATATATGTATATATATATATGTTGTGATATCTTTTTTTTTTTTGAAGTATGAAGAAAGGAACATCGTGGTGATCTTTTGGCTCTTAATTCTAGTGTGGTACTTCTTTGTCTTTTTTTTTTTAAAAGATTTATTTATTTATTCATACAGAACTGAAGGACAAGTCAGAGTTGCAGGGGTGGTGAAAGGATTCACCAGAGACAGAGTGGAGAGCAGAACAGGCCGACTGACGAAGTACACTGCTGAGGGGAGCAGCGGGTGCGTCAAGAGAGGTCTGCCACGCCATGTGGATTACCTCTGAGGCAGGTGGAGATTGAACTCATGCTAAAGTGGCTTTAGCTTTTTAGTGCTGTGCTTTAACATGCTGCACCACCAGGGAGTCCTCTTTGTCCTTTTTTATATCATTTTGTTTGTAAGATTGTTATCCATTTCCAAACTGTATGGTGTACAACCAACCAATCTTGTAGCAAATGACACAGCAGAGCCAGGTAGATGCTGTCTTGAGATGTAGTGGTGCTGTTTACTCTTTTCATTTCTTAGTTATCATAAAAAGTTGTATGAGTTCCTACTGGAGCAGTGTGATACCAATCAGCCAGCAGTAGGCTTGCACCCTAATTACTCCATCAACTACCTTGCAGTTTGCCAGGTTACTTAATGTCTCTGTGACTCAATACCTTCAATGGGTAGTGCATGAAGTCATATGTGTATGTGTGTGTATACATATATGAAAAGTCAGAAATTAAATGTTTGCAAGTATTACTGCTAGTGCTATTGCCACTAATAAGAACACTGATAGTTTCCACACGACCAGTCCTTAACAACACAAAATGGATAAATGAATGAGTTTGAGACTCTAAGAGGGAACTAACTAAAATAAAATCCTAATTCGAACCAAACAATAAACCAACCAGTGAGAATCCTAATTATTTTAATTTATATGCATGTAATAAATTCATTAGTCACATTTATAGATAATAATGTATGGAAGCTCCTTTCAACAGAGTAATCTTTTCTCTCAAGTCTCTCCCCCCTCAGGTCAGTCTCCTCATTGTGCTCCTTGAATTGTTAGAATCTTCCCTGAATTCTTTCTTTTACTGTTTCTTCCTCTTAATGCTAGTTCCCATAATCTTTCTTAAGGGGTCTATTCCCTCTACACAAGTTTCTCCGTTAAGTTGACAAACTCACTTTTAATATGGTATTGATGGCTGACAATGACTTTCTGGAGTATCCCTTCTAAGTGACATTGGCATTTAAATAGGAATTGAAGCAGGTGACATGGATCATATTGCTACATGGGTCCTTTTTGGCTTCACTTTGGTAACATTTACCAAAATTTTTTTTTTAAAGTTTAGTACTAATTATAAGGATTGATCATATAACTAGAAAAGAAAGTGATTTAAGTATATTGTGGAACCCTAGGTTAAACAAAATTCAGCAGATTTACTTACTACAACATCACTTAGAGCCCTGAATAGGCAGTGTGCATTGCACAGCAGAAGACACTGGGATCATGTAATATCATTCATTCAACAACCATTTATTAAATATATCTTAGGTGTGTAACAGGAGTTGTTTTAGATGTTGGTGATAGAGGGATAGTAAGATAAAGTCCTTGTTATGGAACTGATAATTCATTACAAAACTTTATGAAGATGGAGGAGGTGAGACTTAAGATATAAAGCAAATACTTAAGTTAATTTGAGATGTTAAATTTTAAGGAAAAAAAGTACAATATACTAGCCATTAGCTGGGAGAAAAGTCTCCATTAGCCTTAGCATTTGTGGTATGTCTCTCAGTCTCTATTTGTAGTTTTTGTGGGCTATAATAGGAATAGATTTTTATGATCACCTGTTGAAGTGATCATATAACTGGTACCAGCAATGGGTAACAGGTGAACAGGGAACCAGGGCAGAGGGGCACCAAAAGGTTTTGCCTAGTAGGAGTCAGAGGGATTCAAGCTTCCTACTCTACTGAGGGTAACAAAGGTGTGTGTCTGGGATCCACAGTTATTCCTTCTCTAGGTCAGCAAATTGGCAAAGATCTCATATGGTCTCTTGTCAGCATCCACCTCTAGGCTATTTGTGAGTGCTAGAAGAGCTGCTGGGCACCAATTTTCATTGAAAGGAGTTCACAAGTCAGGTGTTATTTCCTTTACTTTCTAGCACAGAGCCATATCGTGGGGTAAATATGGTTAATGGAAGTGTGTGTTTTATTTTATCTTGATAGTAGCTCTAAGGTGGAGGATGGCAGGTGCGTTGAATATCCCAGTCTCAGGCTGCAAACAACAGCCAAGTCTATGAGGAGACACAGGTGATCTGACCTGGTTTTCCTGCCAGGGCTCCAGCTGATGTGCATTGGAAGCCTCAGGCTCATAAGTCATTGTTACTGTGCACCCCTGCTCCTACAGTTCTCCAGTAATGTACCCTCTGTCCCTGAATGTCAACACTGTGTCCTTCCTTATTCAATGCAGTGCCAGCTCTCCAGGGTCTCCAATGAAGACTTCAAAGTCAGCAACTTGAGGGGGAGGATTTCCATATAGCAGCCACCTCTCCTTCTGTAGTTACGCTGCCCAGAGAACAATGTAAAAACAATTAAAGTTTTTCCTACCTCTTTCTGCTGTCCTGTGGATCCTTCTGTGTTCTGTATTTCCTTTGGAGCTTGTTGGCTTTGTTCTGTTGCAATCTACGTGTGGAGACATTGTGCAACCCTGCTGTCTTCACTCTGCCACCATCCTGCTGGACTCTTAGAGAAAAGGCTAACTTAGAAAAAGTGACCTGGAAATTTCCCTGAGAAGAAGAGCCCTACAAAGTTCTGAGATAAGAAATGTCCAGAAGAGGAAGAGGAGGTTCAGAAGAGTGTTAAGGTAGTGAGTGATGAGCTTGGCATTGTTTACTATCACATAATTTTGTTATTTTCTTTCCCTGACCTTCCCAAAAGATTAGTGTTCCACAGAGCCTATGTTGAAAAAAAGTGTGTAGGGTAAGTGAATTGGTCAGGTTTATACATCATTAGCCTCTGTGGAGATCACCTGTGGTCTGGAATGCAGACGATGTCTTGACAACTTGGGCTCAAAGTACACATGCCTGATGCTGGACACCTGGAGTATGGTGTGGGCATGCATAGGTGGGCACACCTGAGCCTGGAGGCTTAGGCTATATGACAGCATCACTCAGAGACAGAAAATGGCTGTGGCAGAATGTTATGGGAGCAAGACAATGCCAGAGAGAACCCAAAGAGGGAGTAAAGATTCACTCAGGGCTGGGAGGCCTACCAACCTCCTGGGCCTCCAGTCTCACTGTATATCAGCCTGTGGCCTTGTCCTACAACATTTGGTGCAGAAAGAACAGTAAAGCCTGAAAAAGCCACTGAGGGCCGCAGGATTTTCCTTTACCCTTGCTGGAACTACAAGTGCTTATATTTTAGGCAACTTCCTTCTACTAATGTAAGTACCTTTCTGCTCCTGCCATCATATGTAAGATGGGCTAAAACCTATCTCATAGAATGAGATATTAAAGAAACAACCAAATGGAATGTCTGATACATGGAGATACTTAACAAGTTAACAACTGTCCATTTCTTTTTATTCTTAGACTGAAAATCATCCAAGGATAAAATAAGTTAGTGTTTAATATATGTTTGCACTGTTTATCAGTTTTCATGCTGTTATCACTTTTTGTTATTAAGAAAAACCTTATTTCTTACTAGCAATATAAGAAAAATAAAAATAAATGTAAACCTTATACAATGTATACATATTAGCACTTTCATAATGAAAAGCGAACTATTTTATCCCAACCAAATTGTGTTTTCAGAAACCTACTATTGGATTAAACTAAAATCTAGCATGTTTTATTTTTTCCCCCTAAAATATGAGTTTTAACAATAAAGACATGTACCAGTAAATAAAGAAGGCAGCCTAAATGTAATTGTAGATGATTCTTTGGCTTATTAGTTTCACAGAAAGAATCACAATTCCAAGTTATCTAAATTAAATTGAGCTTTTTTATAAGGAAAGAGTATTAATCTTCCAATTTGTTCAAGACAAAAATGTTAGGTGAACTTTCTTAATGACTCATTTCCCATAATTTCAGTGAAGAAAAGTTAGAAATGGAGTCAATTTTTTTAAATGTGAACAGAAAATTATCTGTCAAAACAAATACTTTCATATGACTTAGAAAGGACCTATTTAAAGGAATTATAAAAATTTCTGTCTAAAAGATTTTAATCTTTAAGGTACAGTATTAACACGTTTCACATCTTTTATTTCCATTATTATCGGTAACTTAGAGGTAAAATAAGATTATGCTTAAGTAATTTGTTTTCATCTTTGCTGCCACGTGGGGATTTTTGACAGGCAAATTAGTCAAATACAGGATGAATGAATAAAATGGAAATTGAAGGGCTAGTGTATTAAAGCAAAATTTTAAAATTGGGTTTTAAAAAAATAATGAAAGTCCATCATTGAAAATCAAAACAATACAGGGTATGAGAGGAAAGATCTTCCACTGTCCCTTACCCATAGTCCTTCTTTGCAGGGATAATCATTTTTTAAAAGCATACTTTGAATAGTATAATATAATTGACATTCAAGCAAATGTATACAATATTTTCATATAAAATGGGTGTACAGATATCATCAACTTTTTGAAAATTTGTGGCCACCACTCACTTTCATATCCACTATATAGGAAATGAGTAAGTAAGATTAAGCCTGCTACCCTTGAGAGCTTATAGTATAATGTGGGGATAGTGAAGAGCAGTAAATAAAGGATTAACCAAATGAAATACAGAATTTATTGAAATGTAGGAAAATGATGGGAAAAGCTGCAAGATGTTCAGCAAAATTTGGCAGGGATACACAGGAGAGAGTATTTCTTCTTGTTGCTAGGGTTAGATATTAGAGATTGACAAAGATTGTGGCAATTTATCTAAGTCTTGAAGGATCGTTAATACTACTTTAAGGAATGGCATGGTCAAAATAGTTTCAGGGAGCTCACTGAGTAGGGAGCAATGAGTACAAGGAGAGTGCAGGATACAAAAGAATAGTAGGAGATTGTGTAGTGGGAATTTCCTGACCAAGGAAAGGGCTAGTCATGATCCTGGTTCCTGAGAGGTAACCTCTAAAGCTTTTAAAAGGATCATTACTATACATTGCAGACCCCACAGATCACTTCTGTTAGATTACTCTTAGAGACCCTGGAAAGTAGGTGCTGATGAGATGACTTAGAATATGGGCAGGCCACACCCAAGGACATGTCTTGGATTAGAGGACTGGGACTTTCAGCCATATAATATCAGCCTGATCTTCAGAGAATAAAATGTGGTAAAGATTTGGTTCAACCACAGTCATAGTAACTCAATCAATTATGCCTGCATAGTGATGGTTCGACAAAAAGTCAGCAAAAACTCTGGACATTTTAACTTCAGTACGATTCTTGAGTTGCCTCTTCTCTGCATATACATATATCAGTGCCTGAGGATTACCCATCTTGAAGTGACTGAACCTTTATATTTGGAGCCCTCCCAGATTCTCCCCTTTACATCTCTTGCTTTAGTCGCTTCCAATTTGTCACTATAGCAGAGAGTTGACATCACAGTATGGATGGATGGGGCTGAGTAATAAATAATTCCTATTATAGGCAATAAAAATATTTAAAGTTTGGAGCAGAGTTGTGACATGTACAGATGTGGGGGGGGGGCTCACTTAATCTTGAACTGGTGGGGAAAATAAACTTGGGACAAAGGAGAATGAAATTAAAAATAGTTGGGAAATTGTATTAGATTTCTTTTGCTGCTGTAATAAATCACTGCAAATTTAGCAGCCTGGAAACATGTTTGCTGTCTCACAAATGTGTAAATCAGAACTTTTCTAGCTACAGCTGACTTCTTTACTTCAAGTGTCAGCAGTCACCTATGGTTGCATGCTTTTCTGAGGGCTCTAGGTCAAATCTGAGCTCTTGGTCCATGCCAAAATTATGCTCAAACATCAGATATCATAATTTTTAAAAAAAATATATGAATTAGACTATTTTGACTTCAAAATCACTATTATCCATGACCATTAAACAAAAAGCATACTTCTTGCACTGCTTTATTTATCCATTATTACCTACAAACTCCACATCTATCATTCTTCCTTCCCTGATTATCCAGTGAACTTGCACTAATTACTTCCTTCAACATACTAAAATCATTCCACTTTGGGACCCTTGATCTATCTTTCCCTTCTACCTACAGTCAAATCTTTATATGACTGACCCCTTTCTCACAATCTCACAATTCAGACATCCTCTTAAAATATCACTAGATGACAGTTATCCATCACCTGTAATCAATCAATATATGTATATATATATGTGTATATATATACATATACACACACACACGTGCCACTGTTCACTTTATTCCTAATAATATATTTTTACCTTTAGATATAAACTACTCTTCATTAATATACTATATTTCCTTCAGTTAGCATCTGTGATCTACACAGTGGTCTTTTTTTCCCCCATTTTATGATCATTATTCTATGTTGTTTTGTTTAGGTTTTTTTCTTGCAAGCAGAAGGTGACAGACTGAATTTATTGTCTCTATCAATTAGATAATCTCTAACATTTAAAAACATTAAACAAATCACATTTGTGATTGTGAATATATTTGCATTTTAATTATTTATAATATTTTATTTGCTTTCTCCTTTTCCTTATGTTCTATTGTTAAATTTTCCTGTATATAATTTTCCCTTTCTGTCAATTTAAAGTTCTGAATTAAAATTCTAGTTCTTTATTAATTTTTCTTAACTTAAAAAATATAAAGTTAGGCACACAACTTATTATTCAATTTTGTAATTATTTCTTATTTCTATTTTCCTTCTAAATATAAAACAGTTCTTAACATTCTTTACATATAGTATTTCTTAAAGATTTACTTTAATTTGGGCGAAAAACAACAGTTTTACAAAAACACTGTGAAGAATTTTATCCTTACTTTTAAGTCAAACCTCTAGTGTTACTGTCATTTTTTTTTCCTTTTTCTATCTTCAGTTGAGATGCAGAAGAGCTAATTACTACTTCTGTGCAGAATATTACCTATACATTAAAACCTTCGGGTACTTTAGTGCTTCCCCTAAAATTGTCTTCAACTTTCTTATCTTTTGTGTAAACTAATCAGTTTTTTTTTTCAGCATTTTTGTTACTTCTTATTTTCAAGTCTTTCTGATTACTATAAATTTTTCACAACTCTTAGAAAGCCAAAGGTCTTTTTTCCAGAAGCAGAGCACATGAAAAACTGTCAATGTGGTTAATTGGAAATCTGCTTCAGAGAAATGCCATAATGTAAAGTCAGTGGTTAATGGTAAGAATCAATGTGTCCCCTGGCATTTTTTTTTTTTGTTTGCAAGCCATCCTGTATTGATGTCTCCTGGCAACAGATGGGACTCTTGTGAGCATAAAGAGTTAATGTAGCTTTCCAATGCACCCAATATATTTCTAGAGACTGTTTTATACAGGTCCCTTTGCAAATGGTACGAAGAATACAAAAATCCATTTTCCTTTTTTATAGTTTATTTCCATAGTCATTTATTTTTTGATACTCACATATTAAGTCAATTTAGTGCAGAAATTCTCATTTTTTGAGATTTTTAGAACTGTCAGTTTGAGCATGTTATAAACTGTTCAATGAATGCAACTTGGTTAAACTAACAATTCTGGTAGCCCAGATATTTGAATGATGTTATACATAGAGAGGAAAACAGGCTAGTTTGTATTTAAAAAAATTACTAAACTTGACATATGCAACTGAGAAATTTATGAAGTTAGGACTAATGTATTTTTGGATTATGAAGCTATAGCTAGAATTGGCAAATTATAATACATATTTTATTAAACACTGATATATTTTTGAGAAATATAATGGATTTGGAATCTATTCAATTTTTTTTCATCTTATGCCTTATTTCCTGTTGTATTCATTAGAAAATATAAGAATGTGTGCTTATTGTGACATATTGTAGTGATATGGAGGATTATGAGATTTTGTTTATATAAGAACATCATAACACATATTTAGATAAATAGCTGTTATTACTCAGAATTCAGGTTCTTCAACTACTTAACAGCTTACATGAAAATATCTCAATTAACCTTATCTTTCATTCTAATCTATGATGCTTTATACTTCTGAAAAAGATTCTTCCAAACCAGAAAATAATCCCTGATTATAAATTAAGCCCCTTTCAAAGCTGCATGTAATTTTTTGGGGGAAGATATTTCTATTTAAGAAGCTGAAATAGCAGCTTGGATTGTGTGATTAAACCTGAAACCCTCATTTTTATGAGATAGATAAAATAATTTTTTCCTATGCATTCATCAGCTCCAAGTATTTTTTTATTGGTTCTTAAAATATTTTTAGTTCATAAGTTCAAAACTTGCAGATTAATATAACATGAAAAATTTGGTGCTGGACTGTGCACAAAATAGTGTGTGATTAGTCCTTTGGTAACTGGGTACTAAGCTTCAATGTACCCATTCTGCTGAAACTTTGTTATTGTGCTGATTAAAAATGACCTAAAGCGGATGTTTCTTTACCTAGAAATCTTCATGAGCTTTTGTATAATAACAAATGCTTTTTATATAATGCCTTATGTAATCTTGAGTTAGAGCATTGAGTATTATATTCTTTCCCTTTAAGAAATGGGATCAGGCCCTCCCTGGTGGCACAGCCAGTTAAAGCACAGCACAAAGAAGCTTAAGCCTCTTCCGCAGGAGTTCAATACCACCAGCCCCAGGAGATTCACATGGCACGGCAGACCTCTCCTGACCCGCCCTCTGCTCCCCTCAGCAGTGTACTTTTTCGATCTGCCTGTTCTGTACCCCACTCTGTCTCTGGTGAATCCTCTCACCCTCTGCATCTCTGGCCTGTACCCCAGTTCTGTATGAATAAATAAATAAATCTTTAAAAAAAAAGAAATGGGATCATCGTATTTTAGAATTCCTGGCAGTGATAAAAAATTGAAATGTTCTAAATATCTTTTCGTTTCATGCTTTCTTAGTGCCTACAATTTTTGGATATAAACTTGCCTGTTTCAAAAGTGTACTCCTTTATGAGTACACTTCCTCCCATAGGGAAGCCAGAAAACTTGCTTCCCATCTTCCATTGCATTATAATCCCTACCTATCAAGCATGTCAGCCTGTAGATCCAACTTAGAAGTAGGAGGTTTGAGGAAGGAAGCACTTGTGTCGAATCCATTTTAGTGAGGAAGATGATAGCAGATGCCTCTGATTTTGAGTGATGACAGAGCCGTGTCTGTGCTGGCTCTTACTGAGAAATGGTGTTCTGACTAGATCCAGGAGTAGTTGCAATAAAATCAGGTTTCTTACAACAAATTCTTAAAAAGTGTTATCCATAGCTAGTCAGAAGGAATGTCTACAGCAGAAGTTTCCTCATGATCCATTTAGTGGTATGGTTCAGAGCATTATTTTTGGGAAGGTTAGTCTCAAGCCTGTTTTTTCAGGATTCACATCTAAGATCTACCCAATAAATTCCTCTTTGCTTGACCAACAACAGTCATTTTGGCTTATGGTCTGCAGTTAAGAATCCTGTCACAGACCTTCTCTAATTACTTACTTGTGAATTTTTTTGATAAACACTTGATTTTATTTCTTCTCTTAGCATACTAATTACCCATCCTTTCAAACATTTTTTTTTTGGGTTTCCAAGAGCTTTCATTATAACTTTTAAAATAAGTTAATCTTAAATTGAATTACCTATCTTCATAGGTAGTACAGGTACCTGATACTGATACTTATAAATGAATATTCCCAAGCCATACATCCAGTCTCTTATACTATCTAAACCATTTATACATTTTTTCATATGCTATTATCATACAATACATTGCTTTGTTGTTGTTGTTAAGATTTATATTTATTTATGCATACAGAACTGGAGTCCGTGCCAGAGGTGCATGGGTGGTAAGATGCTTCACCAGAGACAGAGCGGGGAGCAGACCAGGCAGATCAGTGAAGCACCTGCTGAGGGGAGCATTGGGCTGGTCAGGAGAGGTCTGCCACAACATGTGGGTTACCTTTAGGGCCAGGGATCCAACTCGCACAGAAGCAGCTGCAGCTTGCTTGCAGTGCTGCATCCTTACCCATTGCGCCACCAGAGAGGGCTCAAATCCATTGTTTTTTACTACTCTAAATAAACAGTTATGTTTTAGATCAATTAAGAATAAGAAAAACAAAGCATTTTTATTATTTTACTCCTTTTCTGTACTTTTGCTTTTCTTTATCTAGACCTAAGTCACTAAACATTGTTTTGTTTTGTTTTTTTTTCTTTCTCCCTAAAGAATTTCTGTTAACATTTCTTAAAGAAAGTTCTGGTAACAATGAATTTCTCAGCTGTTGCTTGTCAGAGATAGCTCTATTTTTCTTTCACTTTTGAGGAGAATTTTGTTGCATATACAATTCTAGGTTGGTGTTTTGCTTTCAACATTTTAAATATTTTATACCACTTTCCACTGGAACCCTCACAATTTATTCATTGTTATTTTAAATTCTCTGCTTTATAATCCCAAATCTGTGTCATATCTAAGTCTCAGTATGATGATATTTTTGTCACCTCAAAGAATTTTTTTAACCTATCAGCATACACTGTAGTTTTTATTGTCAGACAGATATGTTTCATGGAATATTGGACATTGAGGTAAATAGGTCTCTGTTGTGAGGCTTTATGTTAAACTGGCTAAAAGTTGGGCTCTTTTTAATGTTTGCTTTTGCTGTAGATGTAAGAAACCAAAAGTTCCACTAGTGTCTTTGCTTTTGTCTCCCCTCTTAACCTTGGACCTCCCCTAAGTATCCCTTCTTGGAGAGAGTTTGTGTCTTCCATCTGCAACCCACTGTTAGAAAAATTGGAGCCCTATGTGTGTTGGTAGGATGTGGGATATAGGAAGCACTGAAAAACATTTTGATTAAGTATCAGTCTTTTAGGGGGTCTCTTTTCCCTGGTTATCACCTTCACAAGTGTTGCTCAAATAGTGTAGTGTTTTTCAGGTTTCTGTGAAGCAGGAAGGATAAAAGGGGATGTATTGGGAGAATTCCAGCTAGAGTAAGGCTTTAGCAAACTCTTCTCCTGGATAAAAAGGTGTGTTTCAAAGAACCTTCTGTATATGTTCATTATTACCATTTCCCTTCGCCTGCTAGTCAAGAAAGATTCTTCAACATACAATCTTCATAACTTCTATAGGTAAAGGTCACACAAATATGTGAATAAGATCTCCCCCAGCAAGAATGATATTTTATGTTTTCAGGCTAGATTACAACTGCCTTCCAGCAATTTTTTAAAATTGTTCTTTTATGGTTTCCTTGGCTTGTGTTCTATATAAACAGATACTGGTTGTGATTCTCCAGAGTCACCTGCTTTAAGTGTGGCTATTAGCCCACTAACCACAGGTCCCTGATGAGTCCAAAAATAGTCACTTACTTTCAATTCACTACAGTTATTGTGTTTAAATGTGGGAACAACAACTTCTAAGTTCTTACCTTGTAGCTGAAGTCATCCATCTTCAGATTTATTTCTCATACATATAGAGAATACTGCTTTGAAAAAAAAACATATTGTAGAGTGCTCATTTTTCTAATATTTTTATAACATCTAGAGATATATTGGGAAATATCAGATTAAATTTTAATTTGGGTTCACAATAGAAAGTAGAGTTTGTACAGTGAACTCCTTACTAAGGGAACTTATTTTCTTATTCTTGCAGTCACCTTGTCTGCTGCCTACCTAGGGCAAAAGAGATTGCCTGAAGCTTTGCAAAGTGATCAGGTAAAACTAATGTTAAAATAAATTGCCTTCCCAGTAGTAAGTCCATTCTCGCTATCCTCAAATTTAAAGCTTTCCAACAATACCAAAGTTTTCAAAACCAAGGAATTAATCCAGACCTCCTGGACAAATCAGTCTTCAAAGATATTTTCCAAAATAATGTGCCACTTTTCTCTAATTAATTTTGAATGGTTACTTCACTTTTAAGAATCAACCTTTTACAACCACATTTGACATAGTAGCAATTTAAAATTTTGTGTTCAGGTAGAATTAGTGTTTCTTATAGATGTTATCAGTGTTTCTGCCATTTCTAAGTTATTAGGAACATTTTACATTCCTAGTTGCTGGAGGAGGCTTAAACAACTTTGTTCAGTTCACTGCAGTATCAAAAACAAGTCTGTAGTCAGTTTTCAAACAGATTCAATTAAAAAAAAAGATTAAGATTTATTTATTTATACATACAGAACTGGGATACAGGCCAGACATACAGGGGAGGTGAAAGGATTCACCAGAGACAGAGTGGGAGCAGAACAGGCTGATGGACTGAGGAGAGGAGGTGGGTCAGGAGAGGTCTGCTTTCCCATGAGGATCACCTCCAGGGCTGGGACCGAACTCATGCTGAAGGGCTTTATTAGTGCTATGCTTTAACCTGATGTGCCACCAGGGAAGGCCAAAAATGTTGTTGGTTTTATTTGACTAATCCAACTTTAGAAGATATATGAAAGGAATCCAACATTATTTGTTAAGCTAAGTTTATCTCAGAAATGTCTCAGACGGAAGAATTATGCACACAGGCTCTAAAGTATGAAATGTACTGGCACAATGGAGCTGATTTTATGATTAGATTATAAGGCTAACCAAATGAAACTTTGTAAGAAATGGAAGATCACTATTAGATAAAAAGCTAAGAATTGCATTAGATATGCATTTTACAAAGAGGGATCTGGGTATTGATCTGGGTGGATCAATTTTTATGGGAAGCACAAAAGTAGATCATCAGGGTGGGGAAAGCACATGGAATATGGATGCCAATGAAAGAGAGTGATCCAGTTAAAAAGTACAGAATTGTTCAGTAGAGAACAAAAAGTTGTGTCTCTGTTCTCACTTTAGAGAACATAAGCCAGTATATGAGGAATTGATGAGTAAATGGGAATTAAGCAAAAGGGGAAACAGGTTTACAAATTTATTTCCAAATGCTTGGATGTGGACAAAGAAAAATTGTAGGATTTAAAATTTATTTTACATTCAAAAGAACAAAGATAACTTTATATAGCCAATGGAGAGAAAGAGCTTAAAAAATATAGTTGAGGAGTTAAACACATTCTATTTGAAAATGGAAAAGAAATTTGAACATAGATGGAAGAATTAATTAGCCCTAGATAGTAGGAGGGCCATCATGGAAGAAAAGAATAATAATGGTAGTAAGGATAAATGAATTTGAAACAGAAGGGTTATGTTGGCCAAAAATACAGAAATGCATTAGTAAAACTCATAAAGCAATTTTCAATTACTGAAGCAATGGTCAAGAGCTTATTTTTTTAAATTGGACTAAACTGTGCCATTGAGGCCTATAACACAAGAGTTGGACTAAGTGCAGATTTATAAAGTAATGATGCTATCCTCTCTTTGATTATTGACTCTTATTTGCATTTTACTTACTAAAATTATACCTGCTGGGCAAGAGAATTATGTAGAGTGTTTATTTTCTTGAAGATGAATCAATAAATAAAAAACTTAAAAACCATATCTATAGCTGCTCTCTAATTTCTCCCTCTTCAAAAATTCTCTTTACTTGTTTGGAAAATAATCATTTTTAAAATTGTTTTCTTTGCAATTACATTACAGCATCAAAATTATTGTCTTTAAGAAAGGACAGGATTGTCACATTTAATGTACTTTTTTAAACTATGAAATTTATTGCCTTGTAATAGCCAGCCTACAAGTAATTCTGAAGTATAAATTCTTACCAAAATATCACGACTTAGTTAAAAATAAAAGTGTAGGAAAATGCTTCACATAGGAATCACTAAATAAATGTTCAAGTGATTCAAGCATTTGTTGGGAGCCAGGTCAAATTAAGACCCAGTCTCTGGCAGTCACACCCCTGTGACTCTGGACAATGTCCTTGATGCCTCAGCAGTCCTGACTGAGGGCTCTGCAGCCTCAGTGCAGATGTTTGCGAGCACCGTCAGAGCAGCCTGGACCCTGGCGAGGACTATGAGTAATGGAAGGACCTAGGGGAGGCTCAGCCGAGATGTTACAGGAGGGCCACACTCCTGATGTAGATGCCACAAATCCTTCCAGGGCTGCTGCAGAGGGAGAAAGGGCAGCCCCCACAATATTCTCAGGGACCTCAACATTCACAGGGCAGCCACCTCAACATGCACAGACTGGTGAGACACCCTGGGAGAAGTGAGGTGAAAGATGAAGGATATTCAAAAGGCAGAGTTAGAGAACCATGCCAGAGCTGATGTTAAGATCCTCCGTAAGTCCTCAATGGAGTGTCAGGTAGACAGAGGTTTCATATTTCCTGGTCTTAAATTTTCCTTTTACTCTCTCCTACACTTACATCTGCACCAGCACCACCACTACCATGACTGTTATTACTAACAGCATTACTAATACCACCAGTAATATAATAGAAACTATGAGAAAAATATTTTACAACATGCAGTATTTTATCACAGGGTGCTGACCTACTATGTGCTAGTACTTCATTGGTAGCTTTATCTAATCATCTCATTTTATTAGCCAAGAATATAAACTAAGAAGTTATGTAATAACCTTACTTTATAGGTTGAGGATTTTGTAAAATGGAGAATCGAGATGACTATCAGTAGACATGTTCATAGAATGTGGAATTCAATGAAAAACAGATTGTTCTCTCATTGCTTTGGGAAGATGTCTTATTTTCCTTTATTATTTGAGGCAACCTGTGTCCATATATGAACTATCAAAATCAAAATAGTTAAGGGAAGTACTGGTATCAGCAGCCTATTATTATATGTTTAAATAAAAATAAAGGAAGTTAGGATGGGGCAGAGGGGAGGCAGGAAGGAAGGTTTTTACCCTTTACATAGGACAATGATAAACAGATTCACAATGGCAAATAGTCTATGAGAAAATTTTCCTTTTTTTTTTTAAAGATTTATTTATTTGTACATACAGAACTGGGGTACAGGCCAGAGGCTCAGGGGCTGTGAGAGGCTTCACCAGAGACAGAGTGGGGAGCAGAACAGGCAGATCTATGAAGTACACTGCTGAGGGGAGCAGCAGGCGGGTCAGGAAAGGTCTGCTACGCCATGTGGTCACCTTCGGGGCAGGCAGGAATCAAACTCATGAGAAAGTGGTTTTAGCTTCCAGTGCAATGCTTTAACCCGCTGCGCCACCAGGGAGGGCCCCCATTTTTTTTTTTTTAATCTCTGAATAAATAAATTTGGTTAGTCTATTTAAAAAGGAACATGATTATATTTTAAGTTGACTTACATAGGAATATATACAAATAAATCTGATCACAGCACAATTTACAATTATGCTGCTTTAGCACATTGGTTATTTTGACTTGAATATATCATTTTTGTCTGTTTTTTTCTTAGCAACCTTTTAAAAGCTTAGTTAACAATAGTTACCTAAGTCACCAAGTTTTATATTACAACCACATGAGTTTTCTAATTTTTTATCTCCTTTACCAATTTACCTACTTCACAAGCCCACATTTCTGAAACCATTCCAATATGTTGTCTGTATCTATGAGTCTGAATATCTGTGTGTTTTTATATTCTGCATATAAGTGAGATCATACAATATTTGTCTATTTCTGTTTGAGTTATGTCATTTAGTATAATGGTATCAAGTTCTTCCATGTTACAAATAGTAGGATTTTCTTCTTTTTTAATGGTTGAGTAATATGCCATAGCACATGTGTGTGCACCATAAGTCCTTTATCCATATACATGTGTGGATAAATATATAAATATAAATATACACACACACACACATATACTTGTATATCTATATGGATATTGAATATACATCTTTATAATATGTTGGTTATTATAAATAATAATAATATCAGGGTGAAGGATTTGAGTTACTATCTTTAGGTTTTTTCATGAATACCAGAAGTAAAATTGTCAGATCATTATTTTTAATTTTTAACTTTTGAGAAACTTCCATACTTTTTTGATGATAGCTCCATCAATATACATTCCCACCAAGAGTGCACAATGTCTCTGTTTCTCCACATTCTTACCAATATGTGTTACTTCTTCTCTTGGTGATACTAGCCATTCTAACAGGTGTGAGATGGTATCTCATGTTTTGATTTGCATCTACCTGATGATTAGTAATATAATGTTGAACATTTTTGGTGTGTGTGTGTATGCTGCCATCTGTACAATTTTTTTGGAAAAAAGGTGGCCATACATATTCTCTAGTCATTTAAAACTTTGACTGATAGAGGTTTTGCTATTGAGATGCATGAATTTTTATATTTTTTGTACATTAGCCTCTTTTTAATATATGGTTTACAAATAGATTCTTACATTTAATAGGTTGTGTTTTCATTTTGTTGATGGTTCCTATGCTTGGCAGAGCTTTTAAGTTTGATCTAATTCTACTTGTTAATTTTTGCTTTTGTTGCTTTTGCATTTTATGTTAGTCCCAAAAATTCATCACCAAGGCTGATGTCTAGGATTCGTGGCTTTGCTTTCTTAGGACAGTTTTATGGTTTCAGGCCTTATGTTAAAGTCTTTTTCTGTTTGAGTTGATTTTATTTATGTTGTAAGGGAACGATCCAATTTCACTCTTGTATTTTGATGTCTAGTTTCCCAAAAATTATTTATTGAAGGCACAGTAATTCCTAATTCTATATTGCTGATGCCTTTATCATAAATTAACTGACCACATGTGTGGGGGTTTATTTCTGCATTCTCTGTTCTATTTCATTGATCTATGTATCTGATTTTCACGCTCATACCTACTGTGTTTTCTAATGTAGCTTTCTTTGTTATCCTTATTTTTAAGTTGATATAGTTCAATTTTTATTTTAGGTAACTTTTAAAAATTTTACCACATAAAAAGTTCTTCTGATATAAGTCATTTATTATTAGAATTAGAAATAAGAGTGGATACCCATGTAAAAATAGTGATAATAATAACCAAGATAATCAAATATATCTTGGTTTCACTTTAATTTATACTATTCCTTTTGAATATTTCTATTATATATTTTAAGTTAAGGAAAAGTAATTGCCAAAAGTCACAGCCATGTCATGATAAGTAGCATCATCTGGATTTCCCATATAGTGAACTGTGTGGACATAAAACCATTGTTATTTTTAATTGCCCTCTTAAAGAAAACGCAAAGATTCTAACAATTATTAAAATTTTAAAACAGGAAATAGAAATAAAACTTCTTTTAGAAGCTATTAATCTTTGGTAAGTCAAAAAGCAAAGTAAAATGTTTTCTGTTATTACAGAAAATTATCCATTGTATAGATTGGTTTGACCAAGAGAGATGCATCAACAAAAAAATTAATTAATTTGTATATTAGAAATCCTTATGATACTGTCAGCAGAAGAATGCAAAACAATTTGTATAATCATATAAATTGATAAATCCTTAAGAAAGGATTCATCAAGAATCCTAACCCAGAAAGAAGGGGTCAAATCATGATAACTAAAGAATAGCAATAAATAGAACCCTTTTTACTTGTCCTGATGTATTGTCTGAAAACAAGTATATCCCTATCACATCTGTTTTGGATTCTCTGCCTAGTTGCAGCAAGGAAATGATGTAAGTTGAAAGAAAGTAAGGAATATTTTAAAAACAACAACAACGCTGTTTCGTATAGAGGGTATGATTTTATTAACTGTTTGTGGGATTTCTTTATGGATAATTATGTAAAGTATTATTTCTTTGATTGTTTTGTTGCCATAACATAAATACATTGCCATCTTTTGAGGTGACTCCTCATTTTAAAATTTGCCATTTGATCCCTGGAGAGGTTCTAGTGTATGTGCTAAAATAATCTACTATATTTTTTAAAAGTCTCCCTCTTGATCTTATTTTACTATGTAGCTATTGGGGTATTTTTCTTTAAAAAAAAAAAGTGTTATCATCTTATGCTTATTTTTTTATTTTTATATGTATGTAATTAAATCTGATAGTAAGCCAACTGACAAGACAAGTTGTTTAAATGTAGTGGTAGGGGGCCCCTCCCTGGTGGTGCAGCCAGTTAAAACACAGCACTGAGAAGCTTAAAAGCCACTTCACCATGAGTTGGATCCCTGCCCGTGAGATGATCCACATGGTGCTGTAGACCTCTCCTGACCTGCCCCCTGCTCCCCTCATCATTGTATTTTAGTTGATCTGCCTATTCTGTTCCCCACTCTGTCTCTGGCGAATCCTCTCACCACCCCTGTACCTCTGGCCTGTACTCCAGTTCTGTATGCATAAATAAATAACTCTTTACAAAAAATAAATTTAGTGGCAGGGCCCTACCTGGTGGTGCAGTGGGTTAAAGTGCAGCACTATAGCAGTTTCAGGCCTTTTCATCCCTAGCCAGGAAGCTGACCCACATGGCACAGCAGAAACCTCCTGTTTTGACTGCTGCTCCCCTCAGCAGTATATTTCAGTAGATCTGTCTATTCTGTTCCCCACTCTGTCTCTGGTGAATCCTCTCACACCCTGCACCGCTGGTCTATACCCCAATTTTGTATGCATAAATAAATAAATTTTAATACATAAATTAAGTGGCATATAATAGTTTAGAATAATAACCAGAATTGACTGGCAATATGACACCAGAACATATCAGGTTTTTAAGTAGTTCTACATAATTTTAGAACCTCTGCATTAATATTGCTATATCTGTTAGGAAAGATGGACATTTTTCCTTAAGTGACAATGTTTGCCATGAAATTTTAACATACCAAGTAGTGTTTAATATTTTTATTTCCTCAACAACAAATTTATTGGGCTTCTCAGGAGTTTTAAGAATCCCCATATTTTTATTTTCTTGTAATTAATCAAAGAATTCTAGAATTTTGATTTGGAGGATATTTTTTCATGGCTATTAAATGGTTTAAAACATCTGCTTAGATTACTATGAGATGATCTTTTATTACCATTTCACCAAAGTGATAATGATTTTAAAAGCAAATCCTGTCTACATATCATCTGTTTAATTTTTCCTCTATCAAATGAACATTTGTCTACATTGTTTATAGTATCTTTCCAATTTTACAGAATTCTGATTCCATGTGAGATTATACACATAGACGTCAAAGGAGAAGCTGCTTTTGTGCTTTACTTTGAACACTCCTCCAGGATCTGCTGGAACACCCAGTGTCTGGAAATGAATGTTTGGAACAATTTGTGTTTTGCCTGTCTTGAACATTATATTGCTGACCTAATGGGTATATAACTATTAGGCTGTGCTCCCATTAGAGGCTTTCACTTTGGCAAATGACTTTTTTTTTTTTTTTTTTTTTTTTTTTTTTTTTTTGGCTAATAATTGCAGGGCTTTTTTTTTTTTTTTTTACTAGAGAAAGACAATTAAGAACTCAGGGCTTGAGATATAGAAGGCTCTTAATGAGTATGTGTGAACGAATAACACCAGTAGGTGGGTAGGATGATATAATGTGATAAGCATTATCACACAATAATGTGATGAATAAATTAATATAGTGAATAAATTATATCTGCAACATCAATTTCCCAAACCTTTAAATTTCTTTATATTTTTGTACTTAAATATTGTTAAACATATTAATATTTTACTTTGTTTTATTTTTTTCTAACATTAAGTATATGGAGACTCTTCCCATGTATTCAAAGTATGTTTCAGTGTTAATGTACTTTTGAGTTGTTTTGTATTTTTCTTGCTAACCTGACAAAAATAGTCTAGCATCATGTGTTAGAGAAAGCCAGTGTGTACACGTATCTATGCTCTCCTCTCCTTTCCAGACACATACTAATACTGCATTTCCCAGGTGCCTCTGAAATTGGTGTGGCATTGTATGCCAGAGTAATGTGAGTGAGGGTGTCCTACTTAATGGCTTATTCTCAGAAATCTCCCATGGTCAGCTTTTGTTCTTACATCCTAGCCAATAATAAACACCTCAACTCTGACATTGGCTTAATAGTCAACCATGACATGGGTCAGAACCCTGTTTTAGAACTGCAAAATTCAGTTAAAACAATTACCAGTGAAAACTTGGAAGATGACTTGTACCTTCTAAGTTTTGGGCTCAAGAGCTTATAAAACTGGAGGAAAAAATTATAGTGTATTCTCTCTTACCTTTTGGTAAGGTATCATAAGAAAGAGATGTAAAGGAAAATAGAAGAGAATAAAAGCAGCCCAAACATTTGAGCCAGCAAAAGAATTAAAATGTCAACTACTTTTAGATCTCATGAAGACAAAAATTTAAGAAGCTTTGCATGGGGATGAAGTCCCCATTTGCATGTGGCAAAGTTCAGATTAAGGAGGTTTTCTGCCCAAGTTGACTATTTCTGTCTCATTCTGTCCTCACTTAGTAGTTTACCAAAAGGGGAGAAAAAAAAAAAGAAATAAAGCATTTTTGAAATTTATGTAGGAGAGAAATTTGGATGTGGTAATAGATACATGGGTTAATATGAAGGCCTTTGATTAACGCTAGTACAATCTGACTGGAGGTCTTATAAGACAGAATATTTGGATACACTAAAAGACATGAGGGATGTCCACATATTAAGGGAAAAAAAAAACATGAAAAGGTACATTGAGAAGTCAGCTATTTGTCAGTAAAGAAATCTGAAAGAACTTCCCTTTACATCTCATATGATACCAACAGTTATACCCACTTTTTTTAAAAGCTTGTTTTACACCACTTTACTCTTACAAAAGATCTGCATTGGTGCCTGTTTCTACTCTCCAAAAGCTATCCCAAAAGAATTTTTGCTTTTATGATAAAAAGCAAAATGTGAAAATAATGTTCAGCATTTGTTTTCACAGCAGCTGTTACAGAAGCTGAATACACCCTGAGCAACGTTAAGTGGCACCACTAAGCTCCTTCCTGGGAAACTCTGTTCAGTAGCTCAACATCAAGCAACCATAGCTACTTTGCTTTAGGCCATTTCAGTGTATAAAAGGTTTCCTAAAGAATGTTCTACTTTCTGATCTGGAGGAAACTTATGCCAATATGTATGCTAATACCTTGTTCTTGGACTTCTAACCTCCTAAAGTGTGAAAATATTTGTGTTGTTTATCCAGTTGGTGAAATCTTGTTATGGAAACCTTAACAACTAATACAATTTCCAAACCAATTCTAGTAGGAAGTGATTTGTAAAAGTATACCAGCTCCTAACGAGAGTTCGTTCCCCAACATTCATGTCAGATGTGGACAAGATAGGTGATAAATACAAAATAAACTTTTAGAATGTGGGGGCAATGTAGCATTGCACCAGGAAGTTCCTCCTAGTAATATCAGGGTCTAATTAAAGCACCTTGTCTTCTCCCAGGATAAAATGCATATGTACTTAGTGTCTTCATAATTATTGTATTCCTGCTTCTGAATTGTATGATTTCTTACAGCTATCTTGTCTTTGTTGCACATTTGCTTATGGGAGCTTGGAAAATTTTAATTGTCTTTTTAATTCATAGATGACAGAATGAGAAACCCCATCTGGAAACTGTGGAAACCCAGAGAAGCTAGACACTGAGCTGAATAAAAGATTTGGGTGGGTGAGTCTTGGAAAAAGGGAAATGTATTTTATGTGTGATAATAAGGGAGCAAGAGATATATGGTGAGTGAAAGTAGCAATAATGACAGAATTTGCTCATCAGTCTATGCAATCTTTTCCTTTCTTTCCCTAAGACCAGTATTTCCTATAGTTAGATTATTAAATTTCTTCTACAGTAAGATAAGTTTGTGTGACTGAGTTTAGATATGAGAGAATGTTGTAGAAGGCTATGTCATCCACTTCTCTGTCTAGCCCATATAATCTGCCACTACACATTTATTTTCTTATCTCCTGACTGGTAGAAGGTAATCCAATATAGGAGTTACAACTCTCGAATTATAAATAGTCACTAGATTAAATAATTATATGGCTCAGAACTCTTACACTGATTTACATTAGTATTTGACTTGAGCATGAAATAAGACTGATGTAATAAACCACTGAGATTTGAGTGTTATCATAGCTAGCATTATGTATGATTGCTGGATCAGTGTATGTGCGTGTTCAAACTTACTAGAAAATGCCAATTTCCTCAATATTTAATCTGTTTATCTCTCTCTCTCCCTCCCTCTCTCTCTCCCTATCTGTCTCTATATAAATATGTATGTATATACATACAGTTTCTATATAAATATGTATGTATATAAATATGTATGTATATACATACACACACATATAATTACTAAATCCTCAACTCTATTTTGTGAATATCTTCACCCCTTCCATTGATGTGTATTTTTTATGGAAACTGGTGTCAGTTATTATTTAATCCACGTCTAAATAAGTATAGATTGTAGGGAATTTGAAAAATAAAAATCAGTTAACTTTTAGTGGTAGGTACATTTTATTTAGTTAATACCCACAGGAAATGGAAGTATAACATAGCTTTTCAGGACTACAAGTGCCTTTAAGGAAAATGTACTAGCATCTTTAGAGAATCTATAGTACGCTAGGCTTTGAGGAGATGCTTTTTGCTTGTGTTGCTTTACTTATCTCAATATCATTTTTTAAAAGAATTGTATAAAAGTTATAGTTTTTCAAATAGCTCATTATTTTGTAAAGACTTGAGTCCTGTATAAATAAAAGACTTGCCATAAGGTCACAATTTAATGAATGAAGTCAAGATTATTTCTAATATAGTCTTTATCACATTCCATATTAAATATTTGAGGAATTAAAAAAATATAAACACATTTTTCTATAGTGGAAACCCTATGGTAAAGGTATCTTTGAGTTAAATCCTGATTGTAAACTTAAAGCAGAACTATGGTTCTAGGTCAGCATGTGTTCTTTAATTATCTAGAATTCATCTTTGAATTTGCATTTGCTATTAATTATCTTGTATTATCTATATGCTCAGGGTTTCATTGCTTCTTTGTGGTTTCGAATTATTATTTTTTTTTTTTGTTTTTTAAAGATTTATTTATTTGTGTATACAGAACTGGGTACAGACCAGAGGCGCAGGGGCGGTGAGAGGATTCACCGGAGAAAGAGTGGGGAGCAGAGCAGGCCGACTGATGAAGTCCGACTGACGAAGTACACTGTACACTGCTGAGGGGAGCAACAGGTAGGTCAGGAGAGGTCTGCCTCACCATGTGGAGCACCTCTGGGGCTTGCGGGGATCGGGCAGGCAGGGATTGAACTCATGTTGAAGCGGCTTAACTTCTCAGTTCTGTGCTTTAACCCGCTGGGCCACCAGGGAGGGACGAACATATCTTTGTAACAACACTGTATTTTAGGTTGACCAGTAATAGTCATTAAAAGTTAGTTTTATTTGAGGCCCTCCCTGGTGGCCCAGCTGGTTACAGCACAGAACTGAGAAGCTAAAGCATGAGTTCGAGCCCTGCCCTGGAGATGAGCCACATGGCATAGCAGACCTCTCTTGACCTGCCAGCTGCTCCCCTCAGCCATGTACTTCCTCAATCTGCCTGTTCTGTTCCCCACTCTGTCTCTGGTGAATCCTCTCACTGCCCCTGTACCTCTGGTCTGTACCCCAGTTCCGTATGCATAAGTAAATAAATCTTTAAAACAAAACAAAACAAACAAAAAATGATATGCTCTATTACTGTTCCTAACAATCATATCATTGAATCAAAATTTTTACCTTATTCACTTTCTACAGAAATTGATTTACTAAACCTAAGAAAGCATTTATTTGTTGTCACAAAAGAAAAATTAAATTTTTATTTACCACAATTATAGAATTCTTCTGAGTTACTGTTTTATGTTACACAGCAGTAGATGTTGACTGACATATAATAATTAATAGATCTTTGCTTTTTGTAATATAAATTTATGTTGAATATAGTCAGAAAATAGTTTAGTTCTCATTCTCATAGGTAATCAGGGCATAAACATTTATAAAATACAGTTGAAAATTATATTTTTGTCAAATTGGCTTTTAATGAAAATGCAAAAAAATGTTAATTTTGCTTCCAAATCAGAAAATAACAGCTGGAATATTAAATTTCCAGTATTATATGAAGAAAGAGCAATGAATGTAGTAGAAAAAATTATGAAAATTATTTTATAAGCTTCACTTTTCTGCATTCTGAGGTTGCTTTTAGAACGTATTAGTGAAAGAAAAATCTATAAAGATGCTTTATGTCTAATGCCCAGACCTCTACTAACATGGACTTTACATATATGTGTCTTATGGATCAAAAAACAAACCACTTAATCACATATAAATTATATTTTCATTCAATAGATCAGGGAAATTAACATGCCCATTGATGTTTTTAAAATTTTATCCTTTCAGACATGCATTTCCAAATATGTCACCTTTGCATAAAAGTTTTGCAGTTTTATTATAGATTCATTCTGAAGAGCTTCAGGAAAACACCTGAAATCCAGAAGCCCACAACGGAGATAACTGAATTCAGAGCAGAAAAAAAAATTTAGTAATACAGAAGCTAAGAACTCCCATTTTTTGAAAGAAGTGGCTTCTTGCCTAAAAGGATTGCCAAACTCATGATTTTAATAAGGACGAAGACAGATATATTCCTGTTTTTGTTTTTGTTTTTGTTTTTTTAGGAAACCATTTGCCGTGCTGACATATGGCATTAGTCAGGATGCAATTTATGGGGAATGTAGTCTCAGCTAAGTATCGAGTCAATCAGTTTATAAAATAATATTGTCATGCATAATTAGGCATTAAAAAACTCATATACATGCTTCCTAACTTGATCCTCTCAACAGCCACAAATGGGTAAACTATGAAATGAACCCAGGCAGTATCATGCTGTTTGGGCTTTGCTGCTGCTCTGGCTGATTAAGCACTTTGTGACTACTGGATGTAAACATAGTTTGTCAGGCAGGATAGATGGTCCCCACTAGCTCCAGGCTCCCTAAGTCTCCATTTTGCTTTCTGCTCTTTTTTAAGTGAGTCAGTGACATTTTAAAGGCTGTAGTGTTGTGTTTTCTCTTGAGTTTTCATTCTATGTTCTTAGAAAACTTTGAAGACCGTCGTACAAAATAAAGAGTATATAGGAGAACCAAATAAGCCAGTAGGGAAAAAATAATAATAACCAAACCAAAACAAAAATAAACAGACAACTATAAATCAGAGACATATTCTGCAGGAGAGGAGGAGGGAGAGGAATCAAAAAGAGGGAATGAAGAGCACAAGGGAATATGATGATGGTGCACAGACAGGTGAACTAGTGGTGGAAATTCTGTGGGGACTACACCTGAGAAAAGAAAGCAAATATTGTAAAAATTAGTGAAAATAGATGTAAAATAAATAAAACAACAACAACAAAATAAAGAGTATCAATGATCCAAAACTTCATTATTATTTATGCTTACAGAACTGGGGTACAGGCTACAGGTGTGGTGAGAGGATTCACCAGAGACAAAGCGGGGAGCAGAACAGGCAGATTGACAAAATACACTGCTGAGGGGAGCAGGAGTCAGGTCAGGAGAGGTCTGCCAGGCCTTGAGGGTCAGCTCCCTGTCTGGGGATTGAGCTCAAGCTGCAGTGGCTTCTGAGAGCTTCGTAATGTGGTGCTTTAACACATTGGGCAACCAGAGAGAGCCTCCGAAACTTCATTATTATTATTCATCGGCATATTGTATGCTTATTAGAATTCTATTTTATATTTAGTCAATTATATTTAATGCAACTTAATATATCTAAGCAACTTAAGATGTATCATAAGTTTATTTTATCAAGGATTATTTTATTCATTTGATATTTATTTTATTTATATAAATAAATACAATAAAAAAGAATAGAATAGAATAGAATAAAAGGACAAGAAATTTCACAAAAACTAATTTTGGAAAACAAGTTTCAGACAACAATTATTTCCTAATGAACAAGTAAGAGCAAAAAAAAATGTTGTATTTTGTGATTTTTTTTTGTCATTCTCAGAATAGGAAAAGGTCCAACCTAAAAGTTAATTGAAAGTAAGTGATCTGTTTTAGAATTTAATTACATTAAGTTTTGTCTTCCAGATTCCTTACTTGATTCTTTCCCCCGCCCTTGATCAAAAAGGACTCCATCCAAGGCCAATACTTCTTTCAGTTCTTTCTGACTATTCAGATCTTTTAGAATCAATTACTGTTTTACTCATCTTCCTTCATTCTGTGATCTTGTCCCTCATATTTCTCTATTTCTTACTAGCGATGCTGGTAGGGCACACTGAAAGATTGGCAATTCATAAAGGTTTTATTGTTGGTGGTTTTATATTGGCTAGACTCTGTGAATACAGAGGGATGGTATAGAAAATATTTCCAGAAAAGTTGCTTTGCTCCAAAACTGTTAGTTTAAAAATTGATATTAAATCTGTTTGTAGTGATTGACTTTGTTAAAGAATTGAGCCACTGGACTTAAATGAACCAATTTATGAAATTAATGTGAGTAATGAATCCAAAGGCATTCCTTTTCTATAACAGTTAAAATTTTTCAACTGAGAGTGAAGATTGCAGCTTTAAAAGTTCTTCAGAGTTGTACTGTATTTCGAATGTGGCTGTAATTTTTGGATTTACTATTACTGATTTTTTTTATTTTATATATTTTTTATCATTCTTATTTTAAACATTTTTTGCATCATTTTTCATTTTTGTACAATGTATGCTTTTTCATCTCAGTTATAGTCCCTGTGGTATTCCCATCACCAATTCCCATGTGTGCCATCACCAGTCCTTTGTGCTCTTCTCACCTCTGTTCTGAGCCTATTCTTCTCTATCCCTCTGCAGAATGTCTCTGGTTTATAGTTGTTTGTTGATTTTGATGTTTACTTTATTGTAATTACTATTTCTTTCCTGTCTCCTTACATTCCTCCTAAAACCATTTGGTATTTTTTTTTTCTTTTTCCACTGAGCATGGTCCCTTCCAGCTCCATCTATGTTCCCACAAATGGCATGTGTTTACCCTTTTTGATTGCTGAGTAATAATCCACTGTGTTATGACATGTAACACATATTCTTGACCCACTCACATATTTTTGGGTATTTATGTTGCTTCCACAACATACCTATTTTTGATTTTTTAAAGTTTCTAGCTAAGTTGATAATTATGTTTGATGGGAAAGTACACTGAGAATCACAGTGATTTTTGATTGAAAATGTTTGGTATTTCTTTCCCATTTATTTGTGCTTGTATAATTGTGATGTGATGCTCTTTGACATGTGCTGGAATGCTTCTCTTTTATTTTAATTATTACTGTGCTTTTGTTGTAGCTTCTGTGCATTAGTTATGAACTTGAATTGAAATTTTGATCAGGCTATTTTTTGGTAGCTTTGTTATATTTATGTTTCTTATACTTCATAGGAAGTTATTCATGTTAACGTGGGCTCTTGTTAAACTTTCAACTATAATTATCAATGTTCATGACTCTGAGATGTCATAAATAATGTTTTTAAATTTGGTATCATCCACTCTATTTTATAGACCTGTAACATGTCCATTTGTGCTGTACAAAGTACATGAATCTTTGTGACTAAGGTACTTTTAAAAACATGTGGAAAAATAATTGAATGTCACTTTTTAATTAAAGTTATACATTTACCAATATTTCTCCTTCTTAAAAAGGAAAGGGAGATATGTCCCTAGTTTTTATTTATTTATTTATTTATTTATTATATATAGCTTTCATCCTATATGCTGGCTTCTTTTTAGCTCCAAGCAGATAAAACTGTATCTTCTTATTCTTTTTAACCTTTACTTTCTCTTATTTTTCTCTTTTTATTTTGAGGAAACTTTTGGAGTAGGAGCATGATTGGGTTGAAGGTAAGCAGAAATTATTTAAAATTTTAGCATAGTTTCAACATTGACTTATTTTACAAAAAGAGGGTATATCTATTTTATAGCAGGTGATGATTATTTTGGGAAGAGCTTAAGAAGAGCCTTTAGATATATCACAGGGTTAATAACTCATTTAACTCACTGTTCCTCATCTCTTTACATGTAAACAATTACGTCTGTCACTCATTAAAATAAAAACAGCATAATATTTTATATTCCATGATTCTCTAGTTCATCTCATATTTAAAAACATCATGGAAGGAAAATAAAATTTTTGATAAATAAAACTATGACAAGTGATTACATGAATACAAATGCTAACCAGCAGAAATAAATTGAGGCAACTATGTAAATAAGTTGTGGATTATTTTGATAATGAATGCAATGCATTGCATATCCCTTAATAATGTCAGGAAATTGAGTAAAATATGATTTTACTATGTGGTAGTAGTACTCTAAATATGTCAAAACAAAAGCATAAATTATAAATTTGACAAGAGTTGGGAGAGGGCATATAATGACCTAAAGAATTAAAAACTTCAAAAGCACTTTTAAAGCAAAGAGGATTAGCAAAAATTATATTCTCCAATGGGGAGGGACTGTGTTGCCCATTTCTTCAAATCAGTTAAAATGGACACACTCATAATGGAGTATGTACATTTGCTTTAATACCTTATGGTAGAGTTGACATTGACAAATGGACCTATGGATGAGTGATCCTGAAACGAAACATCTCATGACCTGCAGGTGTTTCCACACTGCCTTACCCTGCTTGGGGTTGTAATTGCTATTTGCAGTTTGTCTGTGAATTATACACCTTTGCTAAAATGGAATCTTGCTTCTTTCACATAGCAGCTATGTGCCCACATGATCCCCTAGGGCACTCATGGGTAGCTGTCTTTGTCTTGAGGTTGTAATTCAGGATATTTAGATAATATTTGTTTCTTCAGTTCACTACTCCAAACCTCCATTATCTTATTGCAAATTTATTAAAATACTTGGTTTTCTGAAATGGTTTCAGTCACATTTCAGTTGAAGTGGAATTGAGTCTTGCTTTTTATAAAAGTTGTATAATTAACAAATGCATTTTTATGATTAAATTACATTTTTTAACAATAGTAATATTTGGCCCAATGAATTTGCATGGGAATTCACAAGATAGCAGGGAAATGATTGTAACTATCTTTCTCTGAAGGTGTTTAATTAGACCCAAATTTGGAAATAATTTGCAAAGCATCTATAGTTTCTTTTGATTATATAACACCAATCTGGTCACTATCAAATACTGGGTAATTTCATAGTAAATAAAGTGAAGTCATTATATCTTTATGACTATATATTAAGTTTCAAAAATATTGTTAAGCATTCCCTTTATTATTAAGTACAATAAAATTTCTTTCGGCAGCTCTAATTTTATGCCATACTAAGAGTCTGTCCTTTCTAACTAGTACTTAAGCATTAATATTAATTTTTGCAAATGTCTTTCTTGATATGTGTTTTCATAGTTGCAAATTCAAAAATACCTCAGAGTACCACTTTGTTACTATGTTCAAAATAAATTTACTTATCACATTTAATTTTCTGCTATTTGGCAATAGCAACTTGATTAAAAATGTTAAATCACTTCCAATGGAAAACTTAACTTTTAAAAAAATGTAATGATGTTTATTAATGCCAAATATTGATAGTTTCTAGTAAAAATACTTTCTTTGGTATATACTTTATGCTAGTTCACATGCTCTTAATCTTCAGGTTTATTTTTTTTTTTTTAGCAAATAACTATGCTAAGTGAACAAATAAAATTTACCTCAAAAATCTGATGTTCAGTTCCAATAATGCAGATTACACATTTGTCCCACTGCCTGAAAGTAAAACATGCCCATGAAGTCTTTAATATGACAAGTGGTGTAAAGTGAAGAAACAACTACTATCAATTTATACGGAAAAAAATTGAGCATTTGCAGCTTCAAAAATTGACCTACCAGATCATACCAAATATTATGTATAAACCTAAAATAGCACTAGTAATAAAATAAATAGTAAATGTTGGAATACAATAAATATACAGCCTGTATAGTGTAGTGACCATATACTGTTGCTTCTTTGGGTTCAAGTACTCTCTGTAGATAGCTGCAAAATAGATGTTGAATGCTATCTTCAATTTATTACTTTTATTGTAGAAGCAAAGATCCTTTTTGGATATCTTCCAGTTTGTGAAAATAAGTACTAATATAGGTACTTTTCATAAAAGGAAAGTAGTATCACACAAACTTGAAAAGTGGAAAATGACTATATTGATTGCTTAATATTAATTCATGAAAGCTATAGGCAAAAGTTAAAGTTTTAAAGCAAGCTAACTTTGATACACCTGTGGAAGAGAACTGGTCTAAATTAAATAACTGCATGTTTATTCCTAAAACTGAGTCCTCTAGCTTAACTGCAGACCAGGAAAAAAAAATAAAATAAAAATAAAACCCTGGAATTTGAATACTGAGAGGAAAAGGAAAGTTGACAGTTTTTACACGTTAGAATGATGTGTGCGCTATACAAAGGATTCTCCCCACATACATTATCCATTTCAGGCACATTTGTGTACTTATATGCTATACTCTTGGAATATATTGGTGAATAAGAAAGGTATATAGAGCTGGCTCTCTAGAACTAATAGTCCACTGGAAGAATCAGACAAACAGATAACAAAGGCATTATTAAATAATTATAAATCACAGTGACTGTTATCAGCAGATGACAGAGGAGAATGTATAAGTGACTCACCTGAGGGAACATCCTCTCTGAAGAAGTGATTATAGTCTGAAGAAAAATGGTTAAATTTGCAGAAAGAGAGCAAGCTGGTATTAAAGAGTAGAAAAAAATTGGGGTGGGCCAGTAGGCCTTATGGCTAGGGCACTGTGAGGGAGGAGGTGGTAGGTGAAGTTAGAGAGGGAGGCCAGGAGAGATTAGCTGGTGCACATTTAAACATATCGATATGTATCTACACACACACACACACACACACACACACACAATTCTAGAAACAATGTAATTCAACTATTTTTATGAATCTGAAAACACCTTTAAGTCTTACAGTTTTACATGCTCTATGAGGATATGGTTTAAATCTCTTTAAAAGTCAAGATTTACACTAAGACATTTAAGTAAAGCCCTTTCCACAAGACTATGCCCTCTACCTTACATGCACTGACCTGTCAGGGTCCATTTAAAAAATTATTTTCCAATAAAAGATTGCTTCATCATGAGAGGCAGCAGTGCAAGAAATTTCCTTTAATGTCTCTATTTTTCACTTTCTTTAAAAGCCTTTCTTAAGTGAAAGAAAATTCCCTGATATTGAAGGCAGAACCATAACATGAGAACATGTGAACACATATGTTTGTTTAATACACATTCATTTTCCCCCCAGATCTACAAAAAGGAAATGAAGTAACCTGTGAAATGAATTAAAATGCTTGTCACCTACTAACTGTGGGCAGAGGGCAGTCTTTAAGACCCAGCAGCATAGTATTTGTCTAGAGAGGAAATGTTGCTTTTTGACAGATGAGAGAAATCCCCTTAGTGCTGGCTGTGGGAAGACAGAAGTGAAGTCAGTCACCTGGTGGTGAAGGCCAGTAAAACAGCAAAGCCTGAGGAAAATTTTTCTCTCCCTCACTCGTGCTTTCTCTCTCTCTCTCTCCCTCTTTTCTCTCCTCTGTAGGATCCACCCCCTATTCTCTCAACTCTTTTTAGCATAACCTTCAAAGGAGAACGTTCCCTTCAGACTTTATTATCTTCTTTTCCCCACTGAGAGAATACCTCTTAGCTGCAAGACATTTTTTAAGTCTATGCAGGACTTCGGGGATTTGGCTATCTCGCCAGGGAAATTGATCACTGCTAATGCCGGGGACTCGCAGTGTGCTAAATTAGCTAGCAGAGTAAGACTGACGGAGGAAGGCTTTTATCACATACTCTTCTCTTCAGTTTGAACACATTTGCTTGAAATTTGCCGCATGATGCTGTCCAGGGAAGCAGCTTTTTTTCTTGGGATGCAGCAATTCGCTGGTTTCTAAGCTTATTGCAGAAGAAAAAAAAA
>NW_004567115.1:14432895-14480149 GCF_000260355.1 Condylura cristata
CCCCCCCTGCTTAATTCGACTAAGCTGTGTTGCACCGCGGTAAAGATCACCTGTCAAAAATCTTTGAAGAAGTAAAACAAAGTGAATTATAATTATTATTTATTTATTTTTATTATTTTTAACCGGTGGAGGCGGCGTGATCACGAAGAATGAGACTGAGACAAGCTGCCAGGGCTTGGAGGAGGATAAAGCTGAGTTTAGGTTGGAAACTAAAAGACTAGATTGTTTTTTGGTACAACTTGCCCGGTTCCTCTCCACTTCCTTCAGTTTCGCTCCATGGACAGATCAACAAACCTGGACATTGAGGAGCTCAAGGTACGTGATCCTTCAGGGCGGGTGTCTTCCTTTCTTTCTCTCGCCTGCTCTCTTGCTCTGCTCTTTATTTCGCTGCCTTTTCCTTGCGTTGTTAGAATAGTTGGTGGCCCCGTGGGACGGTGAGTGGGCATTTGGGGTGAAGTGTACCCGAGCGCAGGCGCCCCTCCTAGGGCCGGGGACGTGGAAGGAAGCTTTCTGGGGCTCGGCTTGCACTCTCAGGCTGGGCTCCCCTCCCTGCCTGCTCCTCCCGACAGCAGTCATCCTCTCCTCCTCCTCCTCAGTTACAGTAGCACTTTGGGTACCAGACTCGGCGCCTAGTGCCCGTTAGTCTTAGGCTGGGAAACGGCAGCGGCAGCAGTCTCTGCTCGCTGTCTCCTGGTTACCCAGCAAAGTTGCCCGAGCTGCGCGGCCACTTTGCCACCTCTCCCTGGCTTGGAGTCCGCTTCTCCCCCGCCCCACACTGGCACAGCCTATTTCCGCTAGGTGATTTGCGTTACAGAGGCGTCTGGGGCGACCGCTGTTTTTTTTTTATTTCCGCACTTACTGAAACCCTTTTTTCCCACGACCGCTAACGCGGTCTCACCCGCAGCTGCATTGTCCCCGGGCGCGAACTCGTGTTCATTCGCGGGGCGGCTGCGAGGAAGGGGCTGGAAAGGCTTCCCCGCTGGCGCCAGGCTGGAGCATCGCCGCGCCGAAAGGGTCTAGGGAAGTGCAGAGCCCAACCGAGCCGACCCAGAGCGAGTTTGGGCTGCTCTGGGTCGGGTGGGGGTGGGGATGGGGGTGGGGTGGATGGGGGGCGGGGTGGCACCTCCCCCAATGTGCCTGCGGAGCGGCGCGTGGTCTGGGACCCGCGCAGCGCCCGGCATCCCCCTGCAGCTTCCTGGGGAATCCTCGCCTCGCCCTTTCCTTTCCCAGACGCAAGGGTGGGAGCGTCCAAGCTGACAGTTTGCCCCAAAGCCTGTGGACTGCGAACTTAAGAAAAAACCGACAAACCACAAAAATGATTTAAATGTCCCGCTCACTGTAAATGAAAAGCCGTGGAGGGGGCGAGTCTGGGAGCATCTTTTCCTTTCATTCCCCAGCCCTTTTTACTCCTAGACATTTTCTGCACTGTTACATTGTTTCAGAGGGTTGTTGTTGTTATAGATATTCAGTTCAGATGGACTCTTTGTTCAACCTTGACTTACAGGCACCTTTATCCACTGAGAAAACCTGACTACTATGAAGGTTTGTTCTGTTAAATGGATTTGCCCAGTAAGTTTGGAAGGCTACTGAAATCCCCTGCAAAGGGCAAAAGCCCTCTGCTCTGGTCACCAAGTGTAACCCAGCACTGAGCCCAGTGCTTTTAGAATGTGGTCTCCAGATCTCATGGCTTTGTAAATTGTATAAAGCTAAGGACAGACAATAGAGAACTGTGACATATTTTGAAATGCCTTTGCTATGTTCTGTAGTTGAAGGTGGAGTAGGGGGAAGTGATCAGAACTTAGTTGCCACTACATTTAAGGCAGGTTTGAAGAAGTGATGTTTGGAGGAGGCATATTTGCTATTCCCCCTTAGAATGGGGAGTAACAAGTAATCTGTGTTATGGCTGATGCCAGAATTAGTAAACTTCCACCTGGATAGAGGTATCCTCTATCTCCTATTGTCTATGTAAGGTGTTAAATTAGGATGCATTATCTTTGTATTTGAAGTATCCCTGGCTGCCTTTTTACAAGCAATCCAGTCACTGGGGGAAAGTAGTAGGTTATTTGAGATGCAAAGGAAAGTACTTGAACAATGTTTGTAAAGTATGTATCATGCAGAGACAGTTTCCAGATGATGATGATGATGGTGATTACTATTATTATTAAAGCTTAGGGTATGGCACAGTAGAAAGCTTTCTTTGGAAAAAAATGGAAAAGAAAATGATTTGAAGTGATCATTTCCCCTGATTCCGTTAGTTTTCTAGTATGTTATTCCCCTCTGAGCCCTGGCAATATTAAATTCTTAAACGAGTAAAAGAGCAAAACCATTGTGGAAACTTCTGTTTTGTTTAGTAGAAGATCTCATCCTAGCCCCCAAACAATTACACATTAATTCAGAGATTCTCACAGCCAGGGTGTGCTAGACTGTGTGGAGAAGTAGCACAAGGGTGGAAACTGGAAAGGCTTGACATAGAGTGTATTGGCAATGACTGACTGGAAGAAAAGAAGGAATATTAGAAGAAAAGATCTTTTGAGGTAGCTGAAAAATTTTGTCAGGGCAGCGACTGTTGAGAGTCAAAACTGGCCAGATGAGAAAGGTAGTTAAACCTTATTAGAAAAAAAAAATGAGATCTTCCAATTTGGGAAGTAAATTTGTATCATGAGGTTTGATTACACTTCTGGAACATAGAGGCTTTGAAATATTTATATTTTGGAATAAATGCACTTCATAGGCACAGGTGAACCCCATGTGGAATAACCTGTTAGTAGTTCTTCTCATCAGCAGAATCCTTTGCTTTAGACTTTCTAAATAATTCTAGTTGATATTATTTTCTGGTGACTTCTTGCTGAATAGACCCTGATGATGGTCAGTGGTAGAGAAGGAAAAATGGGGATGCTTAATTTCGGTATTGTTTGCCTGTTGATTTTTCATCCTATGAGTCAAGGACCCTTAAGCAAAGGCATAGCTAAATTAAAAACTTTAGTTGCTATGATGTTTTAAATACATGTAAAGAAAAATAATGTTTACTACCATTTGATACATAAATGCACAAAATAATGTTCAAGAATACTTTTTAATTTAGTTTAACATCATATGTGTTGTTATTAGGTACGATTGCTTACATCAGGATTGAAGGAAAGAAATTCTGCTAATTTTCTTAGTTTGCAGGAAATTATTTTCCTTTTATGAGATTCTAGCAAATAAATTATTTTTTTGCTATGTTGAATGTGTTAATGTTGATTTTAATATGCTGTTCAGTAAATTGTCTTTTGAAAGTTTTTAAATCAATGATAAGTTTCAACAATGAAGTGTTAATCCAGTGTTGTTAATGTACTATGAAATATAATATCCATATTAAAATATATGCTGGTGGAAGTTAAGATATAGCTCTCTACATAAAACTTACTAATGAAGGCAAGCTTATTTCATCTTCCTTTCTGCACATAAACTACTGATGAATCAGTCTTAAGAAGGGAGAGAGCTCTCATCCAAAGAATTTTGGTCTGTTCTTTTCCCTTTGATCTCTCTTTCTTTCTTTCTTCAGTAAATGTATAAACTTTATTCTGGATTTTGCTCTGGTATTTGTTTAAAGAAACAACATCAAAAAACCCAAAATTTGGGTTACTGCTTTGGAAAAGTGGGTGTTAATGAATGTTGACATTAGAGAAAGCACCCCCTATCCTGGAACATCTGAGTTATAAAGCACACTTAGTAATTGATATTTAAATTAATAACTTTAGCCATTATTTTTGCTCTGTAGTTATCCTCTTTTAAACAACGTATCTTATAACACTAGAACAGAAAATGCCACTAATTTCTAGAGCTGACACATTTCCATTTGTAGCTTTTATAAAATATATTGAATCTAAATAAACGGTAATATTTAAGTAGTATATAACAATGCATATGATTCAATGATTTTTCTCAACTTTTTGAAATATGGATTTTAATCACCTGTATTAATTTTGAAATCAAGAAATCATGCTTTTGAACCATATATTTGTATATAATTGTAGTTTGCTTGGAAATGAAAAACATAATATTCATCACAAATATAATAAGTACAGCTTTTTCAGCCCTGTTCAATTCCAGCCTTTATTTATTTGTCAGTGTTGTTCCTTTAATGAGATAACTGATTAGAAGTTAAAATGAAATTTTTCATTACTGGTAGAAATAAATTATATGTCACTGAAATATTTTATTAATTTATAAAAATATAATAAACTACATAGTTAATACTGAGATGCACTAACAACCTTTCGAAAAATATAACTGAACTTGTTTAAGTTAACTACTAGCAGTCCAACACTGTTGGTGTAATTTTATCTCTTTAACTTAAATTAAAGAGATAAATACATTTTTATCTGCAGAGAACTTGAACATTGCCCCAAATCAGAAAGGAGAAACCTTCCTTGAATAATACAGTTAGCTGAGAAATGATAATAAAACAAAACAAAACAAACAAACAAACAAAAAATCAACATCGGTGATTAAACAACTAACTGGTTGATTAAAAAATGTTGAGGTCTGAAACCAAGTTTATAGTACATGCATCTACAATTTCAAACAAGTAAGAGAGTCAGTGCGTAGAACTGAGTTCTAAAAATGTTTTTGTCCTGTTTCATCAATAAGATACAACTTATGAAAGTCAGGCTGACTACAGTGAGGAAGCTTGAGATGAGTTTAAGTATTTTTTTTTTTATGTTAGTAATTCCCTAGTGAGAACTAGTACTCAAATATCATATTTTTAGCAACGTGGCTTATACATTCATTTCTTGGCTTAGAATAAGAAACACACTGTGAGTACTGAATTATTTGACCTCTTTCACATCTCAAGGAATTTATAAGTTCTCTCAGTCCAGAACTGGTTTCCAATTCTCTTGTTAACAGAAGCCAGTCATGAAAATGTAGAAACAGTTAATCTTGATTTCTTAATATTCAGAATATGGATTTATTCCATCAAACTTGTAGTAAACAGTAGCAAGACATTCTTGTTTATATTAAGACAGGAGAGATGAAGACCATGTTTGACCTAAGTGACAAGAAATTTAAGAAGCACACATTTGCGGTAATAGTAGTAGTACAAATGACTATTTTTGAAACTGTTAGTGTCCTGCTGTTATCACTAAGTATATATTCCACTCTCTATTGGATGTTTCCACTTCACTCATCTCCAAAGGAAAGAATATTTCAAGATTTATAGGTTTAATTCAGAACTACACAAGGTGGCTTAATGCTCCAATACAATAATCAGTATATGTCTTTTGGAACATTTCTTTTGTATAACATTTAGTGAGGTGTTTCTCATATTGTATCAGTACATTTAGTGAGGTGTTTCTCATATTGTATCAGTACTTTAGCTAAACTATGATTTGGCATAAATGATAATCTTGAGTTTCTAAGAAAATAGCAATGCACTTTTCAAATGTCTGTAAAGGTTTTTGAGTATATACATTTAAATTGGTAGCTATACTAATGAATGTTTTCATGTCAAAATAAACCTTTTTAATTTTAAATGTTGAGGATTGTCCTTAATCTGTGATAAAATCCTTTGTTTCTAAAACTATGTGACTAAAAATGAGCTTTTTAATTTTATATAAATGTAGATTTTAATATACTAGCTCTTTTGGGCACATGTTTAAAAGCATGAAGTGTTCTTATATCCTCAGTAAAACTTTCTAGAGACTTCTAAGTCAACGACATAATAAAAAAATTAAGGATCAGCATGCCAAGAGAAATAAAGACTCACACACTAAAAATTGAAAGTGCATCAAGTTTTCCTCATAATCCTAAACAATATTTTTGTAGATTCACTCTGAAAAATATTGTCAGCCCTGATCAGATTTTAGACACTACACTATTTTTTTGGTATTAAGTAGGTTATCTAGAGTGTTCTACACCAAGTTGACATCACAAACTTTTAGAAAATAAAGGATTTCATTATCCAGCCAGAGAGGCTTTAATTGCCATGGCAATGTCCATCAGGAAAATAAGAGCTGAAGCTTCAGCCTTAGATGTTAATTGAAACAATCAGACCATACCAAAATGGAGTTTAGCAACATTTAGAAATCAGAGGCACCCTGAAGTATTAAAGCTCTTACTCCAAATCTAACCTGTAAGGACATTCACTTGTGTGGTATAAAGGACATTATTTTGGTTGGCATAGTAGATGGAAAACATCTAAACCTAGGCTTTGCTGTCACCTGGAAGTGACAGTCACCTGGAAGTGACAGTGCTGTCACCTGGAAGGGTCTTAATTGTTAGCCCTGGGTGTCTCTGTCGGTGGTGTTGCAGGGAGGGAACTGAACTAGACTAGCTGGTTTTGTTGTAATCATTTTTTAACCACAGCAGAATTATTTGTTCAAACAATATCTTCTAAACAATCACAATGTCTAATGCCAACAAAAGAGGAATAGCTCTGCTTCAAATGAGGCTGGGGCTCTGTAGTCTACTTTTCCATTATCTATGCAAGACTCTCTTTAGAAATGTAAGGCCAAGGAATACAAGGGAAAACCTTAGAACAGTTGATCGTCAGGTCTGAGAGTCTAGGACTTTAAGTAGTTCTTTTGAGAAAGACATTTTTGTGCCCTCCTGCAAGAAATATTTTTTCAAACAGATGAGGTTAATGTAGCTCTTTTTATTCTCCAAATATTTCCTTGTTTGACATAATGGTCTTGTTTACTGAATATTGTATTACCATTTTAGGAATACTGAAATGGAGACTAGGAAGTATGAAATGAAATGCCTAGGATCACAAAGTTAATAATTATTAGAATAAGAATTCAAATATATGCCCTTTATTTCCATATATATCCTATCCATCCTTTATCTGGGCTCTTATTTCCTGGATTCTAGGAAATTTGGAGAATTTCTGATGGATATCAATATTTCTCACTAAATTTCTCTAGTTACAGAATAATTGTTCACATCCCTCTTTTTTGTTTGGCTAATATAATCATTCTTAGTTCATTTCTCTGGGCAATGTGGTTGATATTTATGAATAAAACCTAAAAGAGAGTATTGCAAATCATTCATTTAGGGCACAAGACAATAATTTCATAAATATCAATGGTTTATTCCATAATGAACTTAAGTTTTCAGTGGCAGTCATTGGTACTTAACAGGCTTAAATGTGATCATATCAAATTTTATTGAATCTTGCAAAATTTTTTCATATAACTTAACAAATTTTCCTTATATTAGGAACCACAAATAAAGGATTGTATATAATGCAATATTATATTTGAAGGGATATCTCTTTCACACTTATAAGGAGGTCAACACTGAAAACACCTTTTTAAGGAATGATTTTCAAGACCACAGCAAGTTTCAACATGTCTGGATCTAAAGAGTATATCTTATCTGATAATATGTATTTTTTTTTTTGCTTAAGAACCATCATTTTCTTTTCTTTTATCCATTTTTCCTCAGAAACTACATTTTGACATTCTTTTTTTCATAATTGAATTAACATTGACTTACAACACAGTATATTATTTGGAGCTATAGAGTCACACCTCTTCAGATGTGTGTTAACACACTATCCACATCATCAAGACACACACAGTCCTCTGCCATAGTCCACGAGGCCCCAGATTCCTTTTATTTTCCCCCAATTCTATCTTCCTGCGGCAATCTCAGTTTTACTCAGGTTTCTAAACTTTGTTTTATTTTGTTCTTGTCTGTTCCTTCCTTTTGTTTCCACATATGAAAAAATCACTCAGTATTTGTCTCATTTTGACTTATTTTACTTAGCATAACCACCTTTTGTTCCATCCATGTTGTCACAAATGGCAAGAGTTCATGTCTTTTTGCAGTTGAGCAATAAAGATTCCATTGTTTGTATACATCTCATCTTCATAATCCACTCATCTATTTTGGGGTACTTGGGTTATTTCCATAATGTAGCTATTGTAAATAGCCTGTGGTGAAATTGCTTTGATTAAATCATATTTCTATTTTTAATAGTTCACTACATATCCATATTGTCTTGTATAGGAGTTGAGCCAAACTACATTCCCACCAACAGTACATAAAAGTTCCTTTTTCTCTGCACCTTCACCAACACTTGTTTCTTGTGAGTTTGATGTGGCCACTCTTATGAGTGTGACCTCGTTTCTCATTGTGATTTTGATTTACATTACCCTGATGATAAGTGGTGAGCACTTTTTTTCATGTGTCTGTCAGCCTTCTGTATGTCTTTGAATTTATTTAGCTCTTGCCCATTTTTTGATTGGGTTATTTGTTTTCTTTTTGCTGAGTTGGAGTTCATTATAGATCTTGGGTATTAGCCCCTTGTCTGATATATGATATTGGCATTCTTCTAAAGAACATTTTCCTCAAGGAGGCACAGTTTCTGTTATTCAGAATGATTATTTAAGTGACATAGAAAAGAGGGCACACCAAACAGATTGATGCTGGGTGATGGATCAGCCAGACAGACATTGGCAGTGTCTTGTATGTGTGTGCATACACACACACATGCTTACGCAAACGCATGCTTTGTTGATTTCTCAGTTGATTTATTAAGGCTGTAAACTGCAAACATGCTGAATTAATCCTAAATAGTTAAAAATTCAAACCTCAAATTATGAAATCCAGGAGCCTTCTATATCTTTGCTGGAGGCATATTATGCTTCACTTATTAACCTGCATATTATCATTATCTAACTTCTTTCTTTCTTTAGAATGCCTATAATATATATATATATATATATATTATCTACCTAAGATAAAAGAATCTTTGAGTTGTACAGTAGAGACAACCAGACACTGTAAGCAAGAGCACTTTTGTGAAACATTATATAATAAATCAATGTCACAAATGGGGAAAATACAATTATCATGGTGTGTTTATATATAATAAGAATGTTAGAAGGTTTTAAAAATATGTTTTGAGACATGAACTATGTCTAAAAGAGGGAAGCTATTTACCTAAAATTTACCACAATTTTTACTTAGTCTCCGTACCAGAATTACAGTGTACTTCTAAGTAAATAATTTGAATGTAATCTCATGAATCTTTTCTTCATAAAATGAATTCTGTTTCTCCCTTTGCCTTAGTGACACACTTTTAACAAGTATAATTATGTTCTAAACTAATTACTGGCCTCATCATACTTTTTCTTCATCATTATTAAATAATTTCACAAAGAACTCATGGTTATAAGTACACATATATTTACATATTATTGGTAACTTTTGCAAAGACTCTATTATTTTCAAAATGTTTCAGTGAACATGCCTCAGTATTTTACACCTATCCAGTTTATTTCTCTCTGTGCTTTTCCTTTAATTTTCCCCAAGCTACAAGGTTGAGAAAGTTTGAATTATCATGCTCTGCATATCTACTTATGTTCTGCATATGTTGTCATCTAACTTGTGAACATTCTTGCCACAAAATGAAACCCACTACACTCTTAAAGTACTAGACTGATATTCAGTACCTGTTTGCATAATCTTACTTGTTCTAAGACAAAAAGGTAAAAGGTAATTTCCTTTTGTTCTGATATTTGTAGCATATGATCACCTGTATTTCTAAATCACTGTACCATAATACCTATTACGTTGTCTGGTGTGGAGACACTATAGGCAGAAAAAAATTAGAGAGCTCATCTTAATCAGCATTTTGTTTAATTTTTCTGATTACCTTGTAAAATCAGTGTTTCGATCTGTTGATTGCTCCTGACAGCAGTGGCAGTTAAACTTTTAGATATTATAGCTCATCACCTTTCTTAACGTTTATGTTTGAGTCATGGTTCAGAGTAAGTAGTTGTGTGAATAGTGTTGTGTTATAATGATAAGGCTTCTCATTACTAAAGCATTTCCGGAGAAATAATGAGTAATTTGTAATTATGAATGTGAAATATACAGCTGAATTAGGTTAAACATTTTTGGCACATTGCAAATGCAAGAGAAAATTTTTCCTTTGCTTCTAAGTTCAATTAGTATACAAACTATTTTTTTATAATATACATACTGATACCTTGTTACATATATATTTGTTTTCAATCTTTCCTAAACACTGGCAATTCTCTCTCTCTATATATATATTTAAAGATTTATTTTATTTATTTATGCATACCAGAAATGCAGTGTAGGCCAGAAGTGTGGAGAGAGAGAGGATTCACAGGAGACAGAGTGGGGAGCAGAACAGGTGGATTGACACAGTGGAGCAGTGGGTGAGACAGGAGAGATCTGCTGTGCCATGTGACGGGTATTAGCTCTCAGGCCAGTATTGAGCTAGTTCTGCAGTGGCTGGTGACAGCTTGACAGGGCTGAGACTTTAACCCTTGTATCATCAGAGAAGCTCTCAAATCTTAATATATAAGACAACAATACATACATATATTTATATATGTATTGTCATATATATGACTATATATATGTATTGTCATATATATATAATTTTAGAGTGTTTAACATTTGCAACTATGTGCATTTTGCTTTTTCAGCCTCAGTTTCATACTTACATTCACTTAAAGTGAACTCCCAGTTACTTTTTGAAAATGTGTCATTTAGGCATAATATAAAGTTTATATTATATGTGAGAATGCACTATATCAAATTAAATTGTTAGTGTTATACTTTAACTTGACTTCATAGACTTAAATTAACTCTAAAACATCTCTAGATATGTATGCTTTTTTTTTTTTTTGTCTTCTTTGTCTTAATTTCCTCTTTAGGGAGATGCACTACTATTCTTATTTTAAACTGATCTCATTCAAAGTTGTAAATCTGTGCTTTAGTGTTTTTCACTTTACACAGTGCAATTAAAATCCTAAACACTGAAATCTCATTTTTCCCACTTCTTGTTTTATAATAAATAGTATTGAAACACAAATGAACAAAGACAACAAGAAAAGCAACAAGTAAAATTTGAAAGTGATCAGCACTTTAAAGCTTAATTAACAATGAAATCATGACTCCTAGTAAATACAGATATAGACAGAATAAAAAGTATATTCCTACTCCAACGGAATAATTGACTTTCTCTTCCTCTTTGAGTTAAATAAACCAGTGTCTAATTTTTTTATTATAAGACCTGTTATTTAATATGGTATTAGCAAAAGTGATCTTTATGATTTATGGCATATACATTATTAGTAAGAATTTGACTTTTTAGTATTTTCCACATTATACAGTATACAAATTCTTTAACTATTTGATCTTTCACGCTCAGAATCTTTAAATAGCTCTTTTACATTACGTATGCCCTTTCCAAAGTTTCACTTTCCTGGAATTTTGTCCATGGTATTTTTCTGTTCATCTTTACATATACTTCCTACTTCATCTTACCTACTCACATAGCTTCTGTTATCACTTAGGAGGTGGTGATACACACTAATGTAATCCAACTTGCAATTCTCGCTTGAGCTACATCCGAACTCCTTAGATTTCGACAATCAACTAGGAGTTTTTATTTGTAATGTTTCACAGTCATTTGAATCTAACAGAATTTCTGTTCTGTTCTGTCACTGTTTATTCAGACACCCACTCTAGAACTCTCAGGATAATTTTCTATGTATCCATTTCACCATACCACTCATCTAATTGATCAATAATTCCATAATGCCACATAGTTTGAGTTCTCTCCTCTATACCAATTGTCCCTAAATCAAGTTCTCATTTTATCTAATCTGAATTTCTGTTGAATGATCTCTGATGTATACCAATTTTATTACATTTTTCTTGCAGTGAAACTGTTCATATTGCAGTGAATACTTATGTGGTGTTCCAGCTAAGCACCTAGAATTAGCATGGGTTGGAATCACAATGAAGAAAATTTATATATTTCTCTGATTCTTAATTCATGTCAGTAAAAATTGTGAAAAATCTGGAAACTGGGCACCCAAACTAGAACTGGTACTGATGGAGAGGGATATAGAAGTTTGTAGAACTGCCTAAATATATCCACAAGTATGAAAAAATAAGTATTTCTGGGAACTAGCTCTGATGGCAGACACTGATAAAGTGTGCCTAATGCCTTTATATTGGGCAGGGCACCACAGATTATTTGGAGATACAATGATAAATTTTGGTTTTCTGCTTTCGTAAAATCTAGGTATCACCCTGTCCCAGAACTATGAATTACGTTTGACAATTTCCTTAGCTGATTTTCTTTATTTTTGACAGTTTGGTCAGATTTTTCTATAGTCAAAAATATTACTTGCCTCCGAGAATTTGATAGTTCTATCTCTGTGAGTTGAACCCAAAAGAGTATATTAGCAGAGTAAACTAATGAGACAGAGAGTCAGGCCTTAAGGGAATTCAATAAAGGTAGGTCTAGATAATGTAATATAAAATGCTTATCATAAGTAATGAATTTAGTTTGTTAATGATAAATGTCACAAACAAATAAAGTAACAAATAAATCCCAGATGTTGACTAGATGGCTTTGGAAATACTTTATCCTGGCTATTCTTAGTTTTTTGGTAAAAGTTAATCATCAAAGCTCTGTTTTAGCTGTTCTATGAGAACTATAACATGGGATAACTGAGAGTTGGTTAATGCAGATAAACTTAAATGGAAGCAGGAATGGGAAATCAAAATATAAATATAATTGATTCCCTGCTGCTTATTTTATAATCTGTACTACTCAACATGATACAACAGGATGCAAATTTGCTTACTTACCTGCCAGTTCACATGTTTTATTATACTTTCACTGACTGACTAACTCTTCCTTAATCATACCGTTTTTTTGTCCCTTACCAAGTAGTATGTTATATGTACAGTCTGGAATATATATCTCTCTCTTTCCTGAGAGAAACCCCATTTATTGGCCAGTACCTAATTCCAGGAAGAGAAGGTTTTTTTTTTCTTCTCTTGAGCTCCTACACATTTTGCACATGTAACTCCACTATATATTCTGAACAAAAAATCACTTAAATGTTAATATAAAGTCAATATTTGTAAGTAATCTTAGTTTCCTTGAAAATTATGCACATTTAATTACTAGAAACTAAGTTTTAGTAGGTTATTACTTATTTTTATCTTCCATAATCTCTCTATTGTGCTAGTATAAGCTATAAATTTTGAAAGATATATTGAAATTTCTTGTTTTGACGGTGTTCTGCATATCTTCAAATTTTTATCTTTTATATTTGAGACTTATTTATCAGACACATATCAGTTTAGAATTATTATACTTTTCTGGTGAATTGAGATCTTTATTTTTTGTCTTTAGTCAAGATTTCTGTCTTAAATTTAAATATTCCTGATTTTAATGAGTATCACTATAATTTTCCCCAACTTATTTTGATTAATTTTAATGATACGTACTTCTTTTATTCTTTTACTTTCAAATATGTTTTATATTTAACTCTACAAATAGCTTATAGGTAGATTTAAAAATCTATTTAAATAATACTTTACCTTTTACTTACTCAACTTAGTTCATTTATATTTACTGTACTTTCTAGTACATTTGGATTCATTTCTAATGTCTTATTTCATGATCTCTCTTTATTCAAAAATCTCTTTCCTGATGTATGAAATATACATGGTGGTGGGAAAGTTGGTTTTTTTGGTAGTTTGAAAAATGTCTCTTTTATCCTGATGTTTGAAGTGTTTTTTTTTTTCTGTCTAACAATTTCTAGATGAATAGGTTTTTTTTCTCTATTGAAAGAATTATATAATTATCTTTTTATTTCCAGTGTTCTCAAAGAGAAATAGGATCTTAATCCAAAGATATCTTTTATAAATGCTATGTTTTAAACTATATTGTAGACCATTTTATCTCTAGTGTTCTTTAATTTTATTTTGATTTCCTTATATTGATTTTGTTTTTAATCCAGCTTAGTATTTTACAACTTTCCTGAATTTTTGTAAAAGGAGAAAAATTGAATTTTGTTATTAGAGTTTATTTAAGAACTAATGTCTCATCTCTTAAGAAGTCTTCTAGCAACTGAAGCCCATGATGGTTATGCTCTATCTTTTTTGATGATAAACATGTTTATACACATACATCCTGCACTGATACTATAATATATACACTATAAAATATAACAGATATATAACAGGACTGTATGTGAATTTTATATTTCTCATACCTAACTTTATCACACCTCTAATGAACATTAGGCATTTATTTTGTTCTGATTGATGTGTGTTTGACAGTACTTGTTGATTGATTAGAACTTTATATTGGGGAAAATAGTGTCATAATTTTCAAATTTCTGTTTTGTTGTTATTTGGTCCAACACTGAATAAAAATATTAATTAAATGATGAATTAGGAGTGTCCAGTTCCTGTAGGTAATAATTAGCTACATGTTCTATAGCACCACCCCATGGTATTGGCATAAGCCATGTTGAGTCAGGTGGGGACATTTTCCTTTTGTAATTCTGGGCCATCTTTTAATATTCATATACCAGAACATTACAGAACTATATTTCACTTCATGTTTTTGAATTTAAGTTTTCTATTTAGGTTAATGTTTAACCAAGGAGGAAGTTTCTTTCAGTCTGGGTCCAGAAAGTAGTGACTATAGCTTCAGTTCAACTCAATTTCAGATTAGCCACAAACTAGGAGACTCTTAGGCTTCAAAAGGTATGCTTTAAGTGTCGGTGTTATAGAAAGCAATCTATCTGATATGATTTAAGATTTCCATTCTCCCTGTTTCCTAGAAAAAAGTATTTCCCAGTTTTCTATGGTTTCATTATTTAAATAATTCCTTTGGAATAAAAGAGCGATCCTCAAACTATACCCTCATGAAATCCTAGTTATCTGCAACTAAAACTGAATATTGGCCATTATCAATGTTATACTATATTCCCTTAATTTTCCTGAGTTGCAGTATACTGCTGTTCTCTGTGCTGTGCTAGAATTTATTACCATTTTTTTTTAAATTATAGCAACATATACAGTTTTTGTTTAAGCCAAAATCAGAGTTTTGGATTTCATAAAGAGAAATATGACTTCCAAGACCTTCACTGTCCAAACAACTTTGTATTTTTTTTACAAGATTCTTATATTTATTTACATCAAGTATAGAAAGCAAGAACTAAAATGAATAGTTGCAAGAGAAAAAAACAACTTAATTTTGTGATAACTAATGCAGTCAATCATTAGTGAGTATTAATATCTAGTACAAACTTAGTTATCAAATTTGCTAGCTTGCAGATGCCTGATGAGATGTTTTTCAGAATAAGGTATTTCCCATGATAGAAATGGAAAGAAGTTTCTCCCAATCGTTCCTTATTGTATCATCACATCTCACTTTCTCATAGTGACAGTTTCACACTCAAAAAAAAACTATGAAAAAGATTTTTGATTATATTTTCTTATATAATTTTTTAAATTTATTTATTTATTCGTACAGAACTGGGGTACAGGCCAGAGATGCGGAGGGTGAGAGGATTCACCAGGGACAGAGTGGCGAGCAGAACAGGCAGATGAACGAAGTACACTGCTGAGGGTAGCAGTGGGCGGGTCAGGAGAGAGCTGCCTCGCCTTGAGGTAGGGGCAGGGGCAGGCGGGGATCGAGCTACTGTGGAGGTGGCGTAAGCTTCTTAGTGCTGTGCTTTAACCCTCTGCGCCACCAGGGAGGGCCCTCTTATATAAATTTTTTAAGCTTCATAGGACAGAGATTTTGTTTGTTCACTATATCCCCAGAATCTAGGTTGATGCCTGGAAAATTTTAAATATTTGGAAATACTTAATGAATGAAAGATTGACCAATTGAATTCTGAGGCAACCTATGTAAGGAAATCTAGCATGAAGTCTTACATAACCAGAGATCAGAAAAGGACCTCCTAACTGTAGTGTAGAGAAAAGAATGGGCAAAGCAAAAGGTGGAATGCTAGAGAGGGGATAATGTATTAGTCAGGGAGAGTAGTCTAATTTACAAGATCAACAATGGTTATTCCTGTGGCTGACTGGTATCATTATAGGAAGAAAAGTATAAAAGACCATTTGCCCTCTATTTCTGGAGAGGGCCTGCACTGCTGTTAGGGTGGATTCTAGCAATTTTATTTTCACTTTTAAGTGTGGCTACTTAACTATAAATGATTGGTATATCACAAGACATCTGACTGGAGTTGAGCCAATTAGATTTTTTTCTCCCTAGGAGAGTGATGCAATAGTCTGATTTCAAGCCTATTGGACTCAATATCCATTTTTTATAGCAAATCATTTTTATAAAGTCTCCTTTGAAATTATTTTATAACATGCTCTTACTTACAAGTAAGTTTTATAAACTTCCTTTAGAATTATTTTGTAAATGCTTTGAAGATACAGCCTATTTGCAAATAATTTTAGAATATCATGACCTAATTGCAATACAGAGGAAAATAAAAGGAAATGAGAAAAAAAAATGCTGGCGTTAGATGCATTTCGAAATTTTAATGCTAGAAGAAGTGAATGTAGAATCTACAGCTGAAGACAGTCGTGATAGCGTGATAATATATGAAAGAGTGAGACTTTCTTGGCAAATTCTGAATGAAATAAAATCCAACATTGCTTTCTGTTTACACAGATATTAGGGTTTTTAAAATAATTAATGGTGCAAACACTTCTTAATTTTAGTAAAAAAAATGTGTAAAATGGACTTATGTACACAGCTCCACACATTGCTGGATTTTGAAAGCCCCTCAAATCATTGGAGGGATCAGAAATGTCTTCATAGATTTCAAACATCATTTTAAGGATCAGAACTGCTCCTGTTGAAATTTATTGGATGAACTAATAAAATAGATTTTTTTTTTTTAGTTTTGCTAGAATTTTATGTGGTTGGAAGGTAAGGTTCTAGTCTTCCAAGTATAGTATATAGCTGTGGATCACTGTTATTGAAAAGAAGAATGAAGCTGAACATAGAGGAGAAGAATGTCATTGTTTCCTGAGTCCTATATAATCCCTTACCCCCTAAACATATTAACTTAGGTTGATGTCTTTCACTTGCAATTAAAACAATCTGTTTGATACCAGTCTCTCTTCTCTGCAGAACTTTAGACTTTTTTATATTGACTTCTACTTCTTGGATCAAAAACGTAATTTTCATGTACTATGGATTATGAGATTTTTCTAAGCGTTCTTGTCCTAGTTGAGTCTAAAAGGTTCACATATTTGATGCTCAGGACTTGACTTGTCTTTAGTTACAAGTAAAAGTCAGACCAGTAGAGGCTGCTCTTGACAGGCAGGGTTCATCTGCCAAGGGCCTGCAGCTTGGATGAGGCTGCACTCTCTCTTTTCAATACCAATTAACCACTGCGGCAGATATGTGATATTAAGAAAACATGCTCGCTTCTAAATCTGTGGATTCTCACACTTCGTGGAATAAGACTAGGTAACGGGAATTAGAACTTTATTTATAGACACAGTGGTTTATCTACGAATGTGACTTAAAATACCAATTCCACATTTATTGATTAACTCACAAACTTCTGGTATTTAGTATATCATTGAAACTATACTGAAAAAAAGTGGTTTTCCCTTTTTATTTCATTTCTAAATATGTTTAGAGGCAGTGATGATTTCTTCTCTTTAAAACATTTTAAAATCCATGATTGTCAGTTACAAATTTATATGGTAGCTATGTACATTTCAAACATACTGCTAAAACTGGTATTTGTAAGTTACTTTAACAAAATGATTTTATTTTGCTTCTATGCTTCAATTACCTTTATATTTTAAAGTCGTTTTACAAATGGGCAGACAAAACACCAAAACTAAACAATGACAACAACAAAAACTAGAAATCTGGCTGGAAAATAGAGGCTACAAAGAGGGAAGAACCCAGTGGACTGTGGGCAAGGACTACAGGTACCATGGTGGTGGGTGTGTTGCAGTAACATACACTGAAGAGTGTGAGCCAGCCGCATACAGTCATAAACCAATGTTACTGCAATAAGCTAGTTTTATTCTCAGCATCTAGAAAAGTGGGTTGCATATATAGCCACTCAGTAAATTTCTCAAAGTAATTAATCTTTGACAGTTGTTTTCCAATGTTTACCTTACTACTTTTCTATCTGTAAATTCATTGAGATAAAAGTGAATACGTGATTAGAAATAATATATATGTACAGCAAGATTTCACCTTAAACCATTGTTTTATTCAATATTCATTTAGATGAGATGGATAATAAACACCATTTAGGCAATTTTCTGTTCAGGCTCCTGAGGCACTTGCACTGTTTTGTCACATTGCACACTAGAGTAAAACTCCCATTGCATTCTGATAGCTCTAAAAAGAAAACACACATTGTTTCCAAATCACCATTCTATTGAATTTGGTATTAGAGTTGAATGTTGGGTAATGGGAAATAAATCACAATGTGTGAAGATAGAAACTGTAGTTGAAGGTTTGCACCTGATACATCAGAGTTTATAGATCACATTGATTTAGCAATGTATTTTTAACTTAGCACAGGCAAATCTAGATTGTTAATTTGAATTTTTGCCTGAATCACACCCTTATATAGTAATATATGTATGAAAAAAGAACTATTTTGGAGAAAATGAAGGAACATAGTATCATAACAGTAACCCACAGATAAAATTCTTGAGAGAGTTAAATTAATACAATATTAAGCTCTGAAATGAATTTAAACAATAACTAAGTATATCATCATGATAGTCACCCACTTAACCAACTTTCTCATACAAAAAATACTCAACATGTAATTGTTGAACAAGATTTTGTGTACTTCACTTTCCTAAAAGATCTTTACTTTCCTAGTCATACAAAGTTGGAGTTAAATATTTGTATTCTGTATTCTGCTTATTAAAGAAGAAAGATAAAGCCTATAGATGCACATTAAACCACATGTTTTCTTTTTGCTCAGTTTCAGAGTTCATATATGTGGACTAATTCCGAGCTTTATTTATGAGTTGTATGAAGGTGGGCCAAGTTATTTATTTTAATAAATGTCTGTTGCTCCAATTGCAATATGGGATTATAGTTATACTTACCTTGTATAGATTGTGAGACTGTAATGAGTTAGTTATGTGGGTACAGTTATCAGTGCTTGAAACAACTATTAATCCATGTATAAATTATTATTTCATTATGGTTAATATGCTATTCATAAAAGCTGGTGAAAATGAATGAAACATCATCAGGATATAAAAAAAAAAATGTGTGTGTGAAGTGGCAAGAGAAGTTGATGAGCTGGCTACTTGGGAGTGCTGATAGATGACCCCATAAAAATATATCCTTGGATAAGACTTCAGTGTTGGTTTTTGCATGGCTCTATGGTAGAACTAAATGTAAGTGCTTGAGTTAATAATATCAAATGCTCTCCAAAGGTTCTTAACTGCCTAAAGGCAGCTTTTAATTTTAAACACTGAGAAAAGTCAATCAGCCTACACCTAAAAATATGCTTTGGAATGTGTTTTGCATGCATTAAAACCTAATTTCACATCTCACCAAGTTTAACTACTTTTTTGCTCAACTAGTCTCAGATTCTGAGTATTTTATTTATTTATAATAGAGCACATAGGTTGTTTGAATTGAACAGAGATCCGCATTAAATAACTGTTTACATATTTGTTAATATACTTTCAATTGTCCTGGGGTTTTTTTTTTTTTTCTGAGTTATTTCATACTATAAAGACTTTGATTAGAAATTTAAGAGAAGTCATGTATAGTATAAATAAGTTGTATACTCTAAATTAAAGTTGTCCTCCTATCCCTTAGGAAAAGCAAACTACAGCAGAATGTAAAAGCAAAAGTTTTTAAAAAAAGAGTTACATTATACTGGGCCCTCCCTGGTGGCGCAGCGGGTTAAAGCACTGCACTGAGAATCTAAAGCCACTTCCGCATGAGCTCGATTCCCGCCGTCCCCGGAGGTGACCACATGGTGTGGCAGACCTCTCCTGACCCGCCCGCTGCTCCCCTCAGCAGTGTACTTCGTCGATCTGCCTGTTCTGCTCCCCACTCTGACTCTGGTGAAGCCTCTCACTGCCCCTGCACCTCTGGCCTGTACCCCAGTTCTGTATATAAAAATAAATAAATCTTTAAAAAAAAAAAAAAGAGTTACATTATACAACAAATGATTTTACACGGAATTGATTACATTTTACTTTTCAAAATAAATTTAAAGTCACACTTCCCTTTGTTCTGATATGCAGAACACTTCAATATGCAGTCTTTGTTTTATAAGCCTTGTTGCTATCACTCACGTTATCCAAATACCTTATACAAGAGAATTTCATTTTTTAATTTGTGTAAGTAGGCAAACTAGATTATATTTATGTTGGACAATATTTTAAAAATGCTAAGTATAAAAATAATTCCTGAAAATAAGAAAAAATAAGAGTGATAGGTTCCTGGTGATGTTCCTTTCCGCATCTTTTAGTGTGTGGTTTGAGGCCACAAGAGGATGAAAAGATTGATACCAGCCCTTTTGGGTAGGTGTAACTCACCATTACTGAGTCTAGTCTTCAGATTACGGGACTCAAACCAAAACTACCTTTGAGATTTGCAAGTTATTTTAGTGATTCAATTCTTAACCTTCCTTTGTAGGTGGCCACTTTTTTTGATCTTCCAATTTTTGTGAAAGAATATAAGCACATAAGCAGACTATTATGTCTGAAAGGAAAGGAGTGTCGCTATCACTCCTCCCAGAAGATTGTCTTCAACATGATGGTAGAAATCTTGACCATTTTAACTACTTTTTTGGCCAGAAATCTTTGCACAAATTTCTTCTAGCTTCTATAAAAGGGAGTAATTTGTACAAAGAAAATAATGATTTTATTACCTTCTAATTCTAGTTTTCTATCTGCAACTCTTTATTACTGCTGTTATTGTTGTAAGCATAATTTATCCTTCTGCTTCTTTAAAATACTTGATATTTCAAAGATAAAATTCTAGGAAGCTAATAAGTCAGAAGGGAAAAAAAATGAATGATTTCACTTACAGGTGAAACATAGGAAGACAAACAAAAGGTCAGGAAAAAGACAAAATTAGCAAGCTGACCATAGATCTGAGGCAAACAGCGAAGAAGGGGGAAAAAGAAGAATAAAAAGTGGGGAGGAAGAGCATAAGGGATTCTGGTGATGGGTCAGAGGTGCTATGGTGGTGGAAGAAGTGTGGAGACAATACCTGAATACATGAAAGATGAGCAATGATATAAGAAAATAAAAAATCAATTCCAAAAAACTAAAGTAACAAACATTTTGTTCTATATTTTCTTCAATAGTCAGTCGATAACAGTTGGTATGTCTGTGTATTTCACTTGACAGTTTTCTGGGAATTCTGTACACAAACACACAGAGAGAACTTGTAGAGTCTTTGACATGTCCATGACCTTTAAAAAGTTTTTAGAATAGATTAACTAGTTCACAAAACGTCATTTTTTTTTAAACTGGAAATATCTTATACCCAAGGAATTAAATTACTAGCTCTGATGTTACTAGTAGGGGTATTAAAGCAGAGGGGCCAGACATGAGAAATTCTGGACTCTGCTATGCTACATTAGTTATATTTTCTTTCTCCTAAACCACAAACGGATATTAAAGGTGTGGTTACTGACAGAGAGCTCAGGCCCAGGGCAAGCATGTGACATTCTTGAACACAAATTGCTATTTATATTTTGGGATTAAAATTTGTATTGCCTCATCACTATTCCTATTTGCTCATAACTCAACTCCCACCAGTCACAAGTTTGTTTTTTGCTTTTTTTTTTTTGATAAAGGTGTTTCATTGATTAATTACTGATAAAGCATGTACTAGTTAATAGAATTAAATAGATCATTTTAATGGGGGTACCCTTAGTGGCTTATTACTATTCCAGCATTCACTAGATCTGATCAGAGTTTGACAGGTCACTCTGTTATGGCAAATGGCTTGGTTCAGCTTGTCTTGGTGAGGACACTTTGTAATTTGAACAAAGAAAGCTTACATTTACTACTATTGTGCTTACTTTACTGCTCACGGGCTCTTACAAAACACCCATGGAGGCCTTCAGGATAGTCTCACATCCAATTGGACCTGTTCATTCTGAATAACCATTAAATAAATAAGTGCAACTACAAACTCCTATAGGCATTGTTAAACAGATAGATGTGGGTGTCTGAGTACATGTGTGTCCATACAGAAATGTAGAAATGACACTAGACTTCCCCTGAAGCAAGTTAAACAGTGTCTCTAAAAATAACAAGTTCAGCAAGATTTCGAGTGTTTGTGTTAAATTCAAGAGTGGAATATTCCTGAAACTTGAAGTAAGTTTCTTCCTGGGAATATATGAAACCATGAATTTCAGGAAAAAACATTTTAGAGGTAGTCCACATAAAACTACTTTATGAAGTGGAAACCCATATACAAACTTAAAATATCTTGAAAAGGGTTGTCTTAATTATAATTCTGATATAGCTAGTTTAATGCCACAATATGCTACAATCTACTTCAGTTAACTAAGAGACTTATGAACTAATTTCTTGCAGTGTTTTACATATTCAGCAATCTACACTGTCATTACTTAAAGATGAAAAGAGGGAGTTGTTTCAAGATTAAATGTTAAAAGATGCAAACTAACATGCTCATTTAATTAAGGAAGCATGCAGATGAGTGTGTGGGAAGAATATCAACCTTAACATTGTGTTTTATATATTGTATCCTTCACTAGTTTTCATCATAGTCTCATTATCTGAAACTTCTCCTTTCTTTCTAATTGAAAGAACACCTGCTCTTCATTTCTTATTGAGTTTGCTGTTTTCATTTGCTCTTAGTAACATCTCTAAAGACCAATTGCTAGATTATATCCTTAAAATTGCTCCTTCAGCAGCCTGGATAGGCAATTATCTTGGAAAGGAGAAGTTAAGTTAGAGTGTTCAAATATGTGTCTGGAGTTTCTTAAATATGACCTCTGTAAGGAATATGCTTCCCTTAGGAAGATAAATTCTAACATGATTCCCCACTTTTGAGGAAATGGCCTGAGATTTCACAGGAAGACGGGTATGTCTAGCATGACAAAACTGTCTGATAAAAGCTAAGAAGCAGGCCCTCCCTGGTGGCGCAGCGGGTTAAAGCACTGCTCTAAGAAGCTAAAGGCACTTCTGCATGAGTTCAATTCCCGCCTGCCCCAGAGGTGACCACATGGTGTGGCAGACCTCTCCTGACCTACCCGCTGCTCCCCTCAGCAGTGTACTTCGTTGATCTGCCTGTTCTGCTCCCCACTCTGTCTCTGGTGAAACCTCTCACTGCCCCTGAGCCTCTGGCCTGTATCCCTGTTCTGTACGCATCTTTAAAAAAAAAAAAAAAAAGCTAAGAAGCAATTGGAAACTATACAGAAGTTTTGATTTTGATTTCAAATCTAATTTTGATTAGTTGATATGCTGGATATTATGTAAAAGATTATATGCACACACATATCAAAGTTGGATGAGTTAAAATTAAAACAATCAGATCAACCTCAGAGAGTCATAATAACTTCCAAACATTAAAGAATCATGTAGATTTTAGAATTTTATACAATTAAATCACTATTTAAAATGATTTAAAAAGAAAACATTTTTAGCCAAGTTTTGTGTTATTTGGACTAAAAATATTACTTGGCATACTTGGAATTTCTTTGTGGAAAACAATATAAGCATCATAATATGTGGTTATATACACTGATAACAGTTTATAACTCAAAAAAGGGAAAAATGAACAATTTTACTTTGTAGATCATTATTATAATTGAAGTGTTTAGTGCATAACTTTATTGTACATACAAGTAAATAGCATTTTCTTGGATTAGCATGAAAATTATGAAAGACTAAAGTGAATATGAAAAACATTCTTAAGTCAATAGAATTAGATAGGGATAAATTCTGAAACAAAATATTGGTGATTTATGCAAATTTTAAGCTATATTCTTAAAGAACACAGAATATAATTTGGACAGCAAAATTAATATTTCATTTAGTTAACAATTCATAACTTTGTCAATGCTTAGAATTTTTCTTTATTTCTTTTCCAGAAAATTTCTTCCCTTGGGAAAGGTAGGGAACATTTCTTCACTTATAAAGAGTATTCCAGTAATTGCAAATTTTAAAGTTACACATTTTCTCAAGACTCATCATAACATTACTTTTTGATGGGGTTCATTTTAAGTATCTACAGTATTAAACATACTATAAGAAACCTATAAAAATTACTTACCACATGTGTGGAGATTACAGTTTCTATGTAAATTTTATAAATCTAGAAATATAGCATTTAGGATTTGTAACTATTAATTTATAACTATTAATATTTATTTTAGACTGACACTGTGTAACAAAAGGAAACGTACTAGAGATAATTTTAACTGATATTTGGCAATTATTAATACAAATAAGCCTATGTTAGGAATCATTATTTCCTGCAACATAAATCTCATTTCTTTCACACTTCCTATGCTTTTTATGTAGAAACACTGACTTTTTAATAATAAATTTATGTATATTTCTAACATACATAACGTCAATGATTTTTCCAAAGAAAAAAATGTGTGCTTACTTTTTTGTGTTTATTTTACTTCTATATGTTATAATGTTGAAAGATATCCAAATCCTTAGAAGTTACTTCACAAATATCCTTATTTGTATTTCAACTCTTATTTTAATTCTATGGCTAAAGCTTAAAAAAAAAATCAATCAACATTAATTTCCTTTAAATGTTACATGAGCTAATTTCTAATTATAAAATAATTATTTTTAATTTCATTTAGTATAAAATTATGCTTTTGTGATAGTTTCTGTTTTCAAGCTCTCTCTTTAGACTACTACTTAACAACAGAAAACAGGTATTAAATTCTTTTGTGCATTTAAATAGTTAAGTTTAATCTATTCATTTGAATTCTAATTTTTTCATGTTATTTACTTATTTTTAAAGATTTACTTATTTATGCATACAGACCTGGGATACAGACCAGAGGGGTGTGTGTGTGTGTTTTGGGGGTGGTGGTGGTGATGGTGGTGAGCGAATTCACCAGAGACAGAGTGGGGAGCAGAACAGGCAGATGTACTGAGGGGAGCAACAGGCTGGTCATGTGGGTCACCATGTGGGTCACCTCCCATTGTGCCATTAGGGATTGAACCCATTATGCCATTAGGGAGGGCCCTGTCATATTATTTTAAACACACACAAGAGGCACGTGTTTTTATATTCCATCAAATCAATCATGAACTGTTGCCAAAAAATTGGATGGTAAATACAATTTTTATTTCTTAGGTAACATAGGTAACATTGTTGAATTAGTTTAATATATTATAATATTTCCTTCATTTAGCCAAAGGTGGTTCTTTAGTCCCCTTTTAATATTTCAGTAGATTTACCAGCTAAATCTTTAGATCACATTAAATAAATTTATATTTATTGCATGAAATAATGAGGTAGATTTGTTCTCTCATATCTGGGTCCATAGTTCTTTTTAGGTTAAATCTACATATATAGTTACATTAAAAACAACAACAACAACAACAACACACAATTCTGAGTGTTAGCTATGGCTTTCAAACACACAATTCTGAGTGTTAGCTATGGCTTTTAGCTATGGATTTACCAGCTAAATCTTTAGATCACATTAAATAAATTTATATTTATTGCATGAAATAATGAGGTAGATTTGTTCTCTCATATCTGGGTCCATAGTTCTTTTTAGGTTAAATCTACATATATAGTTACATTAAAAACAACAACAACACACAATTCTGAGTGTTAGCTATGGCTTTCAACAACAACACACAATTCTGAGTGTTAGCTATGGCTTTCAACAACAACACACAATTCTGAGTGTTAGCTATGGCTTTCAAACAATATATGTCATGTATTGATATGGCGAGAAGCTGGGAAGAAGAGAGCATTACACTTCAAGTTTAATTAAAAAAAAGATTCTAAAGCATTCTATAAAACTCTTTGAAAGAGATAGCACATGAATCATGAGTTCAATACTTAAGATCTTTTTATGTTGCCCTAATTACAAAATAAAAATGATTAAATAGAATTAATCCATGAAGATGCAGCTTCAAAAGGGTTTTTCTTATGTCTAGTTCTGTGCAACATCTTTCTGTTCTTGAAGTAAGTTTGTTAGTGTTGATATCAGTATAGAGTACCTAAATCTTTATAAGAACAACTCTAATTAAGAATGATGGATCTAAGAAATTTAAGTAGCCCCTTGAGAAAAAGAAACCTAGACTTAATCTTGAACATATTGTTTAGCTTCCCATGAAGTCATTTATTAAGACCCAATATAGACCCAGCATAGGAGAAGCCTTGAAGCTTTTTTTGAATCTCTCCTATGCATGGAAATGTAGATATTATAAGCAAGATGTAAAAACATGACCAACATACATACTCAAATCCTCATTTAATAACATATTCATTTGTTTATTTTCCTAATCAGTCTGCCTTTTGCTCACTATTCAAGTTAAAGTTTGAATATTCACATCAACAGAAACTTATTTCCAAAGCAGAATTAATCAAAACTACTTCCATTAAATGCAATAGTATTAGTTATGTACAGAAATGGAATCTGAATATTTATATATTCCAACATAACTAAAGATTCTGTTCTATGATAGCTTGGTCCAGCCTTGGGTAGAGGTAGAAGTTAAACAGTTATGGACAAAGCTATTATTCAAATTCCCCAGAATGTCTTCATATGTTTTTTTTTTCAATTACTATCTTTTTACTGGAATATAATATATAGAATGAAATACAAGTATTAAGATCTTCCAACTTTTTTTTTAAGATAATTAATTCTTCTTCATTTTTTACATTGTTTTCATCGTGGCTGTAATCCCTGTGGACTTCCCACCACCAATTCACCCATGTGCCATCGTGATAGTCACATGCACTCTTCCTGCCCCAGTTTTGATCCAGTTTTCCTCTCCACTCCCATAAATATCTCTGGCTTATAGTTTTTCTTATTTTCCCTTTTACTTTATTACAAGTGCTCCCCCCCCTCGCCTTACACGCTTGCTATGAGTGAACATACCTGATATTTTTCATTTTCTTTCAGGCTTATTTCACTAAGCTGATCCCTTCCAGCTCCATCCATATTGCTACAAATGACATGAGTTTATCTTTTCTTATTGCTAAGTAATATTCCATAGTGTATAGGTACCACATCTTCTTGATGCAGTAATCTATTTGGGGGCATTTAGATTGATTCCACAGCTTCCCTATTGTAAATAGTGTAACAATAAACATGGAGGTGCAGGTGTCCTTTTGAATCAGTGTTTTTGTGCCCTTTGGATAGATACCTAGGAGTGGGATTGCAGAATCATACGGATGTCACACTTTTAGCAGTTTGAGAAATCTCCAAACAGCTTTCCATAGTAGTTGGACCAGTTAGCATTCCTACCAGCAGTGTAGGAGAGTTTCTTTTTCTCTACATCCTCACCAACATTTGTTGTTGCTAGACCTTTTTTAATATAGCCTGTCAATTACTACTACTACTATTGTTATTACTGTTTAGATGTTTGCATGAAATCTAGTCTTGATGGAATATCACTTTACTGTTTTGGAACTCAGAAGTCATAAATGATTTTTCAGTGTTAAGATAAAGGTGTCAATAGGACAAATATCCTATCTTCTATAGTCACTAAAAGTAAAGCCATTTATACACGTCTCTTGGTTTATGAACTCACACCAAGTTCATCTTTCCTTCTCCTGCTTCTCTTATATTGCCTTCTTCCTCTTCTTCCATCAAACATTCCCCCCACACCCAATCTTTGAGAGCTTGTTCAGATCATCAGTGATATTATCTCTGTCTCAGGGTCCTTAATTTAATCACATTTGCAAACTTTCTTTGTCATATAAGGTAATAGTCACAGAGCCCAAAGATGAGGGCCAGGTTACCTTTGGAGTCCGTTAAACAGTCACCAGAGATGATTTCACTTTTTTGCCATATAAGAAGGGAGAATTTGGATATTTCTCTTGTGCTGATGAAAAGGAGTGAGTAGAGGGGAATGTTTGAAAATATGAAAAAGTCAGGAAATAGGAGAACCAGTCTCTTCGGCAGTCAGGGAGAATGTGATTTATAGTTCATTTCTGACAGCATGGATGGAATTGGAAGATATTGGGCAAAGTGAGATAAGCCAGACGGGGAAGGACACAGACTGGATAATTTCACTTAGATGTGGAATATAGAGAAAGACAACACAGAACTAAACCAAAACAAAGTCTAGGAATGACTGCAGAATTAAGGTCACAAAGTAGGAGGGGAGGTGATGAAATACAGGGAGGTGAGACATCTATATAAAGTAAAGGGATATGGGTGTTCTGGGGTAGGTGGGGTAGGTTGCTGCACATATGAGGAACTGTGAACTTGTTCCTTTGTATCCCATACAGTGACATAAATCAGTGTTATGTCAAATTGAAAGAAATAAATAACTTTAGAATCAATCAAAAAGTAACAACTATATGTGTGAATTTGTATTTTTTTTCTATTGACAAATATAGGTTTGCAAAATTTACAATCTCCTTATAGTTAGGATTGTGATTTAACTTACGAAAAATATCTAGTCCACAAATAATATTAAAAACCAACTGTTTCTTCTTTTTATATTTATTTTTTCTCCTTCTGATGCTGTGATAGGTATTTGAAGACAAGCTAACAGTCATTACTTTTACTTTTATGCTAACCTTTAACTTTTCCATTAGTGTTTCTAAAATAAAAATGAATGAAAGAAGATAGTATGGGACTAAAAAGTAAAGACTGAATATGGATCTCTAATTCCAGAGGCTTTAATTTTTAACATTCCTTTCAACTAATATCAAAAAGAATTTTCTTCAAACTACATTTTGTATGAAAGTGAAGTAAACTTATAGAATGCATTATATAAGGATTTTTAATCCCTTGTAAATCTATCTAAGTATATAACATAATACAACACAAACGATCAGAGAAACATAATTGTGGTTATACAATGTATCTTATAAGTCATTTAATCTAAATTATTATTTTCAGATGCCGAAATTATAGTTACTTGTGAGGTACTCAAATTCTTGAATGAGTGTGAAGGTTGGAATTTCAAGTAGTTTCTTAGATCTCAAGTCGAGATCTTTACCACAAAACAGTGAAGCAATAGTTTTTGCCATTAAGAATATTTTAATTAAAAAAAAAGTTGTGTCTCCTTAGGTCTTATTAAGAATTCTTTCCCATATGCTTTGCATGCTGCGTTATATATTTTATTTGATATATTCATAGAATGATTATTAATCCCTGACATTTGCAATGAGTTACTACATTGAGACATTTGAGATCAAGTAACTGTTTTGTCCTGATTTCTGTGACCCACCCCAAGGAAGAAAGACTGGAGGCAGAAAGGCTAAGCAAGTAGAGTTTATTGCTCCCGGGCGGCAGCTGAGACGGACCCCACCTGGGGCGGAACCCCTAGGGTGGGGTCCGCAGCTACTGCCAGTGCTATAGGGGAAATGGGTCTCTTATATAGATTCTAGGTTCATATTCCAAAGGGGTGACTCATCACTGTGCCCCAGGATTCGAGGCCCAGTTTGTCCCACTGGTATCTCCCAGATGCAAGGCCCAGTTAATTATCACCCTTGGATGCGAGGCCCAGTTTATTATCGCCCTTATCTAGTCTCACCAGTAGTTCTGTTATTGCATCACCTGTGGCCCCCAACAGTAACTTGTTCAAGACCCCACATAGCTGGAATAAAATACAAGTAAGATAGTAATACTCCCTACTTATAAATTCTTAACCAAGTAGCCAGCACTAAAAATATATTTAATTTTAGATATAGTATAGAATAAACATTGCAGTGTTGAAAATCAAAACTCAACCAAATAAATTTAGAGGTATACTTGTCTGTATTGGATACTTCATGAGCCAGCAGCACTCTGTGTAGCCTGCAGAAAGACTCTGTCAAGGAGTCATACAAAATGGAAGATTTTCATAATCAGAAAGAGGGGAAGGCAGATTTCAAGCAAAAGACAGATCATTTCAGGTAAAGCTGCATTCCCTCAGGGGAAGCAGGGGATTCTTACCATGCAGATTACTGTAGTAGTGCTGACCAGGAAATTCCAAATTGATTGGTTTAAAATTACACTTTTGACTCTCCTTGGAGGCTCAACAAGTCAGGAAGCAGCTGCTGCTCTCTTGCTAGCAGCAGCTGCTTCAGTGCTAGTAAGATCCCTGGCCTAGGAGGTGATGCACATGGCTCAATGGTCTTCTCTTGTCTTGCCCACTGCTCCCCTCAGCAGTGTACTTCATTGATCTGCATGTTCTGCTCCCCCACACTGTCTCTGATGAAGCCTCTCACCGCCCCTGCACCTCTGGCTTGTACCCCAGTTATGAATACATAAATCTTAAAAAAAAAAAAAAAACACTTTTGAGGGAGGCTGAAGCTGTGAAGTTTGGTATAAATTATTCCACTTGGGCCTGCTTGTTCTTCCTTTTAACAGTAGATTTCCTAGGGAAAGAGGAGGTTCCGGGTTCCCTGCTCCACCTAAGGAAGTATGGAGCTGAGCAGGGAGGAGGAAAAGCTGGAGCAAAAACTGGGATAAGTAAGGAAGAAGGATAAAGAGCAAGCAGAAGACCTGCGCATGATGCAGAGAGATATGTGAAGAAACTGCTTGCTTTTCGGCCTCTGACTAGTGCCAGGGACTCAGGGAACCTAGAGACTCTTGAAACAGATGTGAGTGAGAGACACATGGGGAGGTTAGCAAGGGCAGAGTTTATCTTTATTTTGATTTTGCTCTTCCATCCAGACTTTTCTGGCCCCCTTCAGCCCCTTTCCTATGAATCCCCACCAGAAGGTGAGTCATAGGGCAAAAGTATAGCTTCTAGGGTTAAAATAAAATAGAAATATGCCTAAGGAAGTCTCCAGAGATGAGGGTAACAACTCCAAAGGAGACTAATCAGCCTCCATCTTCCCCCCCCCAGAGGCAACAGGACATTCCAGGACTGGGAAGACAAAGAAAAAGACTAAGATAAGGGCTGAGATACAACAGGTAATTTTGAGCACAGAGACTTCAAAGAGCAAGTGAGAACAATTGGAACTAACCAGTAACAAAAAGACTGATGGGGCTTTAGAATAATTAGGCAAAGAAAGACTCCACAGTGGCTTCCTTGCCCCTCCCTGGCCTGGTCCCTTGGCTTGGTCACCCCACTTTACTGCTGTTCCTTTTCCCCTTAGTAAACTTTTCCTTCTATCTATTTCTCCTAAACACATTTTCCTCTTTCACTTCCTGACTTGAAAGTCAGCGAATTTCCTCTTGCAGCTTCATGGGGCACCATCTTTTGGTGGCCTGGTGGTGAAGGCTCAGCTCTGCTGCTGAAGTGGGGATAGATTCCAGCTGAGTCACTAGACCTGAAAACCTTAGATTTGTGGCAAACTTTGGGGCCTCAGTGGGCATTTACTTATGAGGGGATGGATAACTAGGTATTTCATATCTTTATCTTTCTTTCCCTTTTTTTCTTTTTATTACACACTAATTGTTTTAGTGGTCCTTTCACTTAAAGTCTTAACACTAAAGTTTATTTTGTCTTGATGCAGTGAATGGTAGACCCTATTTATAAGAGGCAGGTTTAGGGGTGTTGGGACACCCCTCACTCTGCCCAGTAGCCACACAAGATCACCTTATTCTATGTTATTTTGGAAAAATACCTGTGAGAAGTACATTTGGAGTTTCTGACAACTGATTAATAGACTCTTTTTGGAAAAAAACTGTGACATGGAAATTATTAATAATTAAAAAAAAAACTTCAGATAGAGTAAAAGTAAATAATTTGGATGAATTAGCTAGAAATTACTTCTTAAGCCCTACCTGTTACTGGTGATAATTACTTTTTTTTTTTTTACTATAATGTTCTATATTTTGTCTTATACAGTGGGAATAACCACTGTATAATATTACTGACTTACTCATAACCCTTCTCTTACTAACCAAGAGGATCACTTTCTTTGACTTCCACACACTTTCAAGGAACTCCTTTGACTGTTAAGGGGTTCTTTTTCACTATATGTATATCCCACATATAATGGGATATTTTTTGACTCTTTAACACAGATTTAAAAAAAGTTGCATTAATTTTCCAAATATTAATAAATTTTCCCTCCGGATAACTGTGTTTTCATATAACAAAGTGACACATTTTGGGAATGTCTATTATGAAAATCTTGGGAAGGTTTATCCTTCATGTTCACCCTGGAAAATGATTTTACTAAATTTCTACGCCTTTCTTTTCTCAAAGGCCCACTTTCCTAATCACTTGTCCAGTATTTCTACTTGATTAGCCTGTCATCAGTTCAAAGTTTAATGTGTCTGGAATGGAACTGTCTTTTGTCCTATAAGATTTCTTACTCTCTTGATTTCTCCATACCTTTTATCGACTCCAAATTGTCACTTTATTTTCCTATCATTAGCTTTCTTCTCGAAAGGACCCTCTGCTCCAGCTAATTGGATCAGTCACCACTTTTAGGAAAATTTGATATTTATCGACTCCAAATTCTCACTTTACAAAGGCTTGAAACCTAAAAACTATTCTTTTGTTGGGTCTGAATTTTCAACTTTATATTCCTTCCGTCTTGGATTTTCTGTGAATTACTTTTTTTTTTTATCACTAGCATTTATTCCTTCTTATTTTTTTTTTTCTGCCAGCTTTCATACTCATACTTCTTACTAGATAACATTTGCCTACTCCAATAATCTTTTAGCTTTTATCTTCCATCCCATCTTTTACCCTAATTGTTATCCTTTTTGCAATAGAAAGGTAAATTTATCTTTCTGAAATACCATTCTAATTTAGGGTGTTATAAACAAAATCATAGATGACTCCAATAATGGAGAAAAAATCTCTTTAGATCCCATTAAAGACTCTTCCCAATGTAAAAGCAGCTTATTTTCCTATCATTAGCTTTCTTCTCGAAAGGACCCTCTGTTCAGCTAATTGGATCAGTCACCACTTTTAGGAAAGTCTGATATTCTTGTTGGCCCCATTCCCAGAGACTCTTTTATATTACTCACAACCAATTGGATTTATAACATGGACCTCATACTCACCTTTTCTGCAAGTCTTCCTTGATCACTGGCACAAAACAATAATTGCTTCCATAAATTTGATAGCATTTACTAACTAAACAATTTACTTTGCAGGAAGTCATGTTCTGGAAGGACAGTCTGTTTTATGATTACCTTAAACTGCCTTTGGAAATGTATTTTTGAGAACTAAATCTATAACTGCAAGAATGAGGGGCACCCAGGGACTCCAAACTGTTAGGGTGTGCACATTCTAGAAGTGTCTGGCCATGTGTACACATAAAGGCAAAGAAAACAAGCTCTTGGTGTGGAAGAGGTTTTTAATTTGTGTTCATAATAAGTGAGAAATGAAAGAATATTTATAAGAAAACCCTGAAAATTATCTATCCCCTCATGGGAAAATGCTCTGCCAAAGGGGACAACTAAAATCTAAAGCTTGCTACAGTCTAAGGCACTTTCTCGAGGTGGGGAATCATAGAAAAAGGTTAGGTAGGTAACAGAGAGCTGGGACAGATGGAGAAACCTGAAATTCAAGATGTGTGTAATATATAGATACATATGTGTATATATATAGATAGATGTATATGTATATATATATATATATACACAGAGAGACACACACACATATACACACATATATACATACATGCACTTATATATGTAGATGTATATAAGTGTGTGCATATAATATGTGTATGTGTGTGTGTGTATAAGTGTGTGTGTGTGTATAAAATCTACCACAAGGTCAAGAAAATGGCTTCACTGTCTCTGTGAAGTACCAGGAACAACTTCTCCAACAGTTTCATCTACGTGAAAGATTTCTCCAAGTATCTCTACCCCATGTGTCTTTCCTCGATGGATTTCTTCCAAGTGACCTCATCTTCATTCACCTTTAATATATATACACCTTGCTCTTACCCACTGTTCCCCATTTATTCATTTCCCAAGCCACTTATTTCAGCGTGGAGTCCCGTGTATGGAGCCTACACAGACATTCCAGGGTATAAGATAGAACATGGACAGGATGTTGTTCCACCATAAGCTGTGTCACACCGACCTGGGAAATGAGACACTCCAAGGAATCTACTGTGCACATCTTTGGGCTGCAGGAGGAAATGGGAAACCAGAGAAAACCCACTCAGACAGTGGGTGGCCAGACTAGCAAATGATTATTTCCCCCTCACTGACACTACAATGAATATTGTTTTTTCTGCCACATTCTAAAAGGAAACTTCCTTTTAAAGCAAAGTGATTTTTGACTTCTTTCTTTTCTTCAGAACATGTCTATTAAGGCAATTAAAAAAAATAAATGTAGGTACAAACTCATATGTGTAAGGGTGATTTGTCTTTTACTGCGTGCTCACATAGTAGAAGAGCTGTTCAAAAATAACACAATACAGGCTTTGAAGTTTGTACTGATAGCCTTGTAAACATATTTTCCAGCTCTCCCATTAAGAGGTAGAATATACTTCCTCACCCTTGATTCATGGTTGAATGCTGTGACTTGGTTTAATTGGCAGAATGTGGAAGAAACCACACTCTGTCAATTCTGAATCTTGGCTTTAAGAGAACTTGAAGCTTCTCTCTTGGTCTCTCAGAACAGAGTTGTAAACTCATTCTCCAATGTCTCCTACTACAGGAGGAGAGGGCACTTGGAGGAAAACCACAGCATTGCCAGACAGGACACTGCCAAGTGTGTACCTGCTAGCCCATCTGACCTCACAACTGTTTGCTCTAACATTGGGGAGCCCACACAACTCTATTAGAGCAGCCCTAACCGGCAAAGTGTCACTTTTTTGTAGTGATTAAATTTGGGGGTGATTTGATATGCAGGAATAGTGAACTTTGTTGTAGAATTAATGTTTAATGTTCGACTGGCACCTACATCAAACACATCAGTTAATGCCACTTACTATCAGTAAAACACACCAGCTTCACAACCTCAAGTTTTGTGATGTTTTTCTATTCTGGAATTACACAGTCCTTAAAATTATCATTTCCTTTCAAATATTCTGCTCACTTAACATAACATTTTGTTTTAAAAAAGCTGAAATAATCATTTCACAAGGCCTGTATATATTAAATCATACTGTACATCTTTAAAACTTGCATTATACAATGTAAATATGTACAATTTTTTTTGGCTGTCATACCTTAATGAAGTTGGAATAAAAATACAGTAAAAAAAATGGGGAAAATGAACAGCTCTACATAGTCACTTTCATCACTCATTTACAAGATGATAGCATCTCAAACATTCAAACCTTCATACAGTGATCCCTAAACTTATTAGATATTTTGTATCTGCTTAGTTCCATTGGAACTATGCATTTCCAGGCATATTAGTTTCCTATTGCTGCTGTAATACATGCCCGCTTTCTCACTAATAGTGGTAGGTAATACATATTTATGTATTAAATATTTAAGTTACTTAATATTTAACAATAATATATTTAAGGTAATGTATAATTATTTAAAAAATATGTGGAGACCTATGATACTGCAAGGGATCAAAACCATAGTGTCAAAACTTATTTTGAACTAAGTAAGATTTAGCATTAGGAAAATAACTAGAGCTTTGTATTTAGAACAGAAATATCTAATTTATAATTTAGAGAGAGTTCCTGAATTAAAAAAAATCTAAACATGTTTAGATTTTTAGAAAATATAATTTTTGGAAAATATAATTGTATAAAATCCTTTATAAAAGTGTAAATGAACAACTGAGTTTATTGTATTGATCGTATAATACATTTTAAATTGTTTAGTATATATTCAAATGAAATGTGAGAGAGAAAATTTTGCTATAAAGATAGATGGCAGCCATGGCATATGGTATTATCCTTGAGCATACATTATAGGACTAATTTTGCAGAGAGCTATTTATTTAGTCGTCCTACAGCAGACTTTCCCTGGGTTAGCACATCATGGAATCTAAGCCGCAATCAGGCATGGAGTTTTGTCACCAGCAGGATAAAAATATAACCTTTCTGGTACTTTAGCATTGCTAGAAAGAAGGCTGATCACTACAAGAAATAAAGATGCAGGAGACTCAAAGCTGCTTGGGTTACAGAGAGCTCAGGGATGGTGGGAGAATGAGTGTGCCATGGGCCAAGACTGCAAACACAAGTCAGCCTGTGTCAACACAGGCAACAGCCAGCACTTTGCAAAGAGGTGAGCCTTCTGAGAAATCAATTGTCAGACACTCTGAATGAGTAATCACCTACACAGATCCTGTGCATAATCTTCAAAGGTTAATAGGACTCTGGCAGGAGGACACAGCTCTGCCAGTGTAGGATACCCTGGGGCAAGACAGCTGTGGGCATTCAGGGAATGATTAGTAGGACAGCATAAGTGGAATCTAGATCAGATTCATATAAAAACTAAATTCTATTTTTTTTCCCACAGTGCAAACATTCTTATTAGTTCTTTCACTAGGAAAAGCTGAATGCTGAAATGTGAGCCTTAACTATCACATTTATAGTTTATTGGGAGGCTATGGGTGTATGAGGTTATAAGGGAAATTTTACTCTAAAGAAATGGTCAGTTATTTTTGAAACTTACTTTGGCATGTCCTTTGTATTCTTTTAAAAACTATGTCCCAGGTTATAGATATTTTCCAGGCATATTAGTTTCCTATTGCTGCTGTTAATGAACTATCGCAAACTCACTGCTTAAAACCACACAACTTTTTTCTCTCAATCTGAGAGGTCAGAAGTTCAAAAATGACTAAAATAAAATTGTCAATAAGATTGTATGATTCTGAGTCTTTAAGAAGAAACTTTTAAAAGGGTTTTTTCAGATTCTAAAGATTTTCTGAATTTAATTCATGACTGCCTTCCAGCTTTAAGTCAGCACATTCAAATCATTTTTTCTCTCTCTCCTTTCTAGATCCCCCCCCTCCCATCACTGCATCATTACATCTTCTCTTTTTAGGATCTGATCCTTTTACAACCCTTTTATAAGGAATATTGTTATTATATTACACTCATTCTAATAGTCTAGGAAAACTCCTTATGTCAATACCACTAAATAAATGACAGGTCCTTTTGCTAAGTGCATTGACATATTTACACGTTCCCAATATTAGGATGTCGACACCTTTTATGGAATTGGAATGGGGATGTTATTAACCCACCATATTAAGTCATATATTAATGTCCACTAGACCTTAGAACATTTCATATTTTTTTAAGATTTATTTACTTGTGCATCAGATCTAGGGTACAGACCAGAGGTGCATAGGGTGCGAGGATTCACCAGAGACAGAGTGGGGAGCAGAACAGGCTTATCGATGAAATACCCTGCTGAGGGGAGCAGCAAGAGTGTCAGGAGAGTTCTGCCATGCCATGTGGGTCACCTCCCTGGCTGGGCATTGAACTGTTGCCGCAGTGGCTTTGGATAGCTTCATACTGCTGTGCTTTAACCCGTTGTCTACCAAGGAGGCCCCCATGTCAGTTTTAATATAATATGCTGATGCTTACCATCAATTTAGGTAGGTACTATAACACCCTTTGGCAATGATTTGCTAATAAGGCTACACTCATTCCAAGTGAATTATATTTAGGGGAGGGGCAGGACAGTGTGTGTGTGTGTGTGTGTGTGTGTGTATTGGACATGGGGATATTACTGGTCAAGATTTTACAGCATAAGTACTAAAACTAGAAGGAAATTGTTTAAAGAATACAAAAAATGTTTTTGTGTGTGTAAGTATAAGCTCAGAAGATATTAACAGGCTTGACTTTATTTTGGGTAACATGAAAAACAGGTCTATTAAATCTATAAGTAGAAGAATGTATAGCTTAAGAAGTTATATTGCCTAGCCATAGAGTTGATAAATACATTGAGGTTTTTAGCTCAGTTTTTTTTTTTTAATTTTTTTTTTAGCTACTAGATGTTAAAATAGGAACATGTTTGAAACTGAACTTTTAAGGTAACTGCTTATATTTTCTTATAATTAGGTCCACATATTTAATGTCTGATAATGAGGTTATAAATGCGGCCTTAGTTTGTCAACAGTAATGAGGTCTTAGTTTAGATAAGGATAAGTTGTTGATTATATGTGACCAAATATTATCACTAAAATAAAACTACATTTTTAAATAGAAGTATTCCATTTGTCACAATTTGCACTAGCTAGCATTATTTTATCTGAGATAAGGTTATAGAGGATCCTAGAAATAACTTTAAGAAGAGAATAATGCTTGAAAATACATGTACTGTTTAAATTGAAACTCATCACTCTACCACAGCCTGTTTGGGCAAGTTACTTAACTATTTTGTGGCTGTTTTATTTTGTCTGTTCCTTTTAATTTTATTTGTAAAGTCCCAATTGATAGTACTTGCTATATAAAATTATTATAAATATTAAATTAGTTAATACATGGAAAGTGTTCAAGGCTGTGCCTAGTAAGAGGGCATATTCAACAGACAATAAAATAAATCAAATTTAATCCAGATTTGTGAATAGTACAATGTGTGTCAGTTATGAAGCTCATCACCAGTGACCTTTTTCTATTGCAGTAATGCACAACATTGGTATAGTTTAGGGTTACAGGTTCACATCTCCTTGTGTGTTTACTACCACACCACCCCCACTACCAAGTTACCAGTAACCCCTCTACCATTGTCCATCGAACCCCCGCCAGCCTTTGTTTTCCACTCTTTGATAACCTCACTTCTCTCATTTCTACAGTCAGTTCTAGTGTTTGTTTCTTTGTTGTTGTTGTTGTTGTTTTTCTGTTCCTATATTTTCCTTTTATTATCTCATTTAATATTTATATTTTATTTACTGACATATTTTGCTTAGCATATTCCCCGTCTGTCCCATCCATATTGTAGCAAACAACAAGATTTCACTTTTTCTTTAATAGTTAAATAATATTCTATCTTGAATGTAGGGGTGTATATGTGTGTGTGTATGGACATGTACAACATATCTTTATCCATTTGTCTGTCACTGGGAACTTGGATTGTTCCTATACCTTAGCTATTGTAAATAACATTATTAGTGTTTTGAAATTAAGTGCTTCAGCATGCTGAGCTTAGCATAAAAATTACATTAGACAATATATTCAAATAATATCCCATATTTCTGATAAAAATGCTACTATTGAATGTCTTCTATGAGTGCTTTTATGATTTCTACTCTCAACACATTGGAAACCTGAGGGGAAAAAAAATGCATTTCATTATTGGAAACAAGGAGACTCACCAGAAGGATATTTGGCTTTCTAGCCAAATGCTTCTGTTTGCCTTATATGTCTAATTTCATTTCCAGACTACTACACCCTCCCTCCACTCTTTCTATCTCCACCCAGTATTTACCATTTCAAGAGGCAGGCATTATGTAATCATCACTAAGTGGGAGAACTGCCAATTGTAATGTCACTTTAAAACACTTCTTGGTATAAATCTATTTCTCTATCTGGGAGTTCTCATTTCAATACATGTTTTGAAAGTCATCTTTCCTCTATATTGCCAGCTAAAGTAAATCCACTTCAGGCTGCTTTTATTTTGCTTTTCTTTTGGAATGAGAATCTACAAGGACATATGACCCTACAGAATTTCCTCAAAGCAGCTCAACGTTCTTTCTGAAGTTAACTGCAAATGAGTAGAAGGCCTGAAAGGAAATGATAATTTTAAGAAGTGTACAATTTCAGAATAGGAAAACAACTCAGAATTTAAGGTTGTGAGGTTTGGTGTACTTTACTGATAGTATATGGTGTTACTGATGTGTTTGATGTAGATGCCAGTCAACCATTAAATATTAATTCTAAGACTCTGGATTATACTTATAAACACCTCTTCCAAAATAAAGATTTTGAAATCTAAATTCCACAGTTGTAGAGGAGGCAAGGAAAGAATACTTTCAACTGTTGCTTTGTTACAGCAACTAGAAGATACTTAAGAGGAACAATGTGATTCTAACTTCAAATTATTTTCTTGTATATTTGATTTACTGTAAACTACACTGTTATGTTTCAGCCTTTTTCAAGTAGATTTTAAAATTCATGTGCATTTTAAGAGACAATGTACATACTTCAAATCTCTTCCCACTCACTAAAGTAATGTTCTGAAGTAACTGAGGCTGCTTATATCATGTCTTAGGAGTTCGATCATTGAAAGGAATAGAAATCCTTCTCACTATGTCACAGTGTCACTATGGCAATTACCTGTATACGCAAAGATATTCAGGAACCCAATTTTACAAGAATAAGTACATAGTCAAAAAGGATATTTTGGCTTAGGAATATTGACATTTTAGGGAAAGGGGTTTCATGACAAAATTAAAAACATTGCTATATAATAATAACTCCAATTACAGAGCTTTTATAAAGTTGCAAGTACTTTATTAATATTAACTTATTTAAGCCTCACAAACCTTTGAGTCAGTACTACTTTATGCCATTTTCTATATGAGAAAACAGAATTTTGCCTTATATTGCATAGTTAGAGCTAAATTCCAAAGTCAGCAATGTGAGCCCTTTACCCCTCTGCTATAGTATGTGAGCAGATAGGACTGTATTATTTTTCTTCTATGTTCTTTTATCTTTGATAATTCAGAATCATTTTTTTATAATTATATGAGTAGGAGTCACTACTACTATAATCTTTTAACAAAGACTTTACTCCTCCTCTGAAATATTCATTCCTATGTTAATTGTGCATATGCTTTATTACTACAGACAAAACTCATGTGATGCATTTACTAAATATTACCATTTTTATACCTTTTTTGTTTGCTTTTCCTAACTCACAGCTCTCTACTTTTATATTTAGTAGAGAATTAAATAAATATTTTAAAAATATTTTAAATGAATATAAATGAACAGAGACATTTTATCTAGGAAATTTTAGGGACCTCATATGCTTTCTTTAAAAATATTATGGCTTTATGAAAAATACTTTAAAATCTTAAGTTGTTTTCAAGGTTAAATACAATTCACATTCTCAAATTTATAGTTTAGTTTAAATCCCTTAAGCGGTGACATTCAACTTGGTCAAACATATTTTCCACATCATTTGTTATGATAAGTTTACCTGCCTAGGCTAGGTATATTTGCAAATATGAAATGAATATAAATTAGTTTTTTGGAAAATGAATGAATTGAAGACAGGCTAGATCACAGGAAAATTTGGGATTTTTATTCTTAAACAATGAATATATTTAAGTTTAGACCTCTTTTAATTCATCAGATAAATTATATGCCAATTTAAAACAGGAAAATAAAACTAGAGCTCTTCTTCTGAATTGCTCACACACATTACACAGTTATTAATTTTTTTAGAACTTAAGTTATTAAGTTATAATAGTATAATAAGTTTTATTATAATTAACATATAGTTGGGAGTTTTTATTTTTGTAATTACTATATTCTTGGTTTTCATCATAGAAACATACAAATAAGTAAAGAAATAGATATTAGATTATGTCATTGGCCACCTAAATCCATTGATAGTCTACTATTAGAAAATAAATTATTTTCCAAGCACTGAAATCTTGAAATGAACCCTTGTACACCTTTTCCAAGAAACACTGAATTATAGAGGCAATAGAGTCACCTAGCTGCTACAAACATACTTTGGAAACTATTTATTATGCTGTTATTTGTGAAGAGGGTTCTTAAAAATAAAACTGCCAGTCTTTGTTGATAGTTTTAATTACTGTCAGCCATGAACACACACACACATACAATTTTAATAGTAAATAGGAGTTAAGACTTTTAAGCAGTCTGAAAAACATCTGAATATATAACGTATATTTTTGTACTATGCTTTAGGATAAAAGAACTCAGATAAACTGGTCATTCTTTGAAGAGAGCCTTATTTTCGCTCAGTTTCCTTGTCTTTTTCTCTGATGAGATTGAGCTTAGGACATGGCTGCATGTTTCATTGTCTGTTCTGAGTCCGGACATGCCTAACACACACTGGGTATCACAGAAATGGGATGGATATGTGAATGAGTGAGTTATCCTTTTATTTCTACTACCTGGTTGTTCCTGTCAGTTCTATACATTGATTGCTGTACAAAGGTCAGGATAAAGCGTGGACAAAATGCACAGCATAAGGAATACAAAATAAGTGAGCTAAGGATCTGGTTCTTAGTGATGTAACTTGTGGGGAGGGAGGACTGAACTGGAGAAGAGAATTTCAGGTAGAGTAGGCATCCATTAAGGGTTTCTGAAAGGGCCTGGTGTGTGCAGACTTAAATGAGAAAGTCAAATAAGCAGTCACAGAAGGATCTGTAGAGGGTGGCAGGAAATGAAGGTAGGTAGATTTTAACTAGGTAGGTTGCTAAGGGCCTGGAATATCAAGATGAAACTTATAGATTGTAGAAGAGAAGAAGTCAAGAAAGAGCAGAGGAGGAGATGAAATAAACAATATTTTGAAGGTAGCAGGTGACTTACTTTGGAAAATATATTGCTGCCTTTGTGAAGTATTTTGAAATGACAACTGTACTTTACATGAAGAACTCTTTAAGGTTAACAGCCAATGAATATATCAAGATTGTTTTGGCTATAATAATTTTGATCATATAAGCCTTTGGATGGGATGCATTCATTATAAAAACCAAGAATGACCATTTGAAGCAGGCATTTCTGAAAACATTGCTTCAGGAGATGACAAATACACTGGTGAAACATCCGTTTGCTTTCAAACTTTACAAACATAATAATTTTCAATTAATACAGTGTCATTGTTTAGACCTATGCCAAATTCTTTGCTCTTAGTTAACTGCAGTCTCTCACAAAATTACCATCCAAATTTTTATTTCAAATACGCAGCCTACAACATTTCCTTTTACTTCTAAACAGAAGGGCATATGCCTTAATTTATATAAAAGCAAGAACAAACTATTTAAGAGAAAGTGTGGAAAATCCCCAAACTTTTTTTTTTTTAAATAAACAAGTAAGTGTTATTGTCTAAGTGTAGGTGCTATACTCTTAACAATTAATTGTTTCATCCATCTCCAAAGCATGCTGTTTTCTGGATAGGTAATAAAATTTTCAGCTAAAGAAGAATATCAAAATGATACTATTGCAAAAAAGAAGGGAAGGTTTTCTATATTGTGTTCTGGTTCCTTCATTCATTCCTCTCTCCCAAACTTCCTGTTTTTACTTCATTCCATCCTTATTTTTTCCCCCAAATTAATACCCTCTGATATGTCAAAGAACATTTATTCTTTTATTGAAAAAATTTTTTTTTTTAAGTTAACATTGGCTCACAACACTGTTTATACGATTCAGTGGTAGTGGTAAAATATCACACACTTCAGATGTATGTTAGCAAACCATGTCCACCACCAAGGCAGGCATAATCTCCTGATGTGGTCTATTGTAGACCCTCCCGATTCTGCTCTCCTCTTTCTGGTAGCTTGAAGTGTACAGTCATATATCTAGTGTTGTTTTGGGTTTCTTCTTATTTGAACTTTTGTGTTGTTTCTCTGTATCTACTTATAAGTGACAACATCTGGCATTTATCTTTCACCCTCTTAATTTATGTTGTTTAGCATAATCCTCATGATTGACTTACATCTTGTTGCAAAAGGCAAAAGTTTATCTGTTTTGTATAGCTGAATAGTATTTTGTTCTATGTATAGTACCTCTCCATAATCTACTCACCTGTCTTTGGGCACTTAAGTTGTTTCCATAGTTGGCTATTACAAATAGTGCTGCCATGGCTGTAGGTGTGCACCTATTCCTTCTAATTAAGTGTACTCATTCTTCAGGTAGATACCTTGCTGTAGAATTGTTAGATCATATGGTAGATATATTTTTCATTGTGTTTTCCATAGGGGTTGGACCAGTCTACACTCCTACCAAAAGTGTATCTTAAAGGGAACAAATGATAGTGACAATGCACTTGCAAAATGTATATTTATTATTCCTCTTCTGAAAGTGGTAGAAATATTTTAGCACATTGTTTATACACAAATAAATCCTGCTCAGTATAAATGATTCTTATCTGTTTATTAAAACAAGCACAACAGGACTTTTACTTGGGAAAATGTTTTTAGTAGTTAGAGCTGTTTTTTGTAAGAAATGCTAAATGAGTCATGCCAGTGAATGAAAACAAAACAAAGCAATCTCGATACATTTCAGGACTACCAAGCAGAAAGACAAAGACAAATGTTTTCCCTAATGAAAATGATTTTGAACTGGCATATGCCAAATCTATGTTTACATATTCAGCTAATTTAGATCTATAGCTACATTAAGAAAAATATTTTCAAATATACTAGAGAATGAGTCTGTATAGCACAACTTCTTGAGTAACAGCTGCCCCAAAAGCTAATTCAATTTACAAGCTAATAAGGATAGAAAAGAAGATGTAATCGACTGATCACACTAGTTTTCTCTGGGACTATTCTCTTTTTATTTGATTTGACCTGTAATAATTCCACTTTAGTATTCAGATTAGCAAATCATGATTTTAGGGGAGGTATGCTGCTATCACAAAGATATTTGAGTCAATGGAAGATATTATTATGTAGAAATGATAATTATACATGTATGCATTTGCACATATATTCATAAATGGAATGATATATGGAATGCTATGTTAAATTTAAGTATATAATTATTATATATCATGCAAAATGCATGCTCCACACATATTATCTCTTATAACTTAGTCATTTCCATGAATAATGGTTGATGAATTTATTTTTGTTTCATATGATGAAGAAATGAATTTACTTAGTTTTCTTTCTTGAATGTTTTGCTTTTAAGTCAGAAAGTATTGCTTCTTAACATGGGCAGGGGGAGTTAGGGAGAAGAAAATAATATGTTAATAATTATGAAAACTTAGTGATTTTGATTCTATGTTTCCATATGAAGCACTGCAATAGTGTTTTAAATAATTAAATCATGTAAATAATGCAATGCCCTAAAATATGACCCTAAAATAAAAAAAAATTAGATTTTTATTATAACTACTTACCTGAGTGTAATTATCTATTTTTTATAACTATGTTTTTCTGAAAATATCTTTATCTAAAATGTGTTTTAACTATTTGTGTGCTCATTTTCTGAATAGATGAAAAAATACCAATTTTTAATGAAAACATGGAATTTGTATAATATAATGATGATATATTAGAAACATTACCTTAGTTGACTTGGAATACTATACTGAAACAGGAGAGAAAGGATGAAAGAAAACATTTTAGAGTAAACATTGTGGTCTCATTTGCTAAAATGAGTAATAAAGATTAATTGGATTTAATTGAAGAATAATGTAGTAGAACTAAAGATTGAAAATTACACTTTATTTTTTTCTTTTTAAAGATTTATCTATTTATGCACTCAGAACTGGAGTACAGACCAGAGGTGCAGGGGCAGTGAGATGATTCACTAGAGACAGAGTGTGGAGAAGAACAGGCAGATCAATGAAATACACTGCGAAGGGAATCTCAGGTTAGACAATAGAGGTCTGCTGCGCCATGTGGATCTCCTCAGGGGCCAGGGATGGAATTCTCATTGAAGTGCCTGCAGCTAGCTTGCAGTGCTGTGCCCTAACCCACTGAACCATGAGGAAGGGCCCTATACTTTATTTTTTCACATAAATTTAAAACCCCTTGATGGTTGAAGTTTTCCACTTATGGAAATCAATGATTATAGTATTTATATCAGGATAATTTTAGTAATAGGGATATCTATATTCAATTAATATTAATCCATGAGAAAAGTTACTAATTCATACAAAAATGTAGTTGAGACACAATATTTTATTGTACCAACTAGTTTTTACTGGGATTTTGCTTCCTTGATCCATCTGCTATGTAAATATCCACTTTGTGTATTTGCTATTCTATTCTGACTTGCTTTTGCTATACATAATTCTCTTGCATTCTTTATATATATATATATTTTTTAAAGATTTTATTTTATTTGTGCATACAGAACTGGGGTACAGGCCAGAGGCTCAGGGGCGGTGAGAGGCTTCACCAGAGACAGAGCGGGGAGCAGAACAGGCAGATCGACGAAGTACACTGATGAGGGGAGCAGCGGACGGGTCAGGAGAGGTCTGCTGCGCCATGTGGTCTCCTCCAGGGCAGGCGGGAATCGAACTCATGCGGAAGTGGCTTTAGCTTCTCAGTGCTGTGTTTTAACCCGCTGCGCCACCAGGGAGGGCCCCGCATTTTTTATATTTTGAGGTAAATGATAACATTTCATTGTTCCTTTTGACTGAATAATATTCAATTGGGTGGATATGCCACACTCACTCCAATTCTCTATCATTAGATTGTTTCTCTGGTCTAGATTTTAAAAATAATCTTAAAATGAACATTTTAGCACGTGCAGTTTTTGAAATGAGGATTTCATCTTCTTCAGATCGATGCCCCGAGTAGTACACTGGGTCATACAGTATTTCCATTTTTAGTTATATAACATAAATCTTGATCACTTTTTAAAATGTTCAGATCAGGTTCCATTCTTCTTCTTCTCTTTCTTCTTCTTCTTTTTCAGATTTATTTATTTGTGCATACAGAACTGGGGTACAGGCCAGAGGTGTAGGGGCGGTGAAAGGATTCACTAGAGACAGAGTGGGGAGCAGAACAGGCAGATTGACTAGGCATACCACTGAGAGGAGCAGCGGGCGGGTCAGGAGAGGTCTGCTGCGCCATGTGGGTCAGCTCCAGGGCAGGCTGGGATCGAACTCATGGGGAAGTGGCTTTAGCCTCTCAGTGCTACGCTTTAACTGACTGTGCCACTAGGGAGGGCCCCAGTTTTCATTCTTACCAGTAATGTGATGGGACTCCTCTTTCTCTCCACCCTTTCTAATACTTGTTCTTGGAAATCTTTTTTCCCATGTGCCATTCTCAGGAGTAAGAGTTGATGTCTCATTTTGTTGTTGCTTTGACATGTGTCCCCATGTATCTGTTGGCTGGGATATCCTATTGTTGAATTGTCTGTTGAGATCTGCTGTCCAACTGGGTCAAATCCTTAATACATTGTAGTGGAAATATACTCTTAGCATCCCTAAAACTGTATCTAAAACTTTTATACTATACAATCTGTTTAAATTTGAAGTCATAGACAGTTGAATACTATAATAGATAGCAGAGTCAATAAAATCTGGTTAAGTGCTCAAACAACCCCAGTTGCTTAAAAACATATTTTAGGTTAATATTTTAGCAAAATCAATGTTGTAGAACTTTTTGTCTAACTATAGACAAGACTTATGTTGTTGTTAATTGCTAATTGGAATCAGGTAGTACTTAAATTAAATTAAATGACTTTTATTCTTTCAATAAATATTTATTGATTGTCTAACATCTACAACATTAAGAATTACAGTTTCATATATATATATTATATATATATATTAAG
>NW_004567115.1:14480274-14494030 GCF_000260355.1 Condylura cristata
GAAGTACACTGCTGAGGGGAGCAGCGGGCGGGTCAGGAGAGGTTTGCCACGCCATGTGGTCACCTCCGGGGAAGGCGGGGATTGAACTCATGTTGAAGAGGCTTTAGCTTCTTAGTGCTGTGCTTTAACCCGCTGCGCCACCAGGGAGGGCCCAGTTTCATTTATATTTTAAATGAACTTATACGCTGTCTTTTGAAGAGGGAGTAAAATGAAAATTATGAATTTAACCTTTGATATTATTTCAAAGTGGTCCGTAATACTTCATACATACTATTAACTTACTGTTAGAAAGGAAGGCATTCGCAAAAAATTTTAAAAATCTTTTTTTTTTATTTTTACTTTGGTAAAAGAACACTGAATAAAGTTTTACCTCCAAAAATAATATTGACCAGGGCAATGATTCTAACATTTTTAATTAACAACGCTTTTGACTATGACTCAATGTTCAACACTGTTTCCCTTGTCTCATTTTCTCACATCATATTGCTGTGCTATTTGCACAAAACTATCATTCTCTGGGTATGTGAAGATTTTTGATATCGTGGATGCCCAAATTTACTTTTTGACAACTTAGTCAGAAAGCCTATGGGCCTACATGGGACACTATTATAAATGAAAGCCAAAGGCTAAATGAAGAATTCCTATTTCCCTGACTATGATGTTCAACCCAAACTATTAACTAGAATAAACAAACTCCAAACCTGCAAGTTGAAAGAAAATGATTTTTTTCTGTATAAAAATTATCTTTTGGTTTGAAAATTATCTTCCTTACTTGCAATTTAAAACACTCAATCAAATAATATTTTCACTGTGAGATATTTCATATGCTTAAAAAATAGATGGCTATGCTTAGAAATGGAGAAAACACTAAAAAATAATGATGGTAACTGAATATGGCCTATATAATACTACATTCAAAAGCAGAAAAATCTGTTAGGGGAATAATAAAATACATTATTTTATAGTACATTTTATTTCTACCTAATTACTGAGTAGACCACTGTACTTTATGTTTTCTTTTTATGTGAGGGGGGTTATTTAATTTCCTTCCTTCCTCTTTTTTTTTTTTTTTGAGGTAACATTATTTTCCAAAATTTTTGTGTGCTTTAGTAGATAATTAAATAGATGAATATACTTTGGATTTCTGGGAATATCAGTGACAATCATTTTAGAGTATGCACTTAGAAAAAATGTAGTGGGGCCTCCCTCGTGGCCTGGGGGTCAGGCTTTAGTGCTATCACTTCTGTGGCCTGAATTCAGTCTCCGCCAGGGAGCAATCCCACATGGTACAGCAGACCTCTCCTGTTTTGCCCACTGCTCCCATGAGCAGTGTTTTCAGCAAATCTGCCTATTCTATGTGTCTCTGGTGAATCCTCCCACAACCTCCTTCCCAACCTATTGTGCTTCTGGCCTACCCCCAGTTCTACACAAAAAGAAAAAAAAAAATGTGCTTCTGACTTTTAATGTTCTGTTTTTAACTTAGTCCTTTCTTAAAACATAATAAACAATTAATACATTATTTTTGCTGGCTTTTCTTTCTATGAGTCATTATATTTCCTTAAGTAGCTCTCTAAAGTTTAGTAGCTAATCACTAATATAAATTGAATAAATATCAATGAATCCAATAGAGGCCATTGTAGTTACTGTAATTTTATATATGTTTATTGAAAAATCAGAATGAGGTCACTGATCTCTTATGCAACTAATAGGTGGGGGATAGTCATTAGTAGACAGGAAAGTTTGAGTGGGAATTGCATCATTAGGTACAGAACATTGAGACAACATTCCCTGTTGTCTCTCCAGTATCTCTATCTGATTAAAAATTATTGATTGTATGTTTTCCTCCTATGCAATTGTATTTTTGTTTGAGCTTAGTATTGTGGTAATGCTGGATTACATCACTTGGGTCCTAAAAAATATAGGCTATCATCCTTGGGGTGTTGCTACCATACTGCACCCACCAATTTTTTCTTGTGTTGGTGGAAAAGTATTATTTGGATCTATGTGTAACCAACTAAAGAATAAATTCTTTAGTCTTCCTGGCAGCAGCTAGGTTTAGTAATATATTTGGCTCTAAACAATAAACTCTTAAGTAAAGTGATAAATACAACTGCCCAAAGTTTGCTTGCTGCTTCTTTCTCCTTTTCTTTATCCTGTAGTAAGCAAGATTGTTTTATTCTACTTATAATCCTACTTAGATTTTACATATCAGCCTGATTGGAGGATGGAAGAAGAACAAAATAGAAAGATACTCAATCTTGATTAAAGCTACATATTGGAGACTATTTCCATTTGAACTATTTTTTTGTACGAGAAATTAATTTCCATGCTGCTTAAGTCAATATTATTTTGCCTTTGTCTTCTATTAACTGAAAGAAAAGCTTAGCGATGTTTGCAATTAATTTATGGAAATATATTTTTATATATAAAATTATTGTACTCAAACTATCATTAGCCAAGTTGCAAGTGGTAATTTTATCATAAACTTTATGCATAATAGTTTAGAGAATATTAATTATACTTTTATGTGAGACATATATTCAGCATAATGTCTCAACTGGTACAGACCAACAGACATTTACTTTGATTATTAGAAGTGATCTCTTGTGTACTATCCATGATGATAACAAGTAGCCCTTGAAACGTGACTAAGGAAATGAACTTTTAACTTTATTTAATGTTACCTTGCACATATGGATAGTGTCTACCATAAAGAACAAAAAGGGAGAGAGATGGCAAAGTTTCACAGCAGCAGGAGTGACCTGAGAAAGTCTGTGAGAAGCATAAGCAGCATATCTTGGTCTCTTCTCTTGCCTTCTTCTGCCCAATTTACTTCTATCTCTCTTGTTCTTTTTTCATGTGCACATTTTGGAGAAAACATAGAGGGCGACATAGATATCAATGTAGTTAATAGATAGAATCTTGTATTTCAAATGAATAAATACATAAAAGATCAAGCAATTGGGAATATTTATACTGGGAATATCAAACTGGAAATGTGGTAGTATTCTAATGAATACTTAAAGATCTTTGATAAATATGGTGCATTTAAAAATATTTTGATGCTATTATTTATCTTAAATACAAGTATACAATATGTTTGTAGCGAGACCTGGAATGTTGGCTTGGCACTTTGCCCTATGTATTCTATTTCCATTACTAATTCTGCAGTCAAAATATTTAGGAGTGCAGAGCAGAAGGCAGACTTCAAGCCTTAACTTTACTCCTATTTTTTCCTCCTAACTGATTTTTCAAATACATGATTTGTTTCAGGGAGTGCATTGTGAGGATGCATTATATAGTACCTAATTAAAAATGCTATTATGTTTACATTGCTTCTGAATTCTGAGTTCACTTTTCTGTTTTGTATGTAACAGAATGATATTTGCATATAGGAATAAAAGGCACCTTGGGAGAAATGTGCCAGAATATGATTATTGCCCAAAGTTCTTTAGTATTTAGTCTCCATTTGTTATTTAGGTGCTAGCTAGAAAAGAAGACATACTTACCTGTCTTTCATTGGGAACTGAGGAGAAAGACTGGAGGGAAACGTTGAGGGATATTGGGGGATCCAAGCATTAATGACAACTAGAAACCAACTCAAGTCTGAGGTGGAGAGGAGAACCAATATTACTAGTCTTGAGGTTACCAGTCAATAACAGCTGTTTGAAGAACACCAAAGCAAAACTCGAGTGGTTGAGGGAATAACCTTCTGTCTTTCTACCCACACCCAATCTCTTATGGTGACTCCCTACTGCCTGCACGGAGCAAAGCCAGAATGCAGTAGTAGTATAGTAAAATCCTGAGGCACAGCTTCTGAAAGTATGGAGCAGGACAACAATTTTAAAATAAATGGAGATGAATGAATAATCAGGGACTGAGTTCTCAGTGTAATTCCCAATTTTGAACCAGCCACTAAAAACCAGTTTTTTTTTTTGTTTGTTTGTTTGTTTGTTTTTGTTTTTTGGTGGTCTTCCCTGCTTGGGGGAGGTGGTAGTAAATTTTAAGCCATTTAAATCAGTGAGAGTTTGATTCTATGATACATATGCATTCCATGACATCTAGTCATGGCCTGACCAGAAACAACACATGTTTTTGTTTGTTTTAGTTTAAATATGATTGAAGCTTTTTGAACATCAGGTTATTCTCTATCACAAAATGTGTTTTGATAAACTAACAAACTCTTTCAAATGAAGTTATATACAACAGTTGAGTATGTTATTAAATGATAAAGAATTTACTATAAATATGAACAAGAATTTATTGTAATTTTGAGCAGAATTATCTCCAGAAAATATGGAAAATGTATAATTGAAATGTTCTGTTGAAATGTAATATGAAAATAAATAAAATACATATATCATCAGCACTAAAAAACAATTTACTGGCTATCATCTCTACTGTTAAGCATCTAGAAAATATTTTTGATCATTTTTTCTTATAACAGTTGTCCATTCTATTTACCTTACATGGATTTTTCTTACAATGTAAAGTATATAGACATTATACCTGAATCCAAGACATCTTTTAGTTAGCAAAGTTAATTTTTGTATTGTATAAGTAGTTTTTTTTTTAAGAGGATTCTTAATTATCTTCTTATGATCCATCAAGGTAAATTCACATTTACTTAGAATCACAATAGCTAATAAATCTAACTAGGGAGCCCACTTTGGCATATCAGGTACTGTCATTATACCATAGGTAGAGCTAACAAATAGAAAAGCAGATATTAGTGATTTTTCACCCCCAAATCACAATTTAAAGAATATGTCATAACATTATTTGGGATTAAGCCCAAATCCCTGAAATTTTCATGTTTAAGTTAGAGTTCTCTAATCACTAATAGATTAAATGACCCACAGTATATTCAAAATTATAACACCTCTGAGTTTTCAAGTGTTCAGTAAATTGTATTTTGTATACTGCTCATTTCTCTTACAGTTTGATGATGTAGGTTTGGTAATTTTTGTCAATCTAAAAATTAAGTTGAGAGTATTATATGAATCTAGATAAATATTTATATCAGATCCTCATACCTACTTTTATTTAATGTGGAAAATGTCTTATTTTGTAGTTAGAGGGGCCTGTTTTAGGACTTTTGCTGTTTCATGATTTTAGAGTGAACAAAATTGTGATTTCTAATAAATGTATTCAGATTAGAGAACCAATGAGCATAACATGCTGTGGTTTACCTACCATCCTTTGAGGACTCTTTGCTACTGTAAATGGTATGTACCAGAGGTTAAAAGATGAAGCTAAAAAAACTGGAAGTATTAGAAGTTATTGAAAGAGTTAAAGAACAAAGTATAACATTTCAGTTTGTCTCTTTTATTTTTTCTTTTAAATATAAATACCACTTTTCCTCTTACAGATGTTTTAATCCATTCTTTACTCAGTGAGGTATGACTTATACATGCAGGTATAAGGACACATCTCTATAGATTTAATCTCATAAACAGCTTTCGTTTTTGTCCGTACAATTCTTTTGTTGTTGTTGGCATTAACACTGATTTACAGCACTATTCATATTTTATAAATATAGGATCTCTTCTTTCAGATATTGTTACTAAATACCCACCTAACAACCCTGTACTCTTTCCTTGTTCATCTCTGAATATCTGCTTTGATACTGCCAGTGCTTGAAAAAGGAGTTTTAAAAAATTCTAAGTGCTTCAAACATTTCAGGTAATCATTTGTTACTACTAAGTTTAGTTTTATTATATCATATTCATAAAAATTTACTAAATAGATTCTACTTTCAAGAACTTAGTGTGGTTTACGTTAAGGTCTAATATTTGGTTAATTTCTAGGATTATTTCATAGAAATCTGAAAATTTATTAAGTATAAACAACAACACAAATTAAATGGAAGATAGCATCAGACAATTAAAAGAAAGACCCAACTATACCCTGTCTCTACAAGCTGTCTATTTTTAGTGTAAAGAAAGAGACAGGTTTAAAGTTAAGGGTTACACTCCTAGGTACCTACTCAAAAGACACATAAACACAGATTCAAAAAGACACCTGTACCCCCATGTTTATTGCTTCTTATTTTACAATAAAAAAGACATGGAATCAATCCAAATGCCCAAATGTAGATGATTGGATTAAGAAGATGTGGTACATGTATGTAATGGAATATTAATCAGCAATCAAAAAGATAAATGCATGCCTTTTGCAGCAACATGGATGGATCTGGAAGGGATCTTGCTTAGTGAACTAAGCCAGAAAGAGAAAGAAAAATACCAGATGGTTTCACTCATAGCAGGAGCATAAAGGACCGGGAAAAAAATAATAATGAACAACTATATACCAGAGATATTTCAGGGGGGTGGAGTTGGGAATGGGATAAAAAATGTGGGGGGGGGAGTACACTGGACTATGGTGATGACACACGCATGATTTGGTGGTGGGAAGCCCATGGGGATTACAACTGAGATGGAAAAAGGCACAAAATGATTTAAAAATAAATTATTATATTATTAATAAAAAAGTTAATGGATAGAGCAAAAGCAAAAACTTCTGTAGTGTTTATTATATGTTAAGAATTGTTCCAAGTACTCTACATATTAGGTTTACTTATGTAGGATATTGCATCTTATAATGAGGGCTATTTTTCTAGAGGGGAGAACTGATCCAAACAACTTATCTAATGTCACACTTGGATCACATGAAATTTGTGCTCTCATAATTTGTAAAGCATTCATTTGCAAGGGATTTAGTGTGAAAAATAGTGCATTAAAGCAAAAAGTGTGCAAAATTATTATTTATGTTTGTAAAATAATAGCTTTCTGCATCTTTAAATATTAAAGTCAGCTGGGGAGATGGAAGTTTTGACTATCTCCCTGTTTCACAATTTTCATTCAGCTTGACTGGAGTCTAAGGTTTCCTTTGCAATCATGACCAGAGTCATTTTCCTTGAAATACCTTACAGGAAGATTTATGTGATCATAAGACTGTTAAGATCATCTAGAAAAGTGATTTTCTATAATTAATAATTTTTGTATATACATTTTTTTTTCTATAGCCAGCCTACTAAACAGGCCATTTTGAATTAAATTTCAGTGGAAGTTGGAATGTCCATTGCCTATACTATATGACATGAAGGAGTCTTGTAGGGCGGTTGGATAGGACACAGTGTAGATCATATCTTCACCCTACCTTTTCTTATTCTGTTTGACAAAGAATAAGAACCTGCTAATGATCAAAATAAGTGCTTTCCAATCCCGTTTTTATTTTGCCACTCATTTTGATTTCTTGTCATTTTCTTTTAATTAATTTTCCAATTTATGTTGTTGATTTTTTTTTCGCATGAAAGTTATATTCAAAAAGTACTTAACCTTTTTTCAGTCATAAGTTACTTCTGAAAACTGAGACTAAATAAATACTTTGTACTATGTGGAAGGCAGGGTAATGTATTTCCCAGTACGTATTGCAAACTTTTCATATTACTGAAACAATGGCAATTACTTGTTGCTTTTAGTTCCTGGCTTACAGATGTCAGAACATTTTGGGATCATGAGAACCCATTAATTCTTGCTTTGGGGTGATTGCTTATCATATATCATACATACTATTATGTCAAAACTGTGAGTCACTATGAACTATTACTAGAAGTTACAAAATTCTGTCATCTTATTTTTTTTCCTTTTCCTTCACAATATTTTTTTTTCATTTGAAGGAAACATGGCAACAAGATTTAATGGAGATAATTCACTATTCATAAAGCGTTCTCATTCCTCTACCTGAAAGGAAGTCAACAAAGATTACCTTTCGTTTTTTTATTTGGCATTCTTTAGAAAAATAAATTTAAAAGAATTGTCCTTCCTTAACAAGTTAATTATTTTTGTTCAATTATTATTATTCCAGCAGTATGTAGAATATTAAGTGGGAAATAAATATCTAACTCTTCCTGATTTTAAAAAAGGTATTGAATAAAGGTTTTTCAACGAGTGTTACACATTTTGACCAGAAAGTAATATTTCTCTCCCTCTCTCTTTCTTACACACATACGAGTCTCATATTGCAAACAAACTAATACAACAGGCTCAATATTTGCCTTAGTCATAAAGGAAGATGATCCAGGGCTCACACAGCAATAAGATTAAGAGGCAAAATTATTCAAAATGATATCAGAAGAACATATAACTCATAAGGAAAAGTATTATTGCTGCAAAAAAAATCAGAACTTAATTGAACTTTTACATGACACCCAATTGAATCTCCAGCTAAAAAGAGAAATAACTTTTTGGCTTTGAATGATTATCAGAGCACAGAAGCCCTGAAGGCTTGTGTCCTTCCCGGCAGGTACTCTCTACACTACAAGGAGAGCAACATGCCATGTCACATGCCTGGCAACATTAAGCAAAAGACAGTAAAACATTTGAAATGGAAACGGTGTTTATATTTCTAGATCTGTTTTCAGCTACTCAAGCATGAGCTGCTTTTCCCCAAGGCTGAGTAATTCTCATGAGAAAGGATACTGGTTCTTTCAGCCTGCAAAATCTTTTTTTACTTTACTTTTTTGATTATTAGTGTGCAGGAATACTAATTACCTCAATGATTATTTTATCTTTTTCAATTAAAAAGTAGGTAGCCAATAAAAAGAGTAAGGGGAGTCCTTCTACTTATCTTTTCTCTAAGTAAAATTAGTTTCTATTGTTTTAAGATATTGTTTCACTTTTATTTATATTTTGGAGAATATCATCATACTTAATTGTTAGCGTAAACAACAGTTTTATAAACAGTTCAACATTTAGAATACAGATAGATAGTGACAAATAATTTAGATTTTGTCATTTTCATTTCTCCAAATAATTCATAGGATAGCACCTTTTGAACTGATTTGTTGACAGCAGACGTTTTACAATTTCTTACACTTTCTACACTGTGGAAGGTTTGTATCAAAACTCTAGTTGTGTTTTTATGACAATATTAAAAATGTTAAAACAATGTAGTAATATATTTGAAAAGTGTGTTGTTTACAATAAAGAATGTATAGAATTTTTTTCCAGTGACTTTTAGGAAAAGTTGGGTAGAATGAGCATCTGGATATAAGGAAGCATGATCTTGTGAGCTCTTTATTCAAAATGAATGTCACGTTCTCCTGACTCTTGATTAAGAAAACAGTTTAGAGGCTGAGGCACACACACATACACACACACACACAATAATATTATCTATAGTAACAGAATAGATTGCAAGAACTGCCTTGAATATGCAGGTGTAAACAACTGTCAATTTTTGTTTTTTTTTTTTCTATTAAACATTATGTTCTCAAGGCTAGAAAATCTTACTTTTCTCTTTTGTTTTAGTATCTCTGGGGAAAAGGGCATGCTCCAAAGTATTTGTTTTATAAGTGACTGATAGACTGAATAAACAAAATTAAAATTCAAGATCCAAGGTGTCATGAAACAGGTTTGGGCCAATCATGGTTTAATGATTTTCAAGTAAATGTGGACATGTAAGTGTCCAGAAAACTGCAGATGTTAGGCAAGTATGGAAAACTTGGGTCAAAAGGCACTATACTATTTTTGTGGCAAAATTAATTTGGTCTACTTGTGCAGAAATTTAATTACTGATCTTCAGCTATTTGTATTGGCAGAGGATTTTTCTGTTGCCACATAAACGATTGTGCTCTCAGTTACCATGTGAATGGTATCATTTAGTTGCTTCTTTGACCACAGCAGTTTGAACACTGATGCATTATATTTTTATTGGGAATCAATATCTTATTTCTTATTAAGATAATGCCAAATAAGATATTTCAACCATAGAGAAATATACTGTAAGAAATTAAACTTTGCCCTGGATGTTGAAACTTAGTTTGCCACACTTTACATCTCTTTGGCTCAATGAATGACAAATTGTTCTAAGTTATAGGTTTTAAGGGTTAAAAGTAATAGATTTTAAGATAACCAAAATATAAATCTAAAGCTAACTGTAACCAAGTAAATCAACAACATTTACATTTAATATCTGGATTCTCTGTTTAAGCAATGATTAGTAGGCCTTTTTTTCTTTAAGTAATAACATAAGGAAAATCATTACCTAGTTTTATTATAACTTCAAGAGTAAATGAAGGATAAAATAGATAATACAGTAAAAGAAAATAGAATGAAGTTAATTTGGAATTGCAGTGTTATAGCTTCTAGCTAAGAGCATATATAAATGTAGTTTAGTCAAAACATGACTTCTATAGTCTGAAGACACAACCTTGGGTCCTCTGTTTAGTAACTATGCCTCAGTTTCCTCAGTTCTGAAAGAAGTCTGTTAATGATTGTATTTCATAGGCAATAAGGATTAATGTATTAATGCTTCAAGCTGTTCAAGTCAATAAATAAGATGGATGTAGCTCTAAAAAATGATGTCGCCAAGCAAGACATAAAATGTGTAGAAGTATAAGTAAATATAACAAATATAACAAAAAACTTCCAGTTCTTTCCTTATCTTTCTGCAGTGTATGAAAAGTCCCATCACAGAATGCTTAGGAGATATAAGTAAACATGAGGTGATTATAAAATAGTGAATTAAAGGAATTCACTTGCTATGCAAATGTATTGCTACCTACTCTTACGACTTTCTTCTTTCTCTTCTTTCATCTTTTTTTTTCCCCTTCAGAGTTATTTGGGCTTTTTCTACGCTTGCATTATTGTTTTACTATTGTAGCATAGTGCTTAGTAATTGCTTATAAAATTTTACTGTTTAAAATTCTCCATATAGTATTTGAACCATTTAGAGGTAAGATGCTATAAAAATCTAATAAATAATTGAAAGATTACAGAAAAATAAAAGGAGAAATGCATAGTAGCAGTGTGTTTAGAGGATGACAAAAAGGAGTCCTGGATATAATCCATTTCACAGAGCCAAGATTTTCTAATTCTCATAAAAAATGCAAAACAATTCTAGACTGTGATTTCAAAGGTTGCCTCTTTTAGGATAAGGCTTGAGAGAACTTGAGGTAGTTTTTTTTTTTCCTTTTCTTGCATTAATATCTGATAATCAGGCACCTATAAAAACAGAACTGGTTCAGAAAATAAATTCATCCTGTGTCTTGAAATTGAAAATATATGGTTAATCCTGAAAGTAACTTCCATATAGCTTGTAATAAGACATGGAAGAAATTTAGTTAAAACTTCAATGACATTTTCCCCAATGACCTAATTTCAAATGTTCCTTTTGGTAAGGTCTGTGACAGATATTAACTTGATAGAAAGTAAAAATATAGCTAGTTTGAAAAATTCCTAGGTATTCGTCTATTTTTAGTCTACTAATATAATGTTATTTGCATGTCTTCAATTATTTGTCCATCATCTTAACAAGTCTGAGAAAACTTTGGCTCCTGTGGTTTGATGAAAGGTCATATATGTTGTATCTTTACTCAATGCAAGTTTTGCTCAGAGGGCAAGATTAAAATAAAAATTGATTCCACCACAGCAAAACTCTATGGTTGTACAGCTGAAGAACTTTAACTCTTTTCTTCATAATTTTCTTCATAATTTCTTAATTGCCAACTATCTGACATGACATATTTATATATTGTCAGTTAAATGCAAGAACATTGCTTGGCACTTATTGATTGAATTTTGCATTTTTATCTTTCTTCTTTGCTAACTTTATTTTTTGCTTTCATTCATACATTAGTTCTTGCATATTTAATACATTCAAAAAATCCATTAAGCACCTACTAGATGGCAGCTGCTGCTCTCTGCTAAGAACACAGTCAGAGGCAGACAGATAACATGCTGATTCTGGTGATAGAAAAGAGTGTCTAACAAAAATAAGTAAAATGAATAGTATGTAGAATGGTAAATGGAGAAAAATAAATGAGTGTTTCATGGAATGAATAAATTACAATATTAAATATAGTTCATGGAAAGATGTTCTAGAAAAGGTGACACTAAGGGAAGTGAAGAAAGGGACAAAACACTTGCACATGTAATTCATATATGTATTTGTCCCATTTTCAAAGCTGACTCTCTGTGAAAATAGGGTTATGTTTTAAATCAGTCTAGGTTAATGGCCTGATGAGCTGACTCATTTATTTCACAACCATGTTCATGGTAGTTTTATTCATGAGTTGTAGTAAATAATGAACTCTGAAACATGCTATGACATGGATGAACCATGAGGACATTATGCCAAGTGAAATATGCCAGTCACAAAATGACAAATCCTCTTTGATTCCACTTACTTACATGAGTATCAGCATAGCCAAAATCAGAGACAGGTGGTCTAATGTGTTAAGAGTTTCAGTTGTGCAAATCAAAACAAAAGAAGTTCTAGAGATTGGCTTTATAGCAGTGTTAATATACTAAATAATGCAGAACTATATTCTTAAAAATGCTTAAGATGGTTAATTTTGTTATGTGTATTAAACCACAATTAAAAACATAAAAATTTCAGGTCTTGATAATGTTTTCTCTATCTCATCCACATAGACATATTCTCTCTTCCTTCATCTTTCTAAATCCCCTTCAGGATAAGGCTAGCAGATTCTTAGGTAATAGGTTATAAGATTTATGGGTATAGAAAGGCAGGAATCATTGGGTGGGAGTGAACTTCAAATTCAATGTCATACATCCCCAGGCTGCCATTGCCCAGCATAAACTAATCATTAACCTTCTTAGGCCTCATATTTCTAAGGTCTTCCTCCCCCTAGATCTTTGTTCACTACTCTTGATCTCTCTGTCTCTGTGACTCTCACCTTTTATCTCAAAGCAAAACTGTCCTTGGAAAATTCTAAACTCATCTATCTTTATTTTGTAGACCAGACCCTTCAGGCCTCACCATTTATATTCAAAAAAGCTTATCAAGGCATTTTCCACATGAACTATGAATTCCAAATGAATTATAAGTTTCAAATGAATTTCTAAATGAGAAGAATTATTACCCTTCCTTAGTATTCTGAATATGCTCCAGTAGGTTTTAGCATAAAATAGTCGTATTTTTCCTTCATACTACTCATGTAAAATATTAAATCACATTATGAAACTTGTAGATTATTGAAGAAATCTCTTTAATACAAGTATATATCAAATACTACAGCTTAATTTTGTATTTATTGACGCATATATATCAATTATAGGGAGAACAAACTTCTTGGAATCTCGATTCTATAAAAAGGAACCAAAAGGAGATGTATGGTTCAGGTTATGGCCTTCAGGACTGGAAGAAATGATGACAGGCAGTTAACAGGATGAACAGGAAGAGAATGAGAATCCTGGCATTTGGTGACATTGGGGAGGAAAGGGATGCCCTCGTGAGTGAGGACTGAATTGTCATTATTTTTATTTGTGGAAAAGTAGGAAAGTGTGATAAGAAATAAAGAGGACAGAAAAGACACCAAGAGAGGAGAGGATAGAAAGGGACAGGGATTAGGGATGCCAATATTGATGAAGTGGGTGACAAATAGCAAATTGTACATGATGAAAGGCAAAGAGGACTAGCAACAATGGAAAAGTTAGGATAGCTGTGTGAGTTGCTGGGCAGTAGCAGGCCTGGAATGAAGGTGGAAGCAAAGGTCCCTGAGCAGAAGCAACATTGAGAAGTTCTCAATTTGTTTTATAGGAAGGTCCAGGAGTTATCTTTCTTTTTTTGTAGCTCTGTTATAGAGAAGGAATGGATTGAATGGTTTATTCCAGAGGGAGGGTCCTTCTTTTTTTTATAGGAAGGTCCAGGAGTTATCTTTCTTTTTTTGTAGCTCTGTTATAGAGAAGGAATGGATTGAATGGTTTATTCCAAAGGGAGGGTCCTT
>NW_004567115.1:14494435-14521606 GCF_000260355.1 Condylura cristata
ATGTACTTCATGAATGATTCTCAGAGAATAGATAACAGTTAACAGATTTTTTTTTTTTTTTTTTTTTGGCCTTTGTATTATCTCAAGGGATAAAAAACAGCAACTGTATATCCTTCCAACATTTTAGGTCTTTTGCTCATGTACTTCATGAATGATTCTCAGAGAATAGATAATATTTGAGAGGACCTTTCTTTAAGTTAGTATCTGTTGCAAGGTCAAAGGATCTTGAGAAGAGGCCTTTCACTATGATATGGTTATTTTCGAAACCATGGTATTAATGTAAAACCACCATCAGAAATTAGGCCACAATCTTTCAGAAACTATACAGTCTGAACTTTGGATATTAGCTACTTTAATTTTTTTTTTTTCCCTGAGAAATGGAACAAAACATGTGGGAAAAAAATCATAGCTACCTATAAACATGACATCTAGTCATTATTCGCATTTTAGCTTTTATCTTCACAATCTTTTTGTGTATAAAAACATACACTTTTTTTTTTTCTTTCCTCCAAATCGGGCTTGTGCTACATATCCAATCTTATAACTCAATTATGAAATTATTCCAGTTGGTTGTTTTTATATGTGGTGTCGGGATGAACATGCATTATTTTATGATTGCCTAACTAGGGAAAATTCCAAAAACTGGAATTTCTCAGTAAAGCTATATGTATGCCTTTCCATGCTAACCAAAGAATCATCTATACATATCTTAGATTCCTGTTGTAACCTAAAGGGAAACTAGCAATTTCAGGAACCCTTGATGTCCTGAGAGTGAAGCAGCAGGAAAATTCCTTGCAGCAGAAACCCACTTAGGAGGCACCATGACTTTCAAATGGGACAGTACATCGAAAATGGAAAAAATGTTGACCTCTACATTACAAACGATGAAAACCTAGGAAAACTGCTGTGACAGCTTGTGGCATTGTTGCCACCGAAAACCTGGAGGATATCAGAGTCACATCCTCCAGGAATACTGGCCCCAAGCCGTGCCGAAGTTTGCTGGTGCCACAGCACAGAGGTCACTCAGTCGAAGCTGCATCGCTCCTGGAATCTTCACGAATCAGGTCCAGATCTTCCAGGAGCAGTGGCTCCCATCACTGATCCGGGTGCTGACCATTCGCCTCTCACAGAGGTGTCTTCTGTTAATCTGCTCACCCTTAAACTGCCCGAGGAGCACGCGCCTCTGTACTTTTTGGGTATCCTCATCTCGCACAACAGAGCTCGCTCAGCAGCACAGGTGGCGGCTGCCCGGATGTTCTGCGCATGCGCCGCATTATTTCCCATGAGCACCCGCAGGAGGTCCTGTCAGATCACAGCTTCCACGGAGCTCCTAAGAGATTAGAAAGGAAAAGCAGGCTGCTGTAAAAGAGACAGTGACCAAGGAGGAAGTTCAGGTTGACTGGACAGCAACTGCCTCACAAAGGTCACAGAATGACGCCAAGGCTTGAGTTTGCCTTCCTCGCCGCATCAGCCATTTCCCACTGAGGATGGAATCACTCAGCGCCGCACAGAAGATACTTCGCATTTCTCACTCCAGGCCACTAAATGGGTAAGATGCAGCACTGAATGCTCTTAACCTGTTCTCCCATAGACTCCTAAAGAGAAAGTAGAAATAAGGTTGATAGAGAATACATTTTAACAAATAACGAAAGAAAACATTTTTGGGCTTTTGACAGCCTTTACCAAAATTTTCTCAAATGATGCATTTAGATCAGTGCTGCCAGAGTGGAAACCTTGGGCGCCAAAGCCTTGACTGACTGTGTCAGTGGATTTACAAGCTGTTCCCAGTTTTTGTTTGTGTTTGCTTAAAGTTCAGCTTTAAATGGAAGGTTTTCTTCAATCATTTGTGGGGGATGGCTGCTCCCTTAACTTTTTCTTTCTTTTTAACAAAGTTGTTTATTTTCTTACTTCGTTGTTCATTTTTGGATATTATTTCCCTTCTCCCCTCAACATTTTTTGCATGAATTGCTGACCACCTTTTTGTTCGTAACTGAGGGCATGTACCAGAGTGTCCCTTTCCTTTAGTATGGTAGCTATTACAAATTGTTGTTGTTTAACTGTTTTATTTCTTATTGAGATAGCATTGGCTCACAACACCCAACTATGGCTTGCTTACACCTTTCACATGTATGTCGACACACCGCCCCCACACCACCAAAGCACCCATAGCCCTTGACCATAGTCCATTGGGCCTCCTCCCTACTTTGTTCTCCATTCCCACCTCCCTTTCTATTATTATTTATTCAGTGTATTTACCACTGTCTGCACTGGAGTCTATCTGCATGTCCTTTCTTAGTGGCCTTCTCCATGGGAATCTTAGATTTCAACACCCCTTCATGTGAGCCTAGTGCCTGTGACACTCTGGTTGATGGGAGTGCTGCATGCTGAGACAGAGCAAAAGTTGTATAGTCCCATCTTTGCTCCTTCTCTCCAGACAACGACATACTCCTGATGGGGGCTCCTTCTTTAGCATGGCTCTCCCAATGAAGGGACACATGGAACTCAGAAGCAGCTGACCACAGCCAACAGGTACTGTAAATGAGAAATGCACCTTTGTTATTTTGAGCCATTGGAATTTTAGTAGCAAAACTACTGAAAAATAACTAATACAGACGCTGGATTGTGTTGTTGTATCTGGCAAACTGCTCTGGCATTTTCCCATCAGTGAGGTGATAGAGTTAGTTTTATAATGCTCTGGTTTTAAATATGAGGTGTAAATTCCACTTTGGCTGCAACATGTCTTTCAGTATATTTTTTATGAAGTTATATATGAGGCATTTATTTTAGTTGTAACAGCTCAAAAACTAAATTTTTGTTTTTAGTCAGTCTGTCCATGAAACTGGGTTAGTGAGAGAATTAGTCGCTGATGGCCTGAGACATCCACTATAAATAGTGTGTTTATTTGTCTCCTGTAGGTCTGGAATAATTTTAGTTATATACCATTTCTGGGAGTATTGAGAACATAGTCTCTCAAATAATTTTCTGTGTCTTTGGTTTAGATTTAAAAAAAATGGGTAAGTTATTAATGAGTGCTATGCAAGATCTCTGTATTAGACTACCTTTTCAAACATTTATTTATTTATGGCTTACAGAGTACAAGGGAGGACTTGAAACAGTCCCATTCCTAGCAGATTGTCTAGGGGAAGTGAGGTTGGCATCTTTTGCCATGAACTGTCTTTGCCTGGAAATCACCATAGTAGTCAGGAGACCAGTCAAATGTGCATTGTGTTCAGGTACTTATGCTCCATACAAAATATCTAGCATTCCTAATTGAGACACTAAAGTAAAAAGATTTTAGTAGCATAAAATAGCGTAGCATTCCTAGCATAGCTTTAATTCAATTCTTTAGCTGATGAGTTAAACACATTTTTAAAACAAAAACAAAAACAAAACAAAAAAAAACCTATTTATCCCAAATGACTGATTTGAATCTTTTCAGTTCCTCTCAATGTCTTCTTATTTTCTTAAATTAATGATAAGATAACTGTTTTTGTTGCTCTTCTGTCATGTTTCTGATCTTCCTATTATCTGTTTTGACATCTGTGGCTTGGAACTTAGAAAGATCTGCTTTTATAGTGTCTAGATATTCTGCCACAAGTCATGACTGCTTGGACTCTTTTGCCAGGATAGTTGTTTATTTCCTATTCATTGCCTTCCAACTACTGTGCTCCAGGATTGTCGCTGATATTTTTCTAAGTCTGAAATTTCTACTTACTCTTTTTTTTTTAAACAAATCTCTTAACTCTTCCTACTTTGCGTTATTCCTTCAGTCTTACTAAAGCAACATGTTTCTTGTGATTTGACAATTCTGAACTGCAGTCTTAACAGCTTAATATTCTTCATGTTGGAAGTCAAACAGCTTTCAAGTTATTCCGGGCACTGATTTTTAACTCAAAACAAGAACACAAACAAGTAAACAAAACAGAAACTTAATTGTCTCAGAGGAAATTAAAATAATAACAAGAAATTATGCCTTTATGATACTTTATTGTTATTATTTTAAATTTTCCTTTACCACAGTTCTAAAGACTGTTGAGTTCAGCATAATGGTGCTTTGGTATTTTGGCTTTTCAAGTTTTTCCTCTTAATTTGGTGGTTGCACACAGATTAATATATTTATTAAGCATAAATACTATTCCCAGAGAGCTAAAAATGATAAAAATTCCTATTTATGTCTTTAATGTTTAACATAATTTTCAGTATTACATTTCTAGTTTTTTCCTGATATTATTTAATTTTGTCGATTTCCCCTATAATAAAACATAGAAATGTTCCAATAATATACATTTTTAATCTTTTGCAGCACATCAAATTACCCTAAAATTGAGTAACTTAAACAACAAATATTTAGGATCTCATAATATATGTTAGTCATATTCCTGAAAGCAGTTTGTTTGAATGGATCTGGCCTATGTCTCTCTCACAGTCACACTTTAGCTGGGACTGGCTTATCTGAAGACTTTACTAGGTTTAGCAGTTCCAATTCTAAGAAGCTCGCTCACATGGTTGGCAGTTAGTACTGAAGTGCCGCCATACTCAGGAAGGACTCTTACTCTCCAAAGCTCTTCCATCAGAATGGGAGAGACTTTTCCATACTGTGGCTGGCCTCCTATGACAGAGAAAAAGAGACTGAGAGACAGGACAGTCACAGAGACAAAAGGTGGAAATTGAGGTAGATAGAGGGAAAGATAATCAAATATTATAAACTGGAGCCAATACAATCCTTCACATATAGCCCAAAACATCTACCATATTCCATAAATTAGAAACAAGTCAGTAAGTCCAATATATACTCCAGAAGAATGGACTACACAAGATGTGGATACCAGAAGATACATATTATTGGAAGGATGCCGTAGATGCTGCCTACCAGATATTACACAGCTCCAAAATACTAACAGGCCACACAGATGTAGTTTAGATCAAAAATAGGATGATGACATCAAACACCAACAGGAATGAACTTCATTTATTTTGTTCTGATCCAAATCTCTGGCAGAGTTCTTATTCCAGTCAATTCTTTGTGTGAGTGGGTTAGACAATTGTGGGGGTTAGGGGGTGAAAATAAAGTCACGTGACTTTACCTATGTTTAGTGGGCTTTATGGCTCCCAGTTTTTGAGAAGGGAATCTTCTCAAAAGGAAAGTTTAAAGCCAGTTAATATTCTTATTAAAACAACTGGTTGATTTAAGCCCAACATAAGTTTGAAATTTTTCATTTTGTGTTTGGCATAGCAAAATTTTCCTCCTCAATTTTAGCTATTTTTCTAAAAAATATCTATCTTATCAATAATATTAGTGTGTTCATTTTAGATTCCACTAAGTTTTAGAAAGTCACAAAAAACATTCAAACAAACACTGCTATTTAGGCAGACTGTGTATTTCTTTAGAATAGAGTTTTTATGTGTCAGTGAGGTTTTCAAAATATTTGCTTTTCAGATGATGTATAAAAATTAGATTTTGATTTACAAAAGTTGTCTGGGTGTGTAAATGAAGGTAAGTACAGATTATCTGAAAACTATATGTAACATAAACTGTGAGTTATGTTTTTTAATTATGAGAGCAATACATCATATAAAATATCCAACCAATACACAATTTTGTAAGGAAGGAGGTGGATATCATTCATTAATCCACAAGCTGGAATAGCTACTGCATACACTTTGGTCTCAAGTCTTTCAGACTTGAATGAATATTTTCTACAGGCGGCTGTTTGTAGCTTGCTTCTTTTCAGTTGTCAACACATTGCAGATTTTTTTCCATATAACTAAATATAGACATATACAATTATTTTTAATGACTACACTGTATTCTTTTGTATGGTGTTCTATAATGTTTCCAGATCCCTATTGATGTACTTTTTTTTGTTTGTTTCTAATTATTCTCTATTATCAATGGAATATCCTTGTACTATATCTTTGAACACTTGTCTGATTATTAGCATGTATTTTTAGAAGTGGAATTGTTGGGTCAGTGAATATGCATTTGAATTTTGAAACAGATTGCCAAATTACCCTCCAGGAAAATTTCTTGCAGTTGATGATTCTAGCAGCAGTCTTTGAGAGTGCCAGTTTCCCTCAAACTCAGTAAAGCTGGTTTTATCAGTGTTTTTAATCTTAGCATCATGTCAGTGAAAAATTAGATTCCTTACTTATACATACAAGAACTAGGATACAGGCCAGAGGTACGGGTGAGAGGATTCACCAGAGTGGGGAGCAAGAACAGGCAAATAATTGAAATGGACTGCTGAGGGGAGCAGCTGGCAAAGCAGGAGGGATCTGCTGTGCCATGTGGGTCACCTCCATGGCCAGGGATTGAACTCTTGGTACAGTGGCTGAGGACAGCTTCATAGTGCTGCACTTTAACCCCTTGCAGCATCAGGGAGGCCACCATTGTTGTTTTAATTTGCACTTAAAATCTTAGGCTTAAAGCAGGAAGGCTTGCTAGGACATATCCAATTTAACTAGACCATCAAGTGACTGGGAAAAACAGAACTATAGGAGATTTATTTGGTGCTTTTTATTGATGTAATTGTAACTTATAATTGTATCCACCGTCCTGGTAGGCACATTGGTAAGAAATTAGACTGTTTGTCTTGTGTACCTTTCATCTTGCTCTCATACTCTCTGCTTTTGGACATGTACTAAACTGGTGTCTACTTGGTAAATTTGGGCTGTGTCTGGAATCCACTGTCCCTTCCAGAACTCATCTCATACCAGAACAGGATAATCCTTCAAACATCACAATAATCATAATTACTTGTTCAGTTAACACTGAAAAGAAAAAAAAATCTTTTTTAAAGTGAGAATATTAATAGCTATTCACAAAATTTCTTCCATTTTCCTTCTGCAGCACTTATGCCAACTTTCTCAGGAAGGCAAATTCTGTGTTGTGTCCTGTGATTTTCTTTGCTTTTATTCACACAATAGTATATATGTGATACATGTTTGGTAGTACTCCTGGTTTCATTGCTGGTGCTGTTTTATTTCCTGTTCTTGCATCCCTTGGGACTTTTCAGTGAATTTTTGGATGACTTGATGACTTTGACATGTGCAGAACAAGTGGCAATTAAAATTATTTTACCGTTGCTGGAAGTTAACATGTTGCAATTGAATATTGTGGCATCTAACATCTGATTTCTGTATTAGCTTAAATATCTTGTGGCATCTAACATCTGATTTCATATTAGCATAAATATGAAATTCAATTGTAAGTCAAGGATCTAGGTTTGCATAGAAATAGTGCTAGTATCAACTGACAAACTCTTGAAACTGTGACCCATCTTCCACTTTAATATATATTAACTATAATGTGAAACTCAAAGTACTGTAAATTCAGAGGATATAATCAAGCAAAAATAATTGACAGTTACTAGAGAGAGGGTAGTACAAACAACAGTTAGCAAGCCTTGTAATTTCTAATACTCTGGAGAAGACTGCTTCAGTTCTGATTTGTACATACAACTCCCTTTAATGTGAAGGAAGCAAATGAACAAAAATCAAGCAGACATTAAGGTAGTTGTTTTTGAAAAATATAGGTCATTAACTATCAATAAACTTTTCAACCAAATGTCCTGTATCAACTTAATTCTCATTGAATTATCAGCATATTCCACAAGTTCCTGTCCACTTATTGACTCTAGTCATCAAGAATAGGGTAAATTATTTTTGTTCATTTTATTAAGAAAACATCAATAGGTACATTTTATTTTAGTGAAGTTCTTATTGTGAAATATTAACTACATAGAACTATATATATATATATATATATATATTACTACCTTTTTGGTGCTTTCTTTTTTGCCATGCAGACATCTTCAGAGTAAGTGACTTTATAATTCATCATCCAATTCAAGACTTTTCTGAGAATGAAAAGTAGTCCTGTTCACACTCACACCAGGAGAGTGGTTGTAAATTTGGACAGCAGGATCAAAATGGGCGTTATAATTTTCCTATGTAGGAGGCTAGGCTCATGCTTTGCCACAATTGCACCAAAGCTAGCCCAACTTCATTAATAAACAAATGATTTATATTTCACAAACATGGTTCAGAAAGTTCAAAGACAGGTTTTTGCATTACATATCACATGCAAAAAAATAATAAACAGTTTTTTTCTCATCATTTCTGTCCTCCTAGTCCCAGGGTACCTCTACAAAAGCATGAACTCCCTCTCCCAAAGAATCTTTAATACTCCAAGGATCTACTTTGATGGACTTTAGCTCTTCAACTTTGTCAAATATGGCAATAAGAATTTTCTTCCAGTGGAAATTTTTTCCTCAAGCATTTTCCTTGTGGAGAGCATCACAAAATAATCCCATAAACTAGATTTTTCTTTTTTTTTCTTTTTTACTATGAAAGGTTGTATGTGAGGAAAACAACATGCGTTGGGATGAATTCTGGTTCTCAGGAATATTAGATGAATCAGGTTCTATACTGTTGTTCAACTGATTATATTAATAATGCATTATGCATGGTCTTTTGATAATTTACCAAGATAGATAGATAAATAGCCAAATAGATACATATGATCTTATTTAAGTTTTGGAAGACAATTTCAAGGTGATGTAGACCAAGTATATTGAATATGCCTTTCAGTTTTTAATGCTTAAAAAGTAAATTATATGCTGACAGATAATTGGTATTTAATTTTCATGAATTTGTGTGTTAGGACTTGAGTGGTGATTATATGTATTTCTACTACATTGTAACACAGTTTTAATTTAATTATGTTAACTTAATAGTAAACTAGCTGAATGATATGTATTATGATGATAATAAACATATTGAGGGGTAACTCAGAATCAATATGCATGTATTAGATTCCTTTATGATACGTATATTTCAAAATCATTCAAGCATGGCTAATGTAAATCAGTCCTAAAAGTATTTAGTAGAAATGAACAGTTACTTTCCCCACCCCAGAGATTACTTTCAATTTTATTAAATATTCCTTTCAATATTATCTTCTTATCTAAAAAACAAAACAAATATATTACCTAGTCTATAAACAAACTATATTACCTACTAGTATTGAATAATAGAGAAACAGTTTGTACTTTGCTTTAGCTTAATTTACAACTTAATTTTTTTTAAATTTTCTTAATATTCTAGATTCTTACTGATTAGATTCTAGTTGCTCAAAATTATTAATCTTACTTCTTTTTCATCCTCTCATTTTTCTACCCCATCATCTGATGCTACCTCAACTATTTTTCCCTTCTTCCATTCTCTTTTCCAGGGGATTTATATAACTTTGTGTTCTTATTGTCATTCAGTTTGGGCTTTAGAAAGGTGCTTTACTGAGAAATAATATATATGTTGCATTAGCCACTCTTAACAGAAATTACTGTGACAATTTTAAAATGTCGTACTTAGTCTATATATTAATCTAAATGTTTGTTGTTACATATAGCATATTAAGTGTCTTGATTGTTCAAACTTGTTCACATAGATCTGGAATTTTAAGGCAGTCATTAATCTCCAAAGCCTAATCATTCTTTGTTCCACCATCGCAGACATCTCCTTAATATGATGGTACCGACAATCCTTAAATTCTTAAAAAACATTCTTATAAAAATAATATATTTTTGTGGTGTTTTACATTTGTTTCACTACTTGTCCACCAATTTAATAGTTGAAAAGTTATTTGTAGAAACCATAATATATATGGAGAATGTCTGAATATCAAAATATTAAAAGAGTTAGTTCAAACCTTCATGGGGAAGTCAGGAGAACTGAGGAGTTATGGCAGGGTATAGGGAATAGTTAGTTCTGATCAAAAGATGTCTGATGACCCTGTGCAGTAATTTTAAAACATAAGGAAAAAGAAATCTGCAAATGCTCTGAGAGCAAATTACATATTTAAAATCATAGATGTTTACTATGTTATACAAACTTGATTATTGTTTTGTATAATTGCATAGTGGACATAGTGGATTAAAAGAATTCTAGCAGCAATGGAATATATCAAAATTTCATAATAATACTTGATACAGTATAATGGTTAAGAAGGTAGATAAAATTAGTTCATTCTAAGCATTGCTAATTTCACTGATAATTCATTTTCAAAATGAATGCCAACCTGATATGATGAAGAACTTTCTAAAAACAAATAGTAGGACCACTGTTAAGCATGCTGCACTGAATATATGAAAACAGATGTTAATACATGAGGACATGAAACAATAATATGTAAATGGCATGCAAAAATAACAAAAGGAGATTTACAGTTCTATTAAAATGTTCAATGTATAACAAAGAGATATATGGTCAGACAAATTTCACAAATGCTGATGTCATGGCTTTTAAAAAGAAGCTTAGACTTAAAACATTAAAAATAAATCTATTTGATCACATATATCACCATTCATTATACCAGTTTTACATGTCAGCAACTAATGTACTCAGAAGGCAAAAGTGAAATAGATATTTTGGTAAGTTACATGTATATATTGTATTATATATATATGTATAATATAAGAGGCATACACAAACATTTAATTGCAGTGGCCAAATTATCAGGAAATGTTAACTTACTGTAAAGATGGAAAAAAGTCCAATGAGATGGGTTAATTCTACTTAATATATTAAAAATATTAACCAATATGTTAATTCTTAAATATATGTGTTGTTATTAAATAAAACAGTTTTTCTATATGTTCTCATTTTAGTAAAGGATGGGTTTTAAAATTATCAGAAATACATTTAAAGTGCTAATTTCCAAATATTATTAACACACTTTGAAAAGCTATATAATGAGAATATTATAAATATAGAATTCCCTTAATAAATCTCTTAAAGACATTCTATTTCTTTTCCTAATAGAATCTATTAGCTTGAACCTAATAGAATATTTTCTACTTTTGAGTACTACTGAGAAGAACCATCTTATTCTTTCAAATGACATTTTTGTATTCCAAGTAGCACTGTGTTAGGCTAGGGAGGTGGAATATCTCATGATAGAATATTCAGTCAGTGGAAGACTAGATTTTATAACATGGTTAAAGCAGGTAATCTAATTAAATTTTCTTCTTATTTTTAATGTCCGTGATTTATGACTTTCACAATAGCTTTTATATATTTGTTCTGACATTATACACATACGGTATTACTAGATAGTCATGACTGTGAAATTTGGTTCCTTAGCAACTGCAGGGATGTACCTTGGAAAGCAAATAAATAGTCACAAAATACCCTAGGATAATAAATCCTTATCAGTTACCATTATGTGTGTGTGTGTGTGTGTGTGTGCATGTATACATACATATTTATATTTATATAGTTGGTATGCAGTGAAATATTTCATGCAAAAAGCAAAATTTAAAATAGCATATTTCTTAATGATTTCTTAATGTTAGAAATTATTGTTTTTGCTTAAACAAGATAAGATGATTTACCTTAGATCTCTTGCCCAGGCTTTGCTCTGTGCAGTATGCTAAGAACAGTGTGGGATAAATGTCAGTTTCTAAACTTCCTGAGTGCTGCTCTAGCCTCTTCATTCTGAATTAATATGATTTGAAAAGAAAATTCTTTGGACTCTAGTTGATATCAATTTTAAAGTCTCCACCCTATATGAAATATATAAAAATGTACCATATACCATGATGGATAGAGTTACTAAATAATTATTCAAACATCAATAATTGAATATAATTGTACAAAAGTAGAACTTCTCAGTGTAATTATAAGCAATGTCTCTGCCCCACTGTCTATTTAAGAACACATTTGGTTATTTCTTTCCTATACCTCGATAAAATCTTAGATATCAGAACCCATCTACTCACTCTTACTATTTTTTTTTTTAGATTTATTTTTATTTATTTATGGATACAAGAACTGAGGTGTAGACCAGAGTTGTGGGGCTGAGAGGATTCACCAGAGAAAGAGAGTGGGGAGCAGAACAGGCTGATTTACTGAAATACACTGCTGAGAGGAGTGTGACAAGAGAGGTCTGCTGTGCCATGTGGGTTGCTCTATGGCTGGGGATCAAACTCATGCCACTATGGCTGGTGATAGCTGGCTTGATAGTGCTGAGATTTTTTTTTTAAAAGATTTATTTATTCGTACAGAACTGGGGTATGGGCCAGAGATGGGGAGGGTGAGAGGATTCACCAGAGACAGAGCGGGGCACTGAACAGGCAGATCGAGGAAGTACACTGCTGAGGGGAGCAGTGGGCGGGTCAGGAGAGGTCTGCCACGTCGTGTGGTCACCTCCGGGGCAGGCGGGAATCGAACTCATGTGGAAGTGGCTTAAGCTTCTTGGTGCTGTGCTTTAACCCGCTGCGCCACCAGGGAGGGCCCAGCGCTGAGATTTTAACCCCTGTTTTTCCAGGGAGACCTCCTATTCACTCTTTCATGGTCAAAAGTTCTCTACTTATTTGATAAAAAAATAATTATTTCAAGTAATTGTAATATATATGTGGTGTTCAACCCTAACTTCAGAGATGTTATTTGTGTTATCTTCTTGATTTGACAGAAATTCTAAATTCTCTTGTTCCCTCCCATGGGGGAGTTTCTGAATGCTTGAGAAATGTCATTGTCAGGACCTTCTATCTGTATTTCCTTGATGTGGTCAGTACCTCCTTTGGAGGCTGCTAGTACCGCAAGTCTTCTAGTTCTGTATTTCACAGCTGTGATACTGAGGACTTGACCTTTTTTTGAAATGTCCCAGACAGCTATATATGCATCAAATTACACATTTTTTAAAAGATTTATTTATTTATTCGTACAGAACTGGGGTACAGGCCAGAGATGTGGAGGGTGAAAGGATTCACCACAGACAGAGCGGGGAGCAGAACAGGCAGATCCACGAAGTACACTGCTGAGGGGAGCAGCAGGCAGGTCAGGAGAGGTCTGCCTCGCCATGTGGTCACCTCCAGGGCAGGCGGGGATCGAACTCATGCAGAAGTGGCTTTAGCTTCTTAGTGAAGTGCTTTAACCCGCTGCGCCACCAGGGAGGGCCACAAATTACACAATTTTAATCTGTCGTTCTTGGGGCTATGGTTATTTCGTAATAGCTGTCCCAGTACTGCAACTATAGAAAACTTTAATTAGCCATGAACATAATAAACTTTTTTTTCTTTTCTTCTTCTTCTTCTTCTTCTTCTTCTTCTTCTTTTTTTTTTAGGTATAAATCAGCTACAAGTACTTTGCACTCCCAAAACTTCATCTGCTATGTGTAATACCCAGACCCTAAGATTTTAAATCGTCAGGACTCATACAAATGCAGTTTCTGTGGAAGTAAGCAAAGCGATCAGACTAAAGGGTGGAAGCAGTCCCTCACCCACAATCCCTGGCATTGTATGGGTAGTGGGGGAAAGACTGGTTATGAAACTACTTTGGGTCTAAAATTAGTTAATTGACAATTCCTTGATTTTTGACATTAAATATATGTAAGAAATATTTTCTATATAAGACTATAAATAAAACTTAAGTAAATCAAGTATTAAGACAAAAGAAAATGGGAATCGAAACATAAGAGATAGCCAGAGAAAAAAATTAGTGTACAAACTATATGTTGTCACAATTTTATTATTTCTTAAGTGGAACTAACTATGAGTTTGACAACTAAGTTATTAATTAGACAATGTTCATTGTTACCACAGGTTTTATAGTTTGTCAGTTCTACCTGCAAAGACAAATTTATTTCCATTTTATATCCAGTTTTCAATTCTTCTGAGGTTCACCTGAGAACATGGAAATGAATGGATTTTGAAGTAAGGAAGAAATGAGCAGAATGAGTAAGCTATCTTGATGGCTAATAAAGTACATTTTGAGCTGGAGCAAGCTCTCTGAGCTCAGTGTAGAAACAGACAATATAGATGGAGAAATAGATTATGTGACTTGTGTAAAATGTGAATATTCATAAAATCACAGTAGGAGAGGAAGAACATATTTAGGTTAAACACTTTGAATGATTTTTTTTCTTTTTTTTTGGTATTAACCAGTAGATAACTTGTTGAAATGTTAATATAGGCTAAACTATTAATGCTTGTATCACATTTAATTTTCAAGGGTGAAACATGTATTTTCTTGGTTAAGTTTACCCAAAATAACACAGGATTCAAGTTAGATACTGATTTTGAAATTCCTCTTAGCCATTACACTATTTAAATAAGCTCTAAATGAACTCTGCAATCAGTGCCCACACGCCCGTGTTTAATGCATGGGGTAGAGGCACAAACACTTTGTAATACAAACTTCTCTAACATATATATAGATATAAAGTAGTAATAAGTTTGAGAGTAATACCTAAGATGTGACATGGTGTGGGGACCTTTAGGACTCACACATCAATTATGGACTAGTATAAAGCAGTACACATAACAGTAATCGTAATTTTTTTTGAAAAAAATATTTATTTATTCATATAGAACCGGGGTACAGGCCAGAGGTGCAGGGGTGGTAAGATGATTCACCGGAGATAGAGTGGGGTGCAGAATAGGCCAACTGACGAAGTACACTGCTGAGGGGAGCAGCAGGCAGTTCAGGAGAGGTCTGCTGTGCCATATGGATCATCTCTGGGGCAGGATGGAACTCATGGTGAAATGGCTTTAACTTCTTAGTGCTGTGCTTTAATCCACTGTGCCACCAGGGAGGGTCAATAGTGATTGTTTTTTGTTTGTTTGTTTGTTTGTTTTTAATGTGGGTAATTGACCTTACAATAACTATGACTAATAACATCTTTAGGAAACATTATTATGTGTATTCATTCCTTACATATATACAATCTAGAAAAAAAACAAGTATTTGATAAGTAAAAACCCTTCAATATAACTTCCTTTGACACCCTTTTCTCTCCCACTTTTTTTTTTTTAAATCAATTTTTTTTAAAGATTTACTTATTCATTCATATAGAACTGGGGTACAGGCCAGATATGCAAAGGGTGAGAAAATTCACCAGAGACAGAGTGGGGAGCAGAACAGGCAGATTGATGAAATACACTGCTGAGGGGAGCAGTGGGCGGGTCAGGAGAGGTCTGCCACGCCATGTGAATCTTCTCCGGGGCAGGCAGGAATCTAACTCAAGCAGAAGTGGCTTAAGCTTCTTAGGCCACAAGGGAGGGCCCTCTCTCCCACTTTTTATAAAAGATGTCCATTATCCCTTCTTTAGAGAACTTTGGCAATATTAAAGTTAGGAGCTATGTTCAAGAAAATATTTTACTGAAATTTTTTGAAAAATTTGTTTTTGACACTTACTCTCTAACAGTAGATAATGGAGAGCAGCCAATTCCTCAGCAAAATTCCTTGTGTGATAGACTGTTTATATTGATATTTGTTTATCCTACTGGGAAAAGAAGAAAATTTAGAAAAATATATATAAAGAAAAATGGTTAACCTAGGCCATGTTTATATTAGTTTTATTATTAGAAGTAATGCAATACCACTTGATTCATCTAATTCTCATTTTCTCATTACACAATTAAACTTAACATTTTTTCTCTTTTGAACTCCACCCTCTATGCTTTTCAGTTTGCTAAGTCTTCATTTTTGGGTCTTCATCCTAGGACACATGGTATATAATAAGAGCATTTCTAACTCAGCATCTTCACTAATCAATACTCCACCCCACAAATAAATCACCTGTGTGATGGTACTCATTACATACTATGCTGGAGTGGCATTTGATATTCAAAGATGGACACGTGAAGTACAGTCATCATGATACACTCTCAAATGACTGAAAGCATCCAACCATGCATTCAACTCATTGTTGCTTAGAAACTGTCAATTGAGGCATGTTTAAGTAATGATGGACCATGATAATGGTCTTGAGCAGGGCAGTGTACACAACCTAAATGTTATTTGACATGTTTTCACACATTAATGTAAGCACAGAGCCACATTTTGCTAGAACCACCAGAATATGTAGAAGTTCACTAGTTATATTATAAAAACAAAAAAACATTTCTTGACCAAAATTTAGTTCTATCACTTAGTAAATGTTTAGAACATAGCATATACAACTTTCTACACATATTAATAAGATAACATCTTTGCCGGGAAATGTAAGTGGAAGATTATAGAATGTCTTTTTGTTTTTATTTAACATCATTCTGTGACTCTTTTCATATGAAATGCTAGATTAAAATATAAAATCAGCTAAATTGATCCCACTTAAATAACTCTGCTTTTTTCTCATTTATTTATATGAATATATCGAGTAACATTTTAATTGAAAAATATTATCAGAAATAGAAAACCTTTCTGTAGAGACTTATTTATTCACATAGTAACACCTGTAAATGGTAAGTTGCACACTCAGAATCATAATTCACTTACAATTTGGAAAGGGTCAAAAATCATGACATAACCTTGGACAAAATGTTTTTTCCTTGCTTGCAACCAGTGGGAAACCAGATATAGGACAGTGTTTGGAATAACAGATACATAAGTGAACTGTTATCCCAATTTACAATTGAAGAACAACACTAGTAGCAAATCAGTAAATTCTTACAAGAATATTTCAAAACAACAACTTGGAAAACTACTTAGCCTTTCAAAAACAAAAATATTCAGAATAAACTATTTTATATTCAATCGTATTTTCAACGTTGTATAAAATGTCCCCCAAGTAGAGATTTAAAATATATACTCATATGTTGAAAGCACTGACTTGCCTTTTTCCTTTCTGTTATGTTTTCCAAATTTGCTCATTTTATCCCTTTTGGATTTTCATCTATAAAATGTTGTCAAACAGAAATGTTTAATAGAAAATAATTTGATAATTTTGAATTGCATTTTTTGGTGACTCTACCTATATTTTTTATAATTAGCCACATAAGCTTAAATCAAATCTTAAACATTTATACAGGGAGTTTTGCTACTTTAAGAATTCTACAAAGCTTCCTGTAAGCACTTTCTGAGAGTCCTATCCTGAAGTTGAGAGAATTTTACTTACACAAATTTTCAAGACCCTAATTTTTTGTATAGTTACAGAGATCCTTTCTCAGCTTTGTGATTGTGACTATGAACATGCCTTTGGGTATAATCTTAAATTAGATTTTCTGGATTTAATTTGTGCTTGAAGGTTTAATGTCAACAAATTATTAAAAATATTGGGAAAAAAAAAAGTGGGGAGGGGCCCTGTATCCCTACCAAGCAGTTCACTTTTAACTGTGGTAGCCCTGTTTATGAATTGACATTTTCCATGAAAGTAAAAGCTTTTGCTATGAACATCAGAAAAGATTTTTAAATTTTCTTAACTGTAAGGGGAAAAAAAACAGCATAAACTCAGATAATAAAGCTTGATAAGAAGGTTTGCTTAAATATTTATGGAATAGTTATATAATGAAAAATACAAAATTAATTGGCTGCAGTCATCTGCTTTAATCAGGTGTATTATAGTTATAATCAGCATATACTAATAGATACACTGACAGACCTGATATTGTTAATATCCAGAATGCTTTTATCATCGTTAATTTTAATTAACAGAAACTGAAAAAAATGCCTAATAGTAGGATTACTAAGAAAAATGAAGTTCCCTGCTAAACTAGAAAAGGGGGGTTACTAAATGGTTTCCACACCTTGATGTTGACATTTTATTTTTTTCATGTATCTGAAATAAGAATATATCTAGATTCTTTTCCTGCTCAGAACAAATATAAAATTCAGTCATTAACCTCTTTGTGTATAATCTGATCTTATTATCTTTGCTTTTAAAGCTGATGTGCTTTTTTGCTGTTGTTAAAATGAATGAGCACTACACATATGTAAGGACAAAAGAGAGAAAGATGTTCTGGTGTGGTTATATTGCATTATTTTGCCCTTACAAGTGAGGTTTTCAAATGGTTATCATTGCTGTGTATGAAAAAAAGACTGAATGGAGTAAGTCCAGAAAAGAGTGTCTAAAAAGATTTGAGAGGGAGAATATAAATTTAAGGAGAGTCTAAAAATGAATAGATTTTTTTTTGGTCACTCTTTTGAGAAGGGATTTCATCCATGGCTATAAAACCATACAGGACATGGCTTGTTTACTAAATTCATTGGATTTTAAAGAAAAATGTTCATAGATGCAAAACGAATTTAGAAAGAAAATATAAATATCACCAACATATTAATAGATATTAAGGTACAGGAAGAATGTTTCTCTTTAAGTCAGAGTTTTATGAAGGTCTTAACAATAGTGTGCCAATAAACAGGCTGTCAAAAAAAAGTCCTGAAGTGTAGCTATGTTAATTTCCATGGTGCAAAATCCACCATAATTGATTTCAAGCTATCAATAATTGTTTAACAACTGACTTCTAATATTTGTGAATAGTGAGCAATTGGTTCTCACAACTCACTAAATACAGCATTTGCATCATATTTGCAGTGTCACTGTCAGAGTGAAAACTTGTCTGGTTAGATTACTAGTTTAAGGCATCTATGGTGGATACCCACAACTCTCCCATACATTAATGTAATTGGATTTCTGATTTCCTATTTATATTAACTATATTAACTATTAACATTTCTATTTTTTTATATTTATTCACTTATTCAGTCACTATTACTTCACCATGTGACATGTGATATGGACATTAAAGAGCAGTAAGACTTGGAAGACTGTTTGAGGAGCTGGACTCAAAGTCCAGTAGGATATATCTTCTTGAGAAATACAGAGCATTGTTTCAAGGCAGGCAGATGTTACATACACCTGTCTATAGGCACCTAAAATATGATGGTGTTGTGGATATGAGGATCTTGGGGCCTCTACTGTGCCCTTTCTCAGCTAGTGTTGCTTGAGTCTCTTCCTTTCTTTAAGTATGCTCATGTGCATGATACTTACTAAACAAGGGATGTGTTAAAAGAAAATGTATGAGGAAAAAAAAATAGCAAGACAATGACTTGTAATTAACTGAGTTAACAACTTCATGTAAGTAAAATAAACAATTTCCAGGGGATTTTATGAACTTCTGTGAATGCACTGAAAGAATTATGAGTATATATTTGTTCTAGGAAGTGACTGGAAGGTGTTAAATTGCTTAGCTTTATTACAAATAAAAAGATTTGTTTAGTAATTAACATCCAGTCATTCATTTCATAAAAAGGTATTATTTAATGTCTAGAGAAAAGGCTAAAAATGGAAATGATGAAGACTCAGTAGCTTTCAGCTGGACAGTATCATTCACCCCTACCAAAACAATGTATTTTCCTTAAGATGTTTTTAGCCATTCACTACGCAGGTTTCAAGGCTTACTTTGTGGTTTCAAGGCTTACTTTGTGGTATAAGCAGGATTTTGTGATTTGTTGATGTATATGATGAACAGAGTTGGTTACAATTAGAGTTTGGTAGATGATTTTTTTTTTTTTTAAGATTTATTTATTTGTACATGCAGAACGGGGGTACAGGCCAGAGGCTCAGGGGAGGTGAGAGGCTTCACCAGAGACAGAGTGGGGAGCAGAACAGGCAGATCGACGAAGCACACTGCTGAGGGGAGCAGCAGGCGGGTCAGGAGAGGTCTGCCACGCTATGTGGTCTCCTCCGGGGCAGGCGGGAATCGAATTCATGCGGAAGTGGCTTCAGCTTCTCAGTGCAGTGCTTTAACCCGCTGCGCCACCAGGGAGGGCCCTGTAGATGATTTTTAACTAGCAAGAAACTGGTCATTGATGAAACATTTGCTTTCACTTAAATACATTTTTGTGTATGTGTGTTCATCCAGCTTGACAATAAAAATTGAAGCAAGTGTTATTTTGTGTATGTGCGTTCATTCAGCTTGACAATAAAAATTGAGGCAAAGCTTATATAAATACTTATGAGTGAAAAAGCAAAAAATCTGCTACCCAAATTTTGACTTTTTGGCAAAATGGTTATTTCGTGGGAGGGGCTTTGAAGGTTTTATGGAGTTTGCCTTTGAAAAATATATTTACATGTATACTTCTCTATAGGACTGTCTCCTTCACTGAATTAGGAAGATATTATCTCCCATGGGAAGTCTCTTTTCAGAAAAGAAGACTGAACTTACATCTATGTATCTTCACTGTGATTTCCTAAGTAAGAGATTTGGGGACAAAATCTTCTCTTTTTTCCCTCACAATCTCCCTTGTCTTAGCTAAGCGTTTTGAGGTGGTGTCTGAAGGCATGTGGTAAGTTGCTCAGTTATGCTAGTGTCTCCTCTGGATACAGAGATAACATATCATTACTAGACTTTTTCATTGACTTTCCTCTTACCTGGCTGATGCTTGTTTGATTATTTGTCTGTTTAGGGGAACCCAGAGGGATATGAGATGATTTCTTTTGTACATAGACACTGGTCTCAAAATAATCGGGATTTCCTCTGGTGAAAATGTAAAAAACAACAAAAATACCTAGGCAAATTCAGTTTCTTTAGATATCTGGTTGTATTTGTAAGATATATTTTCATTTCCTAAGGCATGTTTTTTAAGCTATTAGGTAATAACCTAATGCATCACTACAAATTATTAGTAACAATTTTCAATAATTGGATATAAATTTTGAAGCTTCCTAGGCTTGGTTATAGATCACATTTTAAGAAAGAGCTAGTTAAAATGTTTTTTGTAAAACTTGCAAGCTGCTTAATTCATTATCTAAGTAAAACCAATTCTTACATAATACTTCACACATAGTGCTCAATAAATGATGTAAAATAGAATCAATTAACAAATACTAAGTAATAAAATATTGTCTTTAGTTTGATTGATTTAATAGTGCTTGTTATTTAGATCTCTTCTCTATTCCCAAGTAATGAATATTCAGAAAACATAAGAAATGTAATCCTAGGCAGTATGCATATTTTGGAACATAATCACTGCTTTCCATTATTTACAGTATTTGATAGTGGTGGAAACTACTTTCATCACAATTTGCCATATCCACACATATCATTTATTATAAAGTAACAGCATTGAAAAGGCCTAAATCAAATTTTTAGTGATATAATATATATATAACAACTTTATTTAAGGTAAGTAAACAGATTCTTTTAGTCTGGCAAATAATCAGAGTGCTGAGAGGAAAACCATATAAAAGATTAATAATATGTATTAGGAAAGACCAGATGTGACTGATAACTCACCCAGGTGTCTTTACATGCCTTCTTAACTAGCTTAGCTAAGGCAAGGGAGAAATAACATAGCTTAGCTAAGGCAGAAGAAAGGGGTGCTATTACTGGGGAAAACAGCTCCTTCAAAAAGAGATAAGGGAAGGCTTTTTACTTCAAAAAGAGATTTGGGGACAAAGTCTTTTGTCCTTACAGAGAGAAGTTCGTATATAAACATCAAAAGCAACTTTTACCTAGTCTTCATATTCCCTCCCTGAAATCAAGCTTTGACAAAAATAACATTTTGGGGGGTGGTAGATATTTTACTCTTCTACAGTGTCAACATGCTGAGATGAAGAGTATTTCCCAAAACTGCTTAGTTCAATACATTTCAGCTTACTTTAGTATTTATTTACTTTTGATACAGAAAATTTCTTTTTAATATTTGCTATAAAATTAAAGCATGTTCTTAGTAATTAGGTGTTTATTATTTTTCCATTTGCATATTTTTGTTTATTTTGTGGTCATATCTCTTGCTCAAATTTGAGCACTCTGTTCATGTGGAGCTATGTGCAAAGAGTGTAGTCTATAGTTCTGGTCAATTGGCTTACCCCAACCTGTAGCCCTTAACGATACTGAAATGCTGCGTAGCCATTTCACACTGCTGCTCACAGTCCTGCTGCTCCTGGGTTTAGTGTTCTCTACTTTCCAGGGCCTTCAGGGTGATAAGAACAAAGTATAGGCACAAATCCCACACATTCCTTTAGGAATTGTAGACATTTCATGGTAAAGAAAGACCTTACATTTCATTTCATATGGCATCATATCAATCAAAATGTGATTCCTCATAAAGATTAGAAGGAGAGGAAAGAGTAATTCATACTTTGGCCTACTTAATCACACAGGTTGCATCAACATTGACATTTTCAAAATATTGATGCTGCATAGATGTATGATGTGTGTATGTGCATGTGTGTGTATGTGCATATCTAGGGGGTTTATGTATTCAGCCTCATACAACAAGCCTCTGTGTGTCTACTGAGGATAAAGAGCGTGTATATGTGTGTGGGGGGGGTACTCTCTGTCCCCACGTTATTTTTGTGCCACCAGTAGAATAACAATTTACTGTAAAAGTAGAAACATTGAATTTATATGTTCTTATGTGGAAATTGAAGAAAGAACTATGATTTTTTTAAATGCATCTCTGACTTTACCTAAGCTGAATACAATGACCTTTATGCTTTTACAACCTTACATTTTAATGAAGCTGTTTCTGTGTACATGACTTGTGATCAAGTGCCTTTCTGAAGAAATAAGACATTTTTTAACTCTTTTCTATTTGTGAGTTTCTGATAAGTTTCCTTGTATCTTTCATTTTTAAATCCTTTTGGGTATATGGAGATGAAAGGACACTTGGTAGGAATGATATACATAGTAAAAACATTATGTATGAAAGACATTATGGAATATATGACTTAATATAGGCAATGTAATAGGTGATGCAAATATTATAAATTTAAAAGAATGATTGTAAGGGCCTAGGGAATACTATTTGGGTGGTTGTGTACTGAAATATGTATCCTTATTGGGAAGGAGACAAAATTACTCTAGCTATGAGGACGAAGTCCAACCATTTTAATTATATAAGCAGAAAGCTCATTTACCTGACTGTTGCCCAGTATAAATCAGACTAAGAAGGAGAAATTGTATTTAAAACAATTATTAAAAGAGGGGTAAGGGATTACAGTAAAAGAGGGAATTTGAGATCACCAGTTGCCTCAAAGTTTTGTCCAAAATAAATTTTCTTGTATAAAAAAAGTTTATCCAAAATAATTTATATATTTAATTGATTTTATCAAAAAACTCATGAACCTGTGACATCCTACTTAGCAAATAGAAACATACCACAGGTGCCTATATGAAATGGGAATTATTTATAGGTGGACAGAGTATAGAGCATGGTTGTTACCAGAATAAAAAAGAGGTCTATAAACAAAATTTAAAGAAAGTTTATTTCAGACAAAGCCATATTCCCTTCAGGGGTGTGTGGGTAGATAGTACAATATTACTGTGTAAGACAGTAGAGTCTTACTGTGTAGATAACCTCACTAGAGCTGACCAGGAAACTCCAGATTGATTAGTTTAAAGTTTACCTTTTGGGAGAAACAGAAATTATAATTAATAGGTATGTTAAGTTTTAGTGTGGTTTAGTGTGGATGACTCTTTTGGGTCTATTTTTTTTTTTTTTTTAAGATTTATTTATTTATTTATACAGAGCTGGGGTACAGGCCAGAGATGCGGAAGGTGAGAGGATTCACCAGAGACAGAGTGGGGAGCAGAACAGGCAAATAGACGAAGTACACTGCTGAGGGGAGCAGCGGGCGGGTCAGGAGAGGTCTGCCACGCCATGTGGATCTCCCCCCGGGCAGGCGGGAATCGAACTCATGCGGAAGTGGCTTTAGCTTCTTAGTGCAGTGCTTTAACCCGCTGCGCCACCAGGGAGGGCCGGGTCTATTTTTTTTAACAATAAGGAGGTATAACTGAGCCTAGAGTGAACTAGATTTGGAGAAGCTAGTAACAGTGAAGGGTGATGAGACAGTAAATTATTGTTTACTCTGAGATCAGGCCTTCTCTCCATAGGAACTGTGAGAAGGGTTTGGTGCTTTTTTTTTACTTAGACTGAGGGTGGGGCCAAAGTTTTAGCTTTAAAGGAAGCAGAGAATCTTATCAAAGTTTTCGTTAACAGGCACTTTGTTCTGATTGGTTTGCTTGTCACTCATGAGACACAGAATGAACAATTGGAGGGTATGTGCCTGGCCTTGCCACAATTAGAAAGGGCATCTGGGAGTTTTAGCTAAGTTAGCTGGGAAAAGGAGTTCATCTGCATTGTGGGAAAAATAAACATGGGAATAATTCTTTTAACTTTCACTGTTTTCTGGGGTTATAGGAGTCCAGTAAAATTTATTATTGTCTTTGGCAATGAGGAAAGAACTGAAAAACAATTAATTGGTGCCGGAATGCTGAGGACTAATGTTTATAGAGGGAGGGAGTAGGGATGGGGAGGCCCAGAATAGATGATATGCTGAAAAATTTGATAGAGTTCAGAGTAAAAACTTCATTCCTGAGAGGTCGGGTATTGAGAGTAATTTGGGCCTTAAATTACAAAGTATATGAAGCAGCTTTCAGCTTATAGAATAGGAAAGCACTTCCATTTAGAGTAACCAAGACATCACCAGAGATGGATTAAGTTACAGGAAACCGATGGATTTAAATCATTCTCACCAAAGATGTAAGATTGGTTCCAAACTCTGGAGTTATTAGTTTAGCTCTTGTGGGATAGAAGGAAAGAGAACAGGCACAACCTGTCACACAATATCTTTCAAAAAGGTTTTTTTTTTCTTAAAGAAAACCAATTTATTTTCAGCCTGAATAATGGCCTACTGCATCATGAACCTCAACCATTTCCATTCTGTATACTTAGGAGTCTCTTTTTGTTTTATAGGTCAACATTCTGAGTCTCATATGGGAAAAGCATAGTTAAATTTAGAAATGAAATAGAATATAAATAGCTATATTAAAAGATTGTAAGGTTTGAAAAATTGCAGTCAAAATAGAAAATGTAAAAGTTTCTTTTGGATTTCTCTGTTTTAAATTTCTCCTCTGTTGATAACATTAATGTTTAATATTACAATATTTTTATTTCAACTGTGTATACAATTTCTATAAGCAATATGTGAATTCATTTTATAAATGAATTCTATGTATTGTAGTTTACCATTAATTTCCATAGGTTATCTTAAATTTATTTTAAATATATAAGAAGTATTGATGGCATGTAAATATGAATGCTGTGTAATATTTTATTAATTCATGAGAATACTTGTGACAGCTTTATGTTTGGGAAGAAAATATATAATTTTCCTGACCCCCATATAATACAATTCCCAAGAATGAATTCAAATATAGCAATCACTTCAGAAATGCTCTCTACCTCTGGTCTAGTAAGCTTTAGTTTATTTTACTTAAATTATAAATGTTTATTTATGATATAGTTTGCTTAACAAGATTTCTCTACTGAATGCTCATATAACTTAGTTGTAACTTCCGTAAATCTTGTCCTAGCATGCCACTTATACATATATATATATATATTTTTTTTTTTTCTTCTTCTTCTTCCTTCCATGCCACATAAGGTGTAAGAGGATTAAAGAATGACGTTTATATTTTGTCCATTTTTGATGATCCTCTGTTTCTTAAAGTACTGTTTCATTATGGTCAACCTTAAATATATGTTTGGTAATTAAAATATTACATATTAAAATGGAGTGTTATCTTTTAAAAACATGCCTTTCAGTACATCTTTAACATTAATTAATATAATGCATTGAATGTGTCCAGAGATAAGTATGAGATGTTAAAGAAATGATGAGGAAATCTCTCTTCTGTCTTTGGATCAAAACTCATTCTTAGTCTCTTCTTCCTGTCTCAGTTCCTACTTATTCCCCATAAAATACAGTTCAGAGTTTTTCTAGTATGTGTAGCACTATAGTGATTTGTCCTCCGTTTACACTTCTAACTTGTTTACTGATTTTCTTCTATTTTTTCACTAAGATTTAAGTCATTCTCAACTACAATTTCCTGAATGAGTTATAGTTTTCAAATTTCTATGCATTTAAATACACTTTCCTCCACTGTCAGGTCCTTCTAATTTCATCTTCCTGCTGAACTTCCCACACAACACGGAACATTTACTAACTTTGTGAGGTAGACATTGCCATTATTATCTCCACACCCTTACTGTTTCTGTAATTACCTCTATTTTAATGTCAGTTCTTCATTGTTGGATGTCTCTCTTCTTTTCTTTTGCTCAACTCATTATTCCAACAACTGTTTGAGGACACAGGGCAACAAAGGGACGCTAAAACTGTGCAAGGACACTGCTTAAATAGTTTACCATCACCATCTGAGTTTTTCACCCATGTATGCAATTGCAAGACTACTCAGGGTCACAGAACAATAATGGGATTTACTTAACAAGTCAGGGGGGGAAAAAGGTCACTGAGGCCAAAAAAGGCCATTTACCTCATCTGAAGCTGGGTCCAGTGTATTAAAGTCCTAAATACAAGATGACTTCTTAGCTATTGCAGACCTGGAACACTTGGCAGCCAGATTATAGGCCAGGTTCCAACTCAGGAAGACAGCAGAAGACACAATAGGAGATAATTACTGTAGGTGCCCAGATGTGCTAGCACAGCACCAGACAAATGACACTCAAAACAGCAGTTGCCATAGCCAAACTATCCAATCAGTGGTCACACTCATGCAGCACAGTGAGGTGCCCAGCTCCAGGTCTTTGCCTTCTTTGTCATGCTGTAAGAGCAGCAAAACCAGGAATAGTTTCAGTTGCTTGGCTATTTGCAAAGCCTCCTAACATTTGCTCTTTGATATTGGCTGCTAGAAGTCTCTTCATGTCCTTCACAGGCCTGCAATAGCCTTTAGGAAGATTGACATGGAGGGGACAGAAATAGCTGACCCCAGGATCCCTGAAGCTCCAAAGACTAAAAATGAAACACTGAAAGCTGGGGGCTTCTACAGTATCTTTTATTTCTTATCAGAGTCCCCATCCCCTTTGATACTTTGTTAGCATTTTCCTGGGGGCTGTCTATACTCACTAACGCCCCCTTCCAGCAGGTGCCACCTATAACAATCTTTGGCTTCAGTCACCAGTTACACTTTCAGTCTAGTTTCTGTTTGTATTCCCATTGTTTTGCCTTAATAGTAACTTGCTGATAGATTTCAAAAGGGTTTTTATTAGTTGATGAAAAGTTTGTTTTTCAATATATGTTTTCCTTCTATGGAATAACTGCTGAGGGGAACAGTGGGTGGGTCAGAGAGATCTGCCATGCCATGTGGGCCATCTTCCTGGCTGTGAATGGTGCAGTGGCTGTAGAGAATTTCACAGTGCTGCGCTTCAACCCGCTGAGATATTCTATAGAACTTTTCATCAATATAGATCTGATGATACGCAGTACTATTTTCCAAGAACATAGATTTACTAAAACCTACCCTGTGAGTAAGGGAAGATGACTGTGGAAGTGTATAGAGAAGACAGTTTTTTGAGAATTTTATAACAAAACCCATAATGATTATATGTAAATATCTTTCCTATTCAGTCTAAAATAAATAAATA
>NW_004567115.1:14521746-14586985 GCF_000260355.1 Condylura cristata
CAGAACAGGCAGATTGAGGAAGTACACTGCTGAGGGGAGCAGCGGGCCGGTCAGGAGAGGTCTGCCATGCCATGTGGTCACCTCCGGAGCAGGCGGGAATCTAACTCATGCGGAAGTGGCTTTAGCTTCTCAGTGCAGTGCTTTAACCCACGGCGCCAACAGGGAGGGCCTCTCTCTCTTTTTTTTAACCGATTTATTTATGCATACAGAACTGGGGTACAGGCCAGAGGTACAGGGTCAGTGAGAATCTTCACCAGAGGCAGAGTGGGGAGCAGAACAGGCCTACTGACAAAGTATACTTCTAAAGGGAGCAGCAGGAGTGTCAGGAGAGATCTGCAGCATCATGTGGATCACCTCAGAGTGGGGATCAAAATGCTGAAGTGGCTTTGGCTTCTCAATGCTGTGCTTTAACCCACCGGGACACCAGGGAGGGCCCAAAAATATTATTTCTCTTTTGTAACTAGATCTCCTTCATTTCATTATGGAGTTTCTAACAGAGTAGTTAATGAGTTACAAAAAAGGTACTTGACAAGTAAGGGAATTGTTAAAAGTTCAACACTGATAGAATGATAGAGTCTTGAAAATTTTTTTTAACGTTGTTATCATTTTTCATAATTTTCATAAAACAGAAGTTTGTATGTACCTAGCACCTACTGCTAGGTGTAACAACTAATTTTTTTTTAATTTTATAGCTACTTTTTTCTCACAATTCATGAACATAGTGTATTACTATATGAAAAAAATATGTGTTGATTTTTTATAGTAAAATTATGGAATTTTTCATGTAAGTACTTTAAAAAAATAGCATTATTCTGCTAGGTAGTGCACAAATTTGAACTAACATGCAGTTGTATTTCTCGATCTTTCTTATCCCCTTCGGCATTCCTAGTGTCCAGACCTCATAATAATTAAAAAGAAAGAAAGAAAGAAAGAAATAGTAGTTTGGCATGGCACAGGAGCAATGGCATAGCCCTAGAACTTGTCCGAACTGGCAGAAGAATTCAGAGCTTGACTGGTATTTTGGTACTTTCTAATGCAATTGAATAGGGAACTCTTTAAGTAATTAGACTTTTCTGGTATTGTGGAATACAGGGAATGCTTATTTTAAAATTCTCTGCCATTCTGAAATAATCAATGTCTACTCATGACTGGAAAAGCACCTGTAGCATTGAGGCCATGACCCATCAGTGGACCGCAATGAGTTGTTTTAATAATTAAGGTTTATAGTCTTAATGTCACAATATGAAATTGTTACTTGCTAAAGTTTATTTATGTTTAATAGTCAAATGCATTTTTTCTCTCATCTTGGTAATATAAATGCAATAAGGAAGATTTACTTTCTAAATACTAGAGTAGGCTCATTCCTTTTCAAATTTAAATCAAAGCCATCACTGTATGTAGCATAGATTACTACAATGGTTCAGCTAGTTTTCTAGTCTTACAACTTAGCCTCCTTACCGCATTCATTTGCCACATTGTAATCAGATTTATCATTTTGTAAGAATTTAATAAAGTCTTCCTACTTATGCTCCCATAATGTATTTCAGAATATTATAAATGTACTTATAAATCTTCAAGGTAATTCATAATCTGCACACACCTACCAGTCTAGTCTTTCTTTTTTGCCCCTCACTCCTTCACCCCTTTCCTTTTTGGTGAACTGTCTCCTGTTTCTTAGCCTTCAGTTTGTTAACACACTCTTCTGTTCTCAAATGACACATATCTTCCTTCACAAAATCTTGTTTAGCCATCTATGTCTAGGAGAGATGTTGTTCCATTGTACTTAAATGATACTAGGATTATTTTACCACATTTTATTTTCTATTTCTGTATGGTATGCTGACAAGTAGGTACTTGGTCACCTTTTCTCTTGCATCATACTTATCACTTGAAAGGCACTCAGTAAATATTTATTTGATGACATAAATATGAAAATCATGAGATAATTGAGATACCTAAATTTTGCCACCAACTAGGTGAGTTTTTTTTTTTTTTAAGATTTATTTATTTATGCATACAAGAACTGGGCAGAGATCAGAGGTGTGGGGGGTGAGAGGACTAACCAGAGACAGAATGGAGAGCAGAATAGTCAAATCGACTGAAATATACTACTGAGGGGAGCAGTGGGCGAGACAGGATACCATGTGGTTCACCTTCTTGGCCAGATTGAAACATGCTGCAGTGGCTGAGGATAACTTCATAAACTTCATAATGCTGAGACTTTACCCCTAGAGCCACCAAGTAGGCCCCTAGAAGTCTTGATTAACTTGTCTTTATCTCTTTGAGCCTGTCCCCATATTTTTAGCTATAAAATGAAGGTGCCTTGATCACATAAGTCCTATATCCTTTCCAAAATTCTTATTCTATTAATCATTAAGTCAAAAAAAAAATACTGAATACTGTCTTCCCAGCAAAGTATAATAGGTAAAACCCAAGGCAAAAACTTATGAAAGAAAATAAACTGATAATACTGTTGAGAAAGGCAAAAACTTATGAAAGAAAATAAACTGATAATACTGAAGATGATAAGTAACAAGAATAAAAAAAATCTTTAAAAATTGTTTCTTTATAATTGTCAAGGATAAGGAGCTAAAGAGTAGTGGCATGAATTGGCTTTATTTTGAGAAATATTCTTGGATAAATCTTAGATGCTACATAAACTTAGAAAATACCTTAAAGTAAGAAGGTAGTGTGAAAAACATAATCAGTGTCAAGGCTCTGAGCCAAAGAGCATTAATGCAGCACAAAATGGGACTCTCTATTTATAGGGTAGTACCAGAGTAATAGTGAGTAAATAGATATTTGCAAGAAGAATATTTTGAACTTTGTTTGGTCTGTTATATTGTAGCTATCAGTATTGACAATGCTGCTCTCATGGAGAAGTTTAGGTTTCCACACAATAACACCTTTTTTCTATGGCATAAAATTGTGAGTGAGTATATTTTGGTTTGTGCATTTTGGTTTTCTTATCTTAGAGGGGTAGACTTAGTTTTTTTCTGACTACTTAGACCCTGCTGATACCTTCACAGATTAAAATTTAACAAACATGAATAGTTGGTTACTGACTTGATATTTTTACTTTAGCTTAGTTGTAGGAGTTTAAGTTTATAAGTTTATAGTAGTATAAGGCATCAAGAGAGGTAATCTGGAAAACACAATTGGCCTTGATTGTTAAATCAAAAAGGACAAAAGTACATGCTAGTTATTCCCCTCACTTCTTGTTCACTGTTCCCTTACTCAAATATTAGGTCTTTAAAATCTATCTATCTTTAACTCTCAACTATTTGTGCTTTGCTTCCTATCCAGAAGAATGTCCTGTAAAATGTAGATGTTTCAGTTCCCAAGATAAGATATTTAATCCACTTTGTATTACATGTGATTAGAATATTATCTTCTAGTATAAAGGGAAAATAAAAAATAATCTTCCTTATTAAAATTTTCTTTTTCTAAATCTCAAATATTATTTTCCATTTCAATTTTCTAAATTTCTCTCACACTTTACTATACTATTCAAAGTGCCTCAATTTACATTAAGACTTTTGACTTCTTCACTTGGAAAAAATAGATTTTTTTCTCCTCCCATACCTGTTTCCAATTATCTTACAGGATTTATTTTTCGTTAAGTATTTCCTTAAATATTTAGAGCTATGAAGATATTTATTTTATCAAGTGGTTTTATCTACGTTCAAAATTTGAAAGTTAACTATAACAATGTTGAAAAGGATAATAGTCATTGTCTATTTATCTCTAATTTTTGCCTTATGCATATATTTGTATATCCCTGCACAGTAATGTCTGCCCCTTCCAATAACTCAGTCTTCACTTGAAATACTTTCTAAAATTTTTCCATATCCAACTCATTTTTAATTTTTTTCAATTGTTTAATAGAATATCTCTGTTCAAATCTGGGATTTTTTTTTTCCCCTCCACAATATGCTTTCTTCTCTTTACCACTTCCAAAACTTATCTTCTTGTCTTTTCCTCTTGACTGAAACAGTTTCCATTCATTTAATTACCTTCCTATTATTAGGCCCCACAGCCTTCTTCACGCTGGCTTTAGGGAAATTTTCTTAACTATTCTGAGCTGAAATAAATTCTAGCTCTTTATAAATTTATTTCCTGATTCATAGCTACACTGTCATGTCTGTATAAATTAGATGATCAGTTATTTCATATGGCATATGATATATTCCAAATATTGGATTTACATAATCATTTTATGGGTGGAATTTTTGTACAGTGCTTTTGTCTTGAATGTGTTGAATGAATTTTTAAAATTATTTTAGAGAGACTTGTTTGGTATATGCCACACATGTGTTACTTTTGAGGATTAGATGAGAATTTTTCTAAAATATATTAAAAGCCCTCTGACTATAATCCCTATACCATATGGGTCTAAAAGAACTGTTATTTATTTTAGATTTTCAGAAAAAAATTGGAAAGACCTGGGAGGGAGAGAATAATGGGGATTTTAATCTGAACAATAGTGGTTTGTAAAGTAACAAAATATAATTTCAAATAAGACTTTGAAAAGATGGTTCACAGTAACCAAATAAGGGTAAGATGAAATTACATCATGTATATCCTTAATAACTGGTTTATTTTCCCATTACGAAATAATTGTGGCAACTCAGTGAAAAAGAAGAGAAAGTGGTTAGTTGAAACCACTTATCCATTGACTCACTTATCCAATGTGTTCAGATAAATGAAATCTGACAGTATTCCCAGCAGGGTTGCTGTCACAGCATTGATGCTTTTGATTAGATACTAAAGAAAGCTATCTTCAGAGACTGTTATTTGGATTAATTCCCGGGGCTGATAACTACCACAGTATCTTTAAAAAAGAAATACTGTTATAAGGTATTCATATGCAAATAGGACAGTGATTTAATATTGCAAAGTTTGAGAGAATTGGGAAAATCAACAAAACCGTTCTTTGAAAATTTTGTTACTGTCTAGTTGAAATGAAAGAGATAACAGTTTTGTGAGGTAAACCAAAAACTGGGGTGATGGGACCAGCATGTCAATTTATTTTTTTTCAGAGTGAATAATGGAGTCTTTATAAAAGTCCCTATCACATCATAAAATGAGATTTCTAAATCTTAATACCAGATTGCTAACATTATCACTCTAGTGACTAACATCTGGAAAACTGAAAAGGAAGATGATAAGCTTTCTTTTTTTTGAATCTGAAAGTTAGACTACTTTACAAGAAAGATCTATGATATCAGTAGGTATTAAACTAACAAGATTGATGAATAAATCTAGTTGAAATAGTGAGAATATTGTAACCACAAGCTGATATGTACTGATAGTGTTAGGGTTGCACACTATACATACACAATTTTAACAGAAGACACCTGAAGAGTGTTATGGAAGGAAGCTAGGTTCCAGTTACATGAAATTTTCTCAAAAATTAAATAAGCCTAAAAGCAGGATTTTTCAAGTATAATACCCTCCCCAAACCCTAGGACTAAAAACAAAAACAAAAACAAAAAAACAAACAAAAACAATAACTAAAGGAGTTTTCTTCCTTCTCTTTTATTTATTTGATAACTCCCCTCAAATCAGTAAAATATTGTTAGAAAAATATAAAGGCAGAATTGGCATGTGCTAAAATAAGATATTAGGGAGACTATAAGACTGGGGAAGTGAATTAACTAAGATTTAGGGTAAGGAACAAAATTCTACAGGTAGCATACATGTTCACAACAAAAATTAAAATGAACCATATTAATAATGACAGAGCTAACAGGGAAGGAGATTGAACTGTTATTTAACCTGAAAATGCCCTGACCCAGTTTTATCATGCATAAACATTTTATAATAGAAACTAAGAGTATATTTAAAGGAATTACTTGCTATTTTAAGCTGTTTGCTACTATAGGAATATTGTTAATGTTCATTGCTATTTCTGTAACACAGTTGTGCTATATTTAAATTGCTAGCAATGGGTTCACTACACCCTTAAAAGAAGGCAAGGACTGAACATAAATAAGAAAATCTATATCTGAAAAAAAAATTAAATCACAACTTATTGTACAGTATAATTTACCAACAGAATGCCTACTATTCAAATAGCAGCAAATTGGGGGAAAATTGTCTACTTTGTAATTTAGGAAACACATGCTAAGAATAAAATCTGAGAGATCTACTCTGTATGCATGATTTTACCTGAACATATCTATGTTCCTTTAAAACCAGTACCACAGAGACAGACACCATATTACTTAAAGAAATGTATTTATAACTATCTGGAAATGATCTTCAGGGCTGCCACATTGGGATAATAACCTGTCTTAATATGGAAAGTCTATGTGCATTTTTTATATATTTTTTAATGTGGCTCAGATTGCACAGACTAGGGATTTTATTGCCATTACAGTTTAAGATATTCTTGATCAAGGATTGTCAACTATATTTTTCATTGATCCATTTAGTACAATAGCAGGGTGAACTTGGATCCCCAAGACTTTTTTTGATTTTTAAAAAAATATAGGGATTCTCTTGAAGACCTAGACCTATTTTCTTTGCTCAACTGTGGGACATCTCTAAGAAGGGCTGCCTGTATTAACTGAACATGAAGTCTTTAGTACTTCTTGGATTTAGTTGTTAAATTCTATAAATCAAGACAGGTGTGTGATTATGAAACTTAATGTATATTGAGTTTGGAAACTCCCTTTCCCCATCAATATATCTAAGTATTCTATGAAAATCTACTGAAGTGAGAAGAGAAACTACAGGGGTCTTCTTATCTTTCATGATAATTTAGCAGAGAATTACTCATTCTATTTTAGCTCTGTGCATACTAGGAATAAACAAACATTTCTCTAAGGATGAAATACACATGTGTTATGTTGAACATAACATTTAATACCTAAGGTGTATTAAGGTGTATGTGAGCAATATATATTGAATTATTACATTTCTTCTAATATAGAGAACTGTTATTTGTTTTAATATATGGAGATTTTGGCCTTTGAGACAGCAGACTGGTTACATGTTATTGCTTATGAAAGTGATAAGTCACTTATTTTTTGAGTGTTTAAATTGTCAATTTAGTAACTGACTTTTTATTTTTTTAGCTGAAAGGAAGATTAGAGAAATAATAGCAATAACTAACATTTGTACAATTTGCAGCATGTAAGTTGTTTATAAGTATTCTATCTTATGAGATCTTTACAACATAATCAGAATGAGGGAGAGCCAATATTCCTTCCTCTATCTTAGAGGAAATATACTAGCTTAGAGAAGTTATGATCTGATCAACATTACACAGCAAATAAGTGTTAAGACTTGAGACTTGAAGTCTCATTTTCAAACTTTGTCTTCTGGTCCTTCCATTGTGTTGATGTTAATTCATAAATTTATATTTGAATTGAGATAATATGTGCTTTAAGAACTAATCACTGTGCAGTATATTTGGAACAAGGAAATATACTTGTTTTTACAAATAAAATAATGTTAATGAATTATTGCTGAGTAATGATAGTATTTTAATATTGCTATAACTGCTTATAGCATAGTTTGAATGATAGCATACAAATTTGTTACAGTGACTATCTTAATACAACCAATTCAGAAGAAAAAATCATAAAATTTGTGATTTTTAAGTTATACTCAGATATTATAAGATCTAAGATTATAATTATATTTCTAGAACAATGAAATGTAACATTACTTATAGATAATTACTTTTCCTTTAAATTATCATATAATGAATTGCTGACATTTTAGAAATCAGAAAACTGATAAGGTATAAAACAAACATATTTTGGGCCCTCCTTGGTGGTACAGGCGGTTAAAGCAGCTGCTTTAGTGCAAGTTCAATTCCCCATGCCTGAGGTGATCCACATGGTGCATCAGACCTCTCCTATCTTGCCTGCTGCTCCCTCAGCAGCTTTCGTTATTCTGCCCCCGTCTCCCCCCCACCCCCGCCACTCTGCCACTCTGTCTCTGGTGAATCCATTCACCACCCCTGAACCTCTGGCCTGTATCCAAGTTCTGTATTCATAAATGTATATATATATATATATATATATATACTTTTTTTTTTAAGAAACATATTTTGAATGGTAAGCAAGTTGTTTCCATTGACTTTTGTGTGAGGCTTAGTGCTTTTCCTTTTTACTTCACTTATTGTGTGTGCTTTATTATATATATTTCATGTATTGTGATATACTTTTTTTTCTCTTACCATCAGTATTAAAAAGCAGTAGCTGAAAACACCTTAATAAAGTTATACTTGTTACTGAGTCAAAACTCCCTTTACAAAGCCTTTTCTATAATTTGAAGTTAAGAATTATTTTTATTCAATAAACTGTCATTTTTACCTAATTTTTGTTTTATACACTGTGAAAGGAAAGATAATGTTTGACTTTAAATTTACAATTTCAATAAATTTTTATCCAAAGATATTACTGGATTATTTTATGCACTAAAATACAGGGCAAAAAATAAATAATAACCTATGTGATTACAGTTAATTGTCAGATTTAGTATGATAAACATATATATATATTGTCAACCTATGTTAATTGATTTCTGCTTGTATTTTTTTGCCAAGAGATAATTTGTAACTGATTAGATGTAGAGTACCTGGTGCCATTTCAGAATAGTAGATTAGCAGTTGATAAGCTATTGCCTGCAAATCAGACCTGGATACACTAGCTTTTTTGTTTTGTTGAAAATATAGCAATTCTCATCACTTGTTGTTTATGGCTGCTTTGGTGCTTTTAGGGCTAAAATGAGTAGTTGATGCAAAAACCTTTATTTTACAAAGCATAAACAGTTATCTGGCCTAATATGGAAAAACTTTCCTGACCACTGTTAGAAAGAGTCCAATTTCTACTTTAACTGGTAGAGTTTTCTGCATCGTTTAAAAAGTTTATATATCATTACTATTTTCCACCTTTTGGAAATATGACTGCATTTTATCAGGAAAAAAACCCAGCTGTTCATCTGTGAATAAACCTTACACTTCTTAAACGTGTGGGGAAGCTCTGTGTTTTAAATAACTTACATTTCTTCAAAAAATTTGTTCTGTTGCAAAGACCTGAAATATTTTTAAACAATAGAACTCTTAAATTTAGAACATTTAAAACTGAGTTATTTTATACAAATTAGTTTTTCTGAGACTCCTAGTAATAAAGAACTACAAATATTTCCTTCTTTAAATCTGTATGCCATAGCCAGTATCTGTGTTGAGAGGAAAAACTTTGCCATATATTTGTAAATTAGCAGTAATGTGGAACTAATGTATAATTTGCAACACACAAGTAGCAATTTATGAAGACATTATTAGTTAATAGGCTTGTAGTAAAATCCTAGTCGTCCATCAGGGTGACCAGTCTTATTATTTGAGGTAGAGATCTCTACTGCTTCACCTAATTGCTTTTCTACTAGCTATCATCTCAGACGAAGACTACACTTCCATAATCCTTTGCATGGGGCTCCATGACTAGTGATAGCCCATGAAATGTGCAAGAGGGTGTGTGTGTGTCACTTGCTGCCAAGGCAGTTAAATGCCTGTGTTCCATGCTCTTATTTGTCTTGCTTCTGAAATTCCAGAAACCATGTGATAGTGCAAGTTCCTGTATCTTAGTTTCCTATATTTTAGTGCAAGTTTCCTGTATCTTAGAGGACATATACAAGCTTAGAGAAGTTATGACCTGATCAACATCATACAGCAAATAGGGTTAAGACTTGAGACTTGATGTCTCATTTTCAAACTCTGTCTTCTAGTCCTTCCATTGTGCTGATATTAATTCATAAATTCATATTTGAGTTAAGATGATATTTTAAGAACTAATCAATGATCAGTATATTTGGAACAATGAAATATATTTGTTTAAAATAATGTTAATGAATTATTGCTTAGTAATGACAGCATTTTAGTACTGCTATAACAGTACTGCTGTTGACAGTACAACAGATGAGGACTCTAAATAAATGGAAGTAAATAAGTGAGTGCCTTGAAAAATGGAGGTAAGGCCTTGTTAGTTATTCTGACTTTATAGATGCCAGGCATTACCTTGTATATTTTTTTCTTTTTCAAGCTTGTCAGATAATTACATTAAGCTTGTCAGATAATTACATTACATTAGTTTTTAACATGGCCTAATCTGTCACAAATAATATATTGTTATGGTCTTGCTTAAACTACTTCTTAGTGTAGTTTAGTGTAGTCTCTAATGATGGTTTTGAAATCTAAATTTTCTTTTCATTGTTAAGAAAACACGTAGTGGGTTTAAAAATGAAAAGTGTTCAAATTCACTTCTCACACTTTCAACCAGATCATTATGATATGCACATTGGTGAATTGAGATTACTTGAGAAATAGAACACATCTTTCTTGTACCCTTATTCTAGGTTGAGATTCGGGGTTTCTATACTGCATGAAAATAACTAACGCATATATGAATTTCTATGTAACATTTATTTATTTGAGTGGGAGAAACTGGTGTGTAGGCCAAAGGGGTGATGGGTAAGAGACTCAAAAGAGACAGTTAGGAACAGAACAGGCAGATTTTACTGAAATACATTGCTAAGGATAGCAACAGGCAAAACAAGAGAGCTCTGCTATACAATATGTGCCTTAGCTCCCTGGCCAGGGATCAGACTCAGGCCATGGCAGTGATAGTAATAATGATAGTTAACCCTTGGGCTACCAGGGAGCCCAGTGTAATTTAAATAGTAATACTTTTCTTATGTACCATCAAGATTATTTTGCTTTCCCAGTAATAGGCACAGATAAATTTCTAAAAGTAATTACATTTTTTGTTATTTAAGATGTTATTTAATATGGGAGGACTTGTTATTGAATGACTGCCCTTCTTAATCATTCTGTAAATAAACATTTATAAAGAGGGAATGTCATTGAACTTGTGTGTGAATTCTAGGTCGTAAAATCACTGCAAAACTTACTGTGTCAAATTACAACAATGCTCTACTTTGCTTATTAAACTTGTCAAGAACTCATTTTCTGCTCTACACAAAACAAGCTATGGCAGCTGGCCTGGAGGCTGGAGAGTCCAACATGAAGGCAACTCCCAACAGGTATTTGATATTAGGTCCTGCATCTCAGCTGGAGTTCAATTAAGTGTGTGGACCGTAGCGTTATATCTTCTCCAAGAAACTGCTTGAAATTCTTCATAGCTTGGTGACAGGGTTTCAAGAACAAGTCTCAGGAGATAAGATGTGAAACTAACCCCCCCCCCCAAACTGACATAGTATCTTTTCTGCTGATCCTATTTGTTAGCAATCACAGAGCCCAGATTCAGGCTGAGAGGATGCTAATTCTACATCTCAATGGGATGAATGTCAAATATTGGGAATTGTGTTTTTAAACTACCACAAACTGGAATGCAAGCTATTAGATCAAAGCTAATTTGGTCAGGTTGTTATTGCTGATGGAAGATCAGAAGCAAGAAGAATAGGCATCTGCTTTGGAAAAATTTCAGCAAAGAGAGAGCAGAAGGATCCTAACAAAACACATCACATCCACATTTAATGTTGAAAGTAAAGCATAATAGCAATAAGACAATGAGGAAATATTTGAGCTTGAGAAGATGTGAGAGTCGTTATGTATTGTTTTTCTTTTTTATCTAGGTGTATGTTTGTTTTAGGTTTCAGTTAACATTCTTTACGTTAAGATAAAAAGCCATTTCATATACTTGATATTGTAAAGTAATTGATTTTTACTATTTAATTTTTTATTTAATCTCACTAACAATAGCAACAAAAATTGGATTTAAAAAGCATGAAAAAAGAAAAGTAATCATAGAACTAGTTTTAATAATTCTTGCAAAAGATTCTAACCATTTGATGGCTAGTGTTATACTGCTCTGCCTACTATATTCTAGGAACAGAAGAATCAGACTCTGGTGTCCTGTGGAGTATGACATAAATAACCGCTTTGCTTTAATTTCACTTTGGTGAAATCTATTGCTTACACTGTTTGGAAAATGGAGGCCCATAATTCTGTGTTGAAAAGTAACTTAAGATTCTGGCTATCTTACCAGAAAACCATGTACTTTAAATAATGAATTTCATGCTGTATTTAGCTGTGTCAGCCCTATCCACTGATCTTATAGGATGATCATCTTGAATATAAATTTATAAGCTTACAATTTCTACTGAAATCTCTAGAGCCTAATGTATCTTCCTAATAGTCTTCAGATAATACTGACACTTTACAAGTCTTTTTGAAGCAACGCTGGAGTCCTGAAGTAACTCAAGGATCATCTAATTGGTCTGCTTCTTAGCTCCCTCCCCAAAGACCAAAGTAACTGGAATACATGCTTGCATGTCAAAGCAGTAATTTAATGACATCCAGTATGCTCACTAATGTGCCATTTATTGTATGAGTTCACTCTCTAGATTTCTTAGCTCATGTAGATTTTTTAACCATAAAATGATTCTAAATAATTAACTCTGGAAAATGTCACTGTGGCATCAAGAGAGATAGAAACAGAAGGAAAAGAACACTCACACGACCCTTAATATATTTGTAAAATGCCGTGTGCACTACTATAATACTATTTTCTTGATTATTTATTTGATAAGATTATTTAATATTAGGATTTTTTTGAAAATATATTTGAATTATGTGTGCTATCATCTTGTTTATATTATAATGGTAACCTACAAAGAAATTAATTGCTTTTATGGGTTAATTAAATTATAAAGCTGTTATAATAACAATCATAACTATTATTTAAAATGACACAATTTGAACAACAACAATAATAGTAATAGCTAACTGTTCAGAGCACTTACTAAATGTCCCAAGTGTTTCATATATATAAACTCATCAAATCAACCAAAAAGCATCTTGGCACTTAGTGTATGTGATCAATGGGAATTTTGTCCTCCTTTTACTGTTTTACCACACCATACTCAATTAACTTATACCTGCTTCATTTATATTTGATTATAACACAGACTGCTTATGACACAGGTACTCTACAATATTATAATATTACTCAAATTTGCTGTTAATTCTCTTGTGCTTCATTACAAATAAATAGCCACACTCACAAATACCTATTATCCTGTGCTCATTTCTCATATGCAGATATTTGTTCCTGTATCCTCAACTATAGATGAAATAATTCCCTATTATCTATATAGCAAATATTTATTCTTATATTTTAAGACTTAAAACCCCAAGGCCTTACTGGTGGCATGAGGGAATAAGTCTTAGCACTATCAAAGCTGTCTCTAGCCGCTGCAGCAAGGGTTCGATCCCCAGAAAGAGTTAACCCACATGGTACAGCAGACCTCTCCTGTTGCATCTGCCTTCTCCTTAGCAGTGCAGTTCAGTAGCTCCGCCCATTCTGTTCCACACTCTGTCTCTGGTGAGTTCTCTCACTCCTCTTCCCCCATTCCTCTCTGGCCTACACCACAGTTTTTGTCATGCATACATCAATAATATAAATATTAAAAAAATCATAACAACAAAACTTTTCTCTAGTATCATTTACAAAATGAAAATTTTAATTGGTTTCTAACTTAATTATGAGTCATATCATGATTATTAGCAAAGAATAAAAAAATTCTAAACACAATAGGTTTACATATCTATAAGAACAGACATCATCTTCTTATGGTGCTTTATGCAGGATGATCTACATTGACATAAAAATATCTACAAGACTTTACTATCTGTATGTTTAAGGCCTTTGTTTCCTTTGAGGGTTTTTGTTTGATATTTTCATCCTTTTCAATAATGAGTAATTTTATCCAGGTTTTGCTCAATTTTCTTGTTAAAAATTGTTATAGAACCATAAAACCTTGTAATGGAGAAAATCGAAACCCAATTTCATCCTTTTGTTACAATAGTTTGCTCAATATAATGACTTATGGTTCTTTTATTCAAACTGATCAGGCTGTAAATGTGACTACATAGCCAGTAACAATAACCAGTTGGCTTGTTTTTTCTTCTATTAAGATAGAAAATATATTCCCTTAAGTATTTATTTAATGAGTACACACCAGAGAGTACGAAAATGCATATGCTATGTCACATACATTGTAAATATAATTTAATTATGATAACATGCATTTTCCATTTGAATTTTCAGATATGGAGTATATTTATAAAAGTGAAAGTTGAAGAAACCAAGAAACAGATAGGAGTCATACCTTAGCACTTGATCAGTCCTGTACACTTCCTAAGAACTGGTGAGGTCTCACTTTAAATGTAAAAAATATTGGAAACCATTCATCATCTGTTCTGTATTCTGAATTCTTAGTGCAGTTACTCATTGGTTGGTCATTACACATTCAAATACATGCAGTATAGCATTAAAGCTCCACTTGATTTTATAATAGGTACTTTGCTATTTTAATAAGAATATTTTATTAGTATGACATAACTAATGGGTTACATTAGTGTGAAGATATTTATTCTCTTCAGTCATCAGTATTTCCTATCAGTGCTTCTCATTGGAAGCATAGCACTGAAGAGTGAACAGTTTTTGTGTTTAAACTATGTGCTATATAGACATAACACTTTTTGAGTGTCATACCTTAAAAAAATAAGAACTACATGTTTACTATACACATTACTAATTAAAATGAATTTAAAGAAACTGAGTGACCAAATAAATGAACCCAAGGAAAATAGAAGGAATGTGAGACAATAGGAAAAACTTATTGAATTATCATATACAAAATACAAAGTAGTAAAATTGTTAAGGCATAAGTCAGTGTTTATTGGAGTAGGAAGAACAGGAAAATTACTAGTAAACCTAATTTAAAAGGAAGACTACATAAATTAGAAATGAGAAAGGCAGAATAATCACACATATAACGTTAATAAAATGGCTTGTAAGAGAATAATTTGTTCACATCTGTTCCAGAAAATTTATATCCCGAATGAAATGATGACTTCTAAGAAAATATAAATCTCCAAAATTGAGCTTGGAACAGATTGATGATCACAAAAGATGTAGAATGATTTCAAATAGGAAACCTGTGAAAAATGCTAGGTCACTATGGTAGCTGCACCTGATGGGAAGGGAGATTATCCTATACTTTCCAAAACAATGGCGATGTAACACAATATTACCGCAATAAAAAAATGCTTAAAAAGATAATGTTAGATTTAAAAAGTACAGTGTAGTTCATTCAGTTTGGAAGTGAATTCCCTAAAAACTGGAAGCATAGAAAACTTGCCCAGGTTGTTTTTGGCAACTAAGAACTTAAAAGTAGTAAGTCAGCTTTACAAGTCAGCAGAACATGATAAAAAATTTAAAAATGCACATATAATTAAGTACACTAGTTTTATTGCTGAATTTCTGTAAAATGAGATTATGAATCAATTTTAGCAGTGCATTAACAAATAATAGACCCTGATCAATAGGGCTCATCTTAGGAATGTAGTTGTGGATATGTATTAGATAGTTACCTGTATAACTTACCATATGAGTAGGTAAAAAGAGGCAGCGTCTTTCTTTTAAACACACGTTTGCATTAATTTGGAAAAATTTACCACTGTATGTTGAATTTTAAAATTTATGGAAATTTAGAATTGCTTCTTTTCCTTTTATGTACTTCAATACCAACTCATTACTCTAAAACAAAATTTCTCAGTAATATCATAAACAAAAATGATCACTACTATCATGAGTAGTCAAAACTACTCATAGTTCAAAACTAAGAACTAAGAAAAAATATTGAAGTTACTGGTGTATGGTATGGTATATATAATAAGTCCAAGGAATGAAACTACAAATGGAGAATTCAAAAAAGAGAATGCCATAAAATAGAATAAAGGCTGAAAACATGATAATTGTTATATGCCATACAGTGTAATTGACAGGAAAGTTTCATTTGCAATAGCAGATATAGAGATTTAGAAGCAGGCTTACACTTTTACTTCAATATATAAATTAATCTTCAGTAGTAACACTCATCTTGCTCATATATAAAAAATGTTCAGTATTATTGATGTCAGTTGTTCTCTCTGTCAATTTATAAATGCATGTAACTTTTGAAAATAACAAGAATTCTTGTACAATTGACACGTACTGCTAATATTCATGTGGAAAAAAAAGCTTGTAAGCATTATCAGGAATATCTAACACAGAAGAGTAATAACGTAGGAATCTATTGATTTTAAGATATATCACAATATCACAACAATTATATATACAGTTTGGGATTGTTATATACAGATAATTAAAGCTGCAATTATTTAAGGTAGTTGATTTAAGGTATTAAATCACAGGAATTTATGATTAAATATTTAATAATAATAGGGGAATAATTAGTTAACTCTTGGCAAAATTTTAATCTGGGATACTATCATTGTTAATATCATCAAATTACAGAAAATAACTACAGTGAAATTTGGCACTTCTGTGAGAGTGCTATTGCTTTCCCATATGTGAGGATAAATTTAGAGGCCATAATTAAAAATTGGTGATTCTTGGTCATAAGTAGAAACATCTGCAAAAATGAACAATAAAACAGGAAACATACTTGATTTTCTTAAAATGCAAGGATCAATTACTACAAATAACAAAAAGAAAGTAATATATATGCAAGGTCACCAATAGTGGCACATTATAAGAGGAATTCAAGTTACCAATAACGTTTAAAAATATTTTTATTAAAAAGTAAAATGTTTTTGAGGCTAGCAAAGATTTTTAAAAATAACAAGATTCTGTTAGCAATAATTTACTAAAATGTATTCCCATATTAATGAGGCACAGAAGAGCAAATTATAGAAACTTCTTAGGTGACAATGTGACACTATTTGAAAACAACAGTAAAAATTGCTCTTATTATTCAAAAACTCTAAAATGAAGAACCAAAGTATTTAAAATATTTATTATTATTTGTAACAACAAAAATGAGATAATTGAAATGGGTACTAAATGAATACAGGAATATATCCATGAAATGGAGTATCCCATGATAATTTATGGAATGTGGTAAGTTTGTGTTGTCCAGAAACGCTAAGTTCCAATTAAAATGTTAACAGAGAAAAGAGTCTTACATATGTATGTGCAGTTTCTATTCAATGTAATATATGATATATAAATATTTATATAATGGTTTATACATAGAAACACTTTTGTTGCGACATATAGGATGTTGTTTACATGGCTTTGTGTTGATTAAAAATGCAAGTAAGACAAGAATCAAAATTTAGTTTTTACTTTTTAAACTGTTCTTGTTAAAGATGCATTATTTAGTTTTAATATTTTTTAACTAGGTATACAGGAACATATCCCTCTTTGATATAATGTCCTTGACTCCAGAACTTCCTTCACAATCTTCATCTAATGCTTTGTATCCACAAATTGGGCACAAATTTCCACTTTACTTGAGCTCTACATGAGATTGTCATACATAACTGACCTCTGGTTGGCTTAGATACAAAGAGCGAGAAACAGCATCATAACCAGAAAATTTTGACAAGTTACCAAATTTTACCCCTCACAATTTACAAATTGAGAAATGTGAGTATTAATTCACATTTAACAACCCATTTAATTTTGTAAGAAAGTTCAGTTTGGACATAAACAAAGTTTGTTTTGAGATTGTGGATTGTGTAAGTGGATATTATCTCTTATCCAGAGTACTGCAGCTTGGAAAGGTATTTCCATTGTTCTTATTTTATAAAATAGTTTTCTAGGCAGCTAATACTTTCTTTGTACGGCTTGATGATTTTTCCTCTTTGCTTCACATTTTTATGTTTTATTGTCCCAATTAGATTTTATATTTTCTTAATGTGGGAGTTGTTTTCTGCTTATTTTTTATTACATTAGGGATTCAGTGCGTATTTCATTGTACCCTACTTTCTTCAATTCATATCTTTATTAGCTTCAGAGTTCATTTATTTTAACCTTTGATCTTATTTGTGATTTATTTTTCTTAATGTTAACTGTACTATACTAAGCTGATTGTACCCTTATATTCATACCCCAATTAGATTAATCTTCCTATAATTTCCTTTGGCTTAGACTCTTTTATTGATTTCCTGTATTTAAAAAAATGTATAAAATTCAAAGCAAAATCCTATTTTTTGTGTGTCTAACTACATAGATCTAGTTTATACTTGTATATAAACAAGTATAGCATTTATAAGTGATAAAACAGAACTTTAACAAAATCTCCAATTTGAATCTTTAGAAAATAAACTTATTAGCATGTCACAAAAGCACTGAATTCAAGAGTTATAAAACTCTTGGGATCAGTTTTGCCATTGACCAACCCTGTGATGGATGCTGGGGAGTCACAATTTGTTTGGATCTGAAGTGCTTTAGATGGTCTGCATGGATTTCAATTCTTTAAATTCCCATTGCATTTGACATAGTAGACTACCGAAAGGGAAAAACAGTAGTAAAATGTGGAGAAAAGTAGGAAACTTTTTAATTTTAAACGTTTAAGTTTTCTTTTTGTAATTCCTATTTTCTTTTTTTAAAAACCACTTCTCTCTATTTCTTCTTACTCCCTAGTGCTTTACTTTCCTTCTACAATACATCTTTTCATACCACTTTTCTCCCTTCTGCTCTGTTTATAGTTGGGTACAGTTAATTATACAGAAAGAATCAGTAGTTAACATTCCAGATTAGACAGGTTAACAAACAAGTTAAAAATTAGTGTTATCATGGCCAGTACCCATTTGCAATATTTATCTGCTACTGTTTCCACTATTTGCTCATCCAATAATGTTTGTGATAAATGAGTTCAGTGGGTTTATACTGTGACTGTTGTTGCATTTAGGTCAGCGTCTATGTGCCACAACTCCAGTGTTTCCATGCTCAAACTACCACAGCTGGGGAACTTGTTATTTTTCTCCCAGACACTCAGTCTCTTTAGCCTATACACACTAACAAGTCAGTGAAATGAAGCTACACTCTAAGGGTTGGAAGTTTTCAATAATTGTGGCCCACCTTGTCTTTTCATCATCAAAAAATTTTACAATTTATTATGTTTTGTGTTTCTTTTTGAGAAGATAAGGTATAATTTTCTAAAGGCTTCCCAGCCTGTGCTTTGTAGATAGGGAGCCTGATCACATATTCCAGTTTTCCTGGGATATTCTTGGTTGTGCCTATGGTCTCCCTTTTATTGTTAATAAAGCCTCCTTTTATTCTTCCAAGTGTCCCAGTTTGGAATATAAATTATATGTCCTTATATTCACAGGCCATCATAAAGCCAAAGGAGCTATTTCTTGTGTACATTAGATAAGGCACTGTTCTTTTTTTTTTTTTTTTCCCTCCCAGCAAAGGCCCTGCTGGTGAGTACTAAGCCTTTTCTGTTTCTTGAGGCATTTTGATTGGTTCATATACCAAATTGCTCAATTTTGCGAAAACCAGTTTGTGAGAATTAGTTGACAAAGAAAATTGCTTCTTGAAAAATCTTGATCCTTGTTGAAAATCAGTCTGATTTAAGGAGGGGTGGAACTTAATTTTCCTGGCACATAAAGTTGTTGAATTTGCAGAAATGAAGACATATTTTGTTTCATTTGTCAACTCTTCAATTACAATTAATTGAAAATCATTAAGTTCTAAAACTACGAACTGTGCCTGCATTCATCCTGCTTTAGCCAAGTGTGTGCTTCTATCAGATGAGGTGGAAAAAAAAATGGATTTACCAAAAGTGGTGCTTTTTGGCTGAATGGATTATGCTTGATAACAGAAAATGTTTGCGAGAACATGCAGAATGTGTGTTTCTATTCAAGAAATCTGAAGTACTCAATTCTTTTTGTAGACTTCATTTCATTTTAAAGGAAAATTGCTAACTAAATGACACATAAATGACGAGTGGATAATTTATCAACCAAATGTAAACCTAGTAAAGAAACAAACAATAATCAACAACTGACAAGAATACATCAATTATGATCACATGATTTAAATTGCTTCCTGAAACTATTTTTAAAATAGAGGTCTGTTTTCCTGATTCTACAAAGTAGAGTCCATTGATTTGAATATAATGATGGCAACATTGTGGCTCATTTCATGCCTCTTTCCATCTTACTCATTATATTCCAGTCACACTGCCATCACCTGTACTGGGGTCTCAATAACTCTGGGTTTTTGCATTGCTATTCTCTATTTTGGGACTGTATCCCTAGGGATAGGTCTTTTCTGTCATTTAATTTTCAGATCAACTGTCTCCTCAAAACCTATCGAATCTAAAGGAGTAACCCTGTCATTTTCCACACTGGCATCCTGCTCTACTTCAGTCATGCAATTTATTTAGAATTATTTAACAATTTATTTTGGTTCTTTTTTCCTTCAGTAGCAGTTAAGAGCCACAAACAGGTCTTCCTTATCTTGTGAATTGTTATGTGCCAAACGCCCTTAAAAAGAGAGGGCATTTTGAATCTATTCAAACACTTGTGAATGAATAACATGCATATAGACCATTTAGCATACATATAGACTAATGAGCAGATTGTTGGGTGATTTGTTGCAACTTAATTCTCAATTTTATATTTAAATTTTGCCTGACACATCCAGTTATCCCAGGCCAATAAATGTTTAGGACAAAATAAAACAGAAAGGCAGAACTTTCACTTTGAGGCATAATAAGCAAATGCTAATGTTCTAATATCTCTTAATGAGGAGATACAGCTATTTACTGTTTTAGTCAAGTACAAAGCTGGGGAAATTTGTTCCTCAATTTATACAATAAATACTTGTTTTCCTAAGTGACTCTTAATACATTTGACATAGATGAGGGGAAAGACAAACACTTTTATAAACAATTTATATTGTTAATTTAGATTTATTTTGGTGATTACACTGCAAAAATACTAGAAATAATGCAGCAATTATCATGGAGGGATTAAAAGAGCAATTTTTAATCTGTGTGTTAAGAAACTACTGTTGGGAATTGGGCTAACTCAGCCTCAAGTCCTCATGAGAAATATGAACTACTAAGAGAAGATGGTAGTATGGCTAAAAAATGTGTGCACTTTTTTTTTTTTTTTTTAAGATTTAATTGTGTATACAGAACTGGGGTACTAGCCAGAGGTGCAGGGGTGGTGAGAGGCATCGCCAGAGACACAGTGGGGAGCAGAACAGGCAGACCTATGAAGTACACTGCTGAGGGGCACAGTGGGCAGGTCTGGAGAGGTCTGCCAAGCCATGTGAGTCATGTCTGAAGTGGCTTTAACTTCTTAGTGCTGTGCTTTAACCTGCTGTGTCACCAGGGAGGGCGCTTGTGCACATTTTTGAACTTCCAATGGGATTCGGTCTGGCATCTAGCTTATTCTTAAAATGTAAGTGAACTTTATTTGTCATATTACTTATGACTGGGAAAAATCTAACATTACCTTTTTAAAGACACAGAGAAGTTATTTTGTTTACCTACTATAATATTGAGTTGATGAGTTGCTAAAGAACAGCAAGGTTTGAATTTCATGTTTTTATGTCATAGTCAATATACCTTCAGAAAAATTCTAATGATCCTGAAGAATATATTATTTAGGAAATGTATTTGGCATGCGTGGCTTTCCAAATGACACTCTACATATCCAAGCTTTACTGGGATAACACACATTTACTCTCCTGTTACTGATGTCGTCTTTGGAGTTCTGAGTTCTTGGGTTCACTCTGGGAAGGTTTCCCTGAGCTCCCCTTTCAGTGGCAAACGATGAGATTCTTCATGAGACAGAGACTCACTTAAGAGTAAGTTTATTAGAAAGAGACAGGAGAGTAAAAGACACTTGCATAGGGGCTAGTGGGCAGGAAGAGCTGCCCCAAAAGGACAAGCTTGCAGAGGGAGAGGCCTGCATAGTTGCAGGCAGACGGCCTAAGGAGAGAGTAGCCTCCTTTGGGGGAGGTCAATGCAGAGAAGTCCTGGCATGGTTACCTGCAGGCAAGGAGGCTGATGCCCGCAGAGGGAGAGAGTGGGTGGAAAGAAGCACCTGCATTGTCACAGGTGGGCAGTGGAACACCTGCCCCGTGCTGGTGGAGAGACTGCCCTGATACAGGCAGTTTCTCCTTGGGAGGGGCTCACTCCTTGTGAGCCTAGGAGGAACTTGAGAGGCTCGGAGATTTCCTGATAAGCTTCATCTCCATGTCCTTATCTTTTACCTTTGGGTCTGAGCTTCCAGCACAACCTCCAACAGTCTGTTATCTGCTGGGACCTCTTGGAGACATCCAGACATCCGGGACATCCTGGACATCGGGTTTTGGTGCCTGAGGGCCTTGATGTTATGGCTGTGTCAGTTGCTGCACTAGCCCCTTCTATCTGTCCCCTTTGTGTGACTCAGTCTTGTGATGCCTCCCTTGTATTCCTTCCTCCATCACTATCAGTATTATGAAGTAGCTTTGAGTGGGTTTACTTTAGATATTTGAACACTTTTTCATTTGTAGAATGTAATTCAATTGATGAGGATCTCAATTCTTTTCTATAGTGATAAATTTTACAGATTGATCAGTATGTCATGCAGAGATTAAATTTTGTTTTTTTCTGGGGTTTTTTGAACTGTAGACTTTTTTTTTTAAGATTTATTTATTTATTCATACAGAACTGGGGTACAGGCCAGAGGCTCAGGGGCGGTGAGAGGCTTCACCAGAGACAGAGTGGGGAGCAGAACAGGCAGATCGACGAAGTACACTGCTGAGGGAAGCAGCGGGCGGGTCAGGAGAGGTCTGGCTCGCCATGTGGTCTTCCCCAGGGGCAGGCGGGGATCGAACTCATGTGTAAGTGGCTTCAGATTCTCAGTGCTGTGCTTTAACCCGCTGCGCCACCAGGGAGGGCCTGAACTGTAGACTTTTTAAAGTTGTACTAAGTACTTAGAAAAGAAAGTAAGTACTGAGAAAAGAAGTACTAAGTACTCTAAGTACTAAGAAAAGAAAATCACCAAAGAGATTTTACAACTAGAAAATTTCTTTTATATTTGAGGTAGCTAGGTGTTAATATACAAAATAACTTTCTTGTAGGATTCCATTTCTTTTTCTCCTAATACAAGGGAATGGCTATATATTACATGTAACTAAGAAATTTACCCCATCACTTTAATATGCAGGCTAGCTCTATTTGTTAAAATTTTTCCTTCTCACTTCTAAATTATTATGAAGTAAGCATTTACTAATAGATGAGGGAGTAGCTATAAATATATAGTTATAGGTAACTATTAAATTTAAATCATGTGAATCTGGTGAATCCTTTTACCACTCCCGCACCTTTGACCTGTACTCCAGTTCTGAATGCATGGATAAAATAAATCCTTAAAACATCTTGTTATTTTGGCCTTCCCTGGTGGCTCAGCGGGTTAAAGCACTACACTAAGAAACTTAAGCAACTTTCGCATGAGTTCGATCCCCGCCTGCCCTGGAGGTGACCACATGGTGTGGCAGACCTCTCCTGACCCTCCTGCTGCTCCCCTCAGCAGTGAGCTTCGTCGATCTGCCTGTTCTACTCCCCACTCTGTCCCTGGTGAATCCTCTCCCCCTCCTCATCTCTGGCCTGTACCCCAGTTCTGTATGAATAAATAAATAAATCTTTCAAAAAATCTTGTTACTTTATCCAATATTAATTATAGAGTTCTAAGAATGTTTAGTATGTGTGCAGCAATAAAGTGTCAATTCTAAAAGTATGGCATGTAAGACTGAGAGGTAATAGTCTTTAACTCTTTTTTTTTTAAGATTTATTTATTTATGCATACAGAACTGGGGTACAGCCAGAGGTACAGGGTAGTGAGAGGAGTGGAGATGTACAGAACAGACAGATTGTCGAAGTACAGTGCTGAGGGTAGTAGTTGGAAGGTCAGGAGAGGTCTGCCGCACCCTGTGGATCCCCCCCCCCCAGGAGATTGAACTCATGCTGAAGTGGCTTCAGCTACTTAGTGCTGTGCTTTAACCCATTGTGCCACCAGGGAGGGCCCTGGTCTATGATTGTAAGTCAGTGTCCTCACTGACTATTCACGCTCTTTTTCATGTGCATGTTTTAAAAGTGGTGTGTAGAACAATGGGTAAGGCTTTGTTATAATATCTATAACAATGGGTTTTAGACTTTAAACGCAGCAAAAGAATTATATCAGATGCTTATTTTAAATAAAGATGTTTGAGTCCATCTTCAACATGTTTGTATGATGATCTGTACTAGGGTTTGTATTGCATTTTTAGCAAGATTTTTTGACATTTTCTATTTCATTGGTATGCCTTTTAATATTATAATCTTTATATTCAAACATAATATGTACATATAGAATATATGCCCATTCACCATCCTTCCTGTCCAAAGGGTTAAAGGGAAAAAGCACCTATTGTGATTATCTTATCATTTCAAACATGTTTATGAAAATAAATCAAAACATTCACATTAATATTAAAACATTATCAAATGACTTTATTTTCTGTTCTAAATATTATAAAGCTGTCAGTCAAATTGATGTTGCAAAATTAGTGTGCAGAATCAAAGTAGTCAGCATTTATTGTTCGAGGAAAAACTCAAGTCACTTATCAAGCTAGATAAAGGAAGGTGTTCAGATTTTATTTTGGCTATTTAGCATTTCCCATGGTAATTTACTATTTTACTTTTCAGCTTTTTAAATTAACTATAAATTATTATTCAGTTTTACACACACCTGTTTGGCAGGAAGACAAAAAGTGTAAGACAAAATAGTGTTTTAGAGATCAGTCTTAAATGAGCCCTTTAATTGACTCACAATTATTAACAATATTAGTTTTCTAGAACCCCTAGCTGGAACGCCCTTCAATCCTTCTGCTGATAACTCCTGATTAATCAGTTTCTCTGGCTCTTAATTGTTCACTTACTTTCTAAGATTAGTGTACATTTTACTGCTGGATAGAGATCTTTGATTTATATTTCTAAACATCCTCATTGGAAGCAACTTACAGATCTTTATTTTTATCACCTATTGATGTGATCTTAAACAGAGAAAAAAAAAATGTATGGGCCAAGTAAGATTCTCAACTCCTATATCAGTCGACACATGAAGATTTAGTCATAGCCCTAATTGAAGTTACCTTATGCAAAATATGAATGATCAATATGTTAAAATACCAACATATATGAAGTGTTGTGCATATTGCATGAATACTAAGAAACTGATAGATTTTTTTACTTTTCTACTCAGTGAGAGTGGTGATATGATTTATGTGCTTCGACTTTTAGTACTTTGGTACTGGACATTTATTTTATTCTGTTGTTTCCTTAACATCAGGAATGATAGAGAAATGACTTGAAATATACAGACATTTTTGTTTAAATACCAAAAAAAAATATAGTTGGACTTCATAAACAATATAAAGTCCCATTTACATAGGGACTAGTAGGAAATCTTGGTTAGTTAATCCATTTAGGGCATTGTATTTTCTTTGTTGAATGTTATGTTAGGTACAGTAACTTGCTTGCAGAAAATGCTTAATATTCTGAGTAAATTTAAGATTTAGATACTTTAATTTTGTTGTCTACACCTCTGAAACATTTATATGTTAATGCAAACTTAGCTAAAACCACATAAAATGGTTTACATTAATGAATAAAATATCTGAAATTATAATCAATTTTTTGAACAAATACTGTCAACTTTTCTGGAAAGTTATATAGTATACCCATGTGTTTTAGATTTATTCCAATTGACAAGTCACTGATCACAATGTTATCAGGAAATACTTTGAAACTTTGAAAGAAAGCCGCTTGTCTATTTGGTGAAATTTATTATGGCACTCAGACTTTCAAGTGTGTGTGTCATAAACAGTGTGGGAAGTAAAATCAGTCTTTGAGTTGTAGAGAATTTTCCTCATTTCTGTCTTTAAGGAGGAATGTTAAGAATGACATCACATATGTAGATAATGTATATATAAGTATATGTTGAGAAACATAGAGGGAAACTAGAAATTTATACTTCATCTTTCTCACTGAATAGAAATGTCTGTGTGTCCTGATATGTATAATAAAATTCTAGTGAAAATTACTAGATCTGGAGAATATCATGCACTAACAATTTTAGAGCGCTGAATATGTATTGGATACTTTTAATCTCAAGAATAGTACTACAACTACTTTTCAGATTGGGAAAGAGATTAATTCAACTTTACAATCATAGTGGAAAGCTTAATACAAATATGAGTTAACCTTGTTTTATTTCTAGTCTCATATCTTTTCCATGCTGAGTTTTTATCTGACAATATTAGCTAATTATTCATTTCCGTTTTGATAAATATAGATGCCTTTTTTCCCTAGAATAAATACAAGGTAAGACATTCAAAAATTTACTGACATAGTTGAAATCCCACTTAACTGAAGTTTTCATCTGGCTAGAAAAAATGGGTCAAGATTACTTGTGAAAGAAAATGTAGAAGAAAAAAAATTTCTTTCTTTTTCTCTCTCCGTCTTTATTTATTTTGCTTTAGTGAGCTCTAAAGAATCAACTTATTTGAAATTATTCAAGGACCATAAACTAAATGAGATATAGGAAAATATATTATTTTTTAAAAAATCACAGTATTATTGGTCATGGAAAATAATATAATGATTAATGTGGTTAAAACACTATGGTACATACATTCAGAATAGTTAAGTATTCTCCAGTAGGCACTGAATTTACTTCCAGGGCAAAACTGTACAAACATAAATCTAAGGTAAGATGATTGAACTAAGTAAGGAATATGAAAGAGCCTTTCCATACCTAAATTTATACTTACCTTATCAGTTGCAGTATAGTTTTAGGATTATAGAAAATGTTTTCCTGATGTTAAAGGACAAAGATTTTTAAGGGTATATTCCATATAGTTTGAATATTGTTATAATAAAAATTCCTGGAATTTTACCTTGGAATTTTCATATTTTGTTTGTTAAAACACGACCTTTAAAATAGTGATACACAATGTTCTTATATGAAGAATGCTGAAGCTTAGATTTTATTATTTAACGTCCATGGAAATTAGTAAATTTTGCAATATCCCAAAGTTTTAAAAGGTTTTAACTTAAAAGGCAAGTGGCGTGTGTGTGTGTGTGTGTGTGTGTGTGTGTGTGTGTGTGTATAACCACAATAGAATAAAATCTCATTCCAGAACTTTAAGTAAGTGGAATATCAATCATACGTACTATGGACCATTTGAAGACCCTGAGTTGGAATATAGGTAAGGCCGGGTTGGATCAAGCAAACAAGATTCATAAGTTGATACTGATTGGAAACAAAACAAGAAAATGTGTTGACTGGCTGCTGAAATGTAGAGATAAATCCTGGAAGAATGGTTAATTTATAACTATAGTAGATATTTGTACAGGAGTGAAGAATTGGGAATTACTAATTGGTGGATAGGATAGTTATGAAACTTGATGTAAATAAAATGTTCCTGATGTTTCAGACTGTGAGGGCCAGATCTTTACAAAAGATTATGCATCAAGTATTTTTTTCTTTCTTGCCATAGCCAAGGCCTTTGATTTCTTAAAAATGCTGCTTAGACTGAATAGATTTTGACAAATAACATTCCACATCCTCCCATTTAGAAAAGTTGATAGTTGCCATTCCTGAAATTATCCTATCTTTTGTTAGAAATGGAAATCTTTTTTTTTTTCTAATAAATGAAGCCATCATGTACTTGTAGTTTTAGGTTTCAGCAGTGTATCAATAGATTTATATGATCTTTACTGATCATTACCCCTTTTGTGAAACAAAAATAATTTGTTAATATAAAGATTTAGACATTATGGATTATAAAAAGAAATATAAAAGTGATTTATAGCTCAAGGAACTCTAAATCAGAATATAAGATATATGGTCATGAAAATTAAATCTGACTAGAGTTTGAATTTTGGAGTTATTGATGTGAGTTAAACACAAGCTCTACTTCATATTAACTTTCTATGTTTGCCTAAGGTACTTAACCTTTTGAAGCCTCATTTCCTTCTTAAAAACCTCATAATTGATTGCCTAGATCTCCTGGGGTTATTTTGAGGATAATATTAGATAATGTGCATCTATCAAATTACTTGGTCACTTGGCATATAGTAGATTGAAACATAATCATAATTATCCTAACTGAATTATCCTGACTATTGCTAATGGAGATAAGGAAAATGGTCATGCATTTATGTGGGTTTATAAGATAAAATTTATCTTAATCTTATAAATCAGACATTGGTGCTTCCATTAAGTGAAATAGACATATTAGAGATTAATAACAAAAAATTATATTAGATAGCAAGATATATTAAGATCCAAATTTCTTTGAAAAATCTAATATCAGGTTAATTGTTTTGAATTAATCTATTAAATGTGTTCATATATAATTTTGCTTATCTTTATAAGCAGTGGTGTGTAATTATTAACCTTGATTACCTATTTATAATTCATGGCAGGTATAATATGATTAATATAGAGTGGATTTCTTTGCTGCCTTTAAAAACATAATAAACATACTGTTCAAAATAAGGCATATATGGTATCAGTGATGAACACAGGCCAATGGCCTTGAGTACTATTGACCTAAAGAACATTATTGGCTCTGATTATGCTAGTAGAGTGCCATATTCCTTTGAAAACAGACTTCCGCATTTAGAGATTTCCCATCATGTCAGTGGATCAGTTCTAAAAAAAATTTCAAATGTGTTAGATAGTTTCAACTGTGTTCTAACCACTCTCAGAATGTATCATGGTTATTTCATTGAACATTATTGGCAAGGTGGTTATTGAATAAAGGATTGCAACACAGCATTTTAAAAGACCAGGGTCATGAAAACATAAGAGAGAATTTAACTCTTTAAAAAATTCAGCTCTCCTAAGGAGAAAGGACACTAAGTTATTGAGGATTTAATGAAGTAACAAATCTATTTAGTAACATGAAATCCATATTTTTAAAGACCATTTTGGGACAGTGGGAAATAAATTAACATTTTAATATGTCAGATATTTTACCTAAGATTTTTAATTTTTAAATGAGGAAAATTTAGGTTGTATAAATTATACATGTATAAATAGTGGCACTATTTCTAAGGAAAGATTAGTTATATGCTGGTTCTCAAGTGGTTACAAAGCTTATCATTTGATTTAGCCTTGATGACAACCTGGGAAATTAATAGATTTGTAAATGACCAAAGACGTGGTAAATCGATAATAGAGTGTTTATAATCTGTGATTTCTTTGCTTACAATTTATAGTTCCAATTTTCTCAAGTCATGTATGCAATCCAGTTTTATTTCAGCTTAGATAACTACCTACTTACCTATCCACCTTTAAGGGTAGATATTTCATCTGAACATGACTATTGGTTCATATGCTGAAGGTATAAGAGAACATTCCTGTTCTCAAATATAAATCTGTTGAAGTAAATCAAACAAATATATGAAGTAAAATCTGACTGTAAAATCCAGTGCTTTGATCTTCGTTTAGGGAAAAAAAGACAGGAATTAAGTACTGCCAGAATAAGCCTTTTGAACATAAATGGTCTTAAAAGTCAGCCTTTCAAAGGAAGGTCATTTTCAGAAATGACAAAGTCAACTGGGAAATAATGAAAGAATTGTTGCTTTATTCAATTAGAGTCCCATTAGTGGATCTTTAAGTCATATTGAGTTGGTTATAAGGTGGAAAGGGAAATAACCTCAAAGTAACAAAGGTCTCCTTAGGGATAATAGATGTAAATTATAGACAAGTAAATGTGAAACATCATTCCTTCTCCACATTACTTGATGATGACTTTGTATTGGGCATTTACATATTCTATGCCCATGGCCTAGTTTATAACAATGAATAATATCTTACTCTTTTTTATCTTCACATAAATTTAATAATTTTTATAAATTATAAAATTTTGAAAATTATCCACCACCTTCCAATCCTCCTACCCTTCCTCTCTATCTTTTTGCCTCTGATGTTATTTATCTTTGTGTGTCTGCCTGTCTGTTTGTCTGCAGATTTTCTAGTATGTATTAATAGGCTACTTAATATAAAGTAAACTCCATGTTTGGGGTGGGGTGAGTGAGAGGGATAACTAAGAAATAATTTAAACCAAAACACCTTTTCCTCATAAAATAGATATAGGTAGGTAGCTAGATAGATATCAACACAGAAATAGATATCGATATATAGAAATTATATGATATATGGTTCTTATTGCTAATGAACAAAGTAATAAAAACAACTCTAATGAACTATACAAATTAATGTAGGGACTCAGACTTCAAGTAACTTTCATATTTACATTTTTTCTTATTTCGAGAGTACACAATTCAGTCAGACAAGGTATTTCTTTGAGAAAGAAAGAAGAATGGTCAGACTAATATCCTTATCCCATTTGACACTAAATAAATACAAAGTCCTACCCCAATGGATCTGGAAGAGTGATTATTAGTATTTTAGGTGATTAAACATTTTTAACAGAACTGAGCTTACAAGAAACTGATTATATAAACTAATGGCTAAAAAACACATCTCTATTCAAAGTGTTATGTCATAAAGGCTTAATTGAAAAATCAGCCCTGGGCCCTCCCTGGTGGTGCAGCAGCTTAAAGCACAGCACTAAGAAGCTAAAGCCACTTCAGCATGAGTTTAATACCTATGTGCCCCACCCGCTGCTCCTCTCAGCAGTGAACTTCATGGATCTACCTGTTCTGCTCCCGACTCTGTCTCTGACTCCTCTCACTGCACCTGTACCTCTGGCCTGTACCCCAGTTCTGTATGCACAAATAAATAAATCTTTAAGAAAAATGAGAAAAATCAGCCCTAACATGGCCATAGACCCACTTCCATAACCCCCTTCCCATAAGTAATCTAGTTCATGACTCAAAAATAAGACAGTATAGGAAGCAAATAGTGTGAAATCTTTATAGTGATCCCACAAGAAAATGCATATTAGAAAAGGAATCAGAGACAATGGCTAGAGAAGAAAAGGGACAGAATTAAGAATTAAAGAGGATTAGAGAAAATTGTAAGCAATCTAAAATGCACTTTGTTGGTATCTCTGAATAAAACAACCAAATAATTAGAGAAAACCTTTGTAAATTACAATTGAAAAAAAGTTTCCAGATATAGAAAAGGCTGAACTATGTAGAATGAAAGAACACACCATATCCTAGAAGAAATTAATAGAGAATAATTGTATTTGAGACATATCTAATAAAGTTACAAAATTCTTTAAGACAAAGATATTTGCCTAGCAAATATGTATAATTTGTCATTTAGAATATTAAAAAAAAACTAATTTAATATAGTTACTCACAATAACTGTCAGGACCTAAAGAAAAATTCATATTTTGAAATGTTTTTGTAATTGTTATTTGAAATTCTCAAAAAAACTGTAAGCCTATGAGTTTAGAACAAGGCTAGACAAATATCTATCATATAAATGGCAGTAGATTAACATGTAAGAAATGAGTGAATGAATATACTCTCCATGAAATGTGTGTATGTATATACATACATCATTAATTAAATCAAAATGATAAAATCTAGTTAATAATAAATATAATAAGGGCTGGCAGTAAATATTGACACAAATTAAATATAGGATAAATGACTAAAATGAGAATCATGGTTTAAATATGGAATTAATGATGTAAAATTATAAATTTTTAAAAGGCTAATTCATAGGATAAAAATTGGGAGACTGTGGAAAGCTGTGAATCTATAATTTGGCCAAATATGTAGCTTAAAACTTATAAATCAGGTAATTATAAAAATTAATAAACCTAATGTAGTATAAAAATAACTAATAAGGAAATGTTTACTCATTAATATTGAGAGGGAAAGAAACATTTCTTAAATTCTTGTTTAAAAAAAGAGCCTAAAGAAAAAGAAAGTTAAGATATTATATACATGATTTATAATATAACTATAGGAACAAAAGAAATACAGACAATAAAGATCTTACCTTAAAATATATGTATATGTGCATATAAGTGTGTGTGTATGTATATATATATATATATATATATACACATACGTACATACATCTAAGTGTCACATAAAAATGTAGATAAATTTAAATGACTAAAAACCCTATTAAATAAAAGCATTTGCCAACTGAATTAGCAGGCAAAATAAAAACAGATATTGTATATAAGAGATATCAGAGCTTTCTGGTCACTTTGTGTGTGAATTTTAAAAAGTCTGGAAATGGGAAACCTGTTAAAAAAAAAAGCTACCCAGTTTTGCACGAGAACGATGATAGAGACTTGATTTGAGACACAGGGTGATTTAAGGAGACATCTGGAAGCAGAAACATTTTTATTGATAATGTGATATTGAGAAAGATAGAAGTGCTACTAGGTTTCTCATGGGAACACCATGAACTGAAAAAAAAAAAAAAAAAAATGGTGGGAGATGGGTTCTGAAGGGAAAGAAAGCCATTCAACTTGTACATCCTGAGTGTGGGCTACTGAGTAGATCTGTTAGATGTGGAATTTCAACATCAGATTTGAGTGGACAAATTCAGGAGGACAATAGTAATTTGCAACTTTTTCCCAGCAGAAGGAACACAACAAAACTTTTTTTTTTAATTTATTTATTTATGCATGCAGAACTGGGGTGCAGGCCAGAGGAGCAGGGGTGGTGAGAGGATTCACCAGAGACAGAGTAGGGAGCAGAACAGACAGACTGACTAAGTATACAGCAGAGGGGAGCAGCAGGTGGGTCAGGAGAGGTCTGCAGTGTCAGGGCAGGTATCAAACACATGCTGAAGTGGCTTTAGCGTCTTAGTGCTGGGCTTTGACCCGCTCCACCACCAGGAAGGGCCCGGAAAACAACAAAACTTTTATCTAATCTGTGGAGTATATGTTAAGGCCAAAAATGAAATTTAGAACTGTTGTAGGAGCTCAGAATAGAAAGAGGGTGACATTAAAAAGGAAATAGTAAATGGGATGAATAAATGGCATTCTTCTCACATAGAAGAATTGAGTTATGTTCAGTGGTGAGTTTCTTTCAGTGGTTGTCATATGTGGGATACCAATTAAATTTTTTTTTAGTTAGTATTCTTAAAATATGAGTATTGTAATACCTAATTTAATTTTTACAGAAAACTATTATTTTAATATTGTGTAATAGAAAATCTGTTAAATACAGCACTCCAAGTTACTGCCTTAACTGTTGTAAATATAAGCAATGCAATTGTGTTCTACTGCATTAATTTATTTAATATTAATAGCTCAATTTCTTATTTCTTGTCTGATTTATATTTTGAAATGTTTTTGTAGTTGTTCTTAAAACTGAAGTCATCGTAACACTACTCAAAGGTAAAATGAAGTTTAGTCAAATACATCCTCAAATTCTGTGAGTGAATTTCTCACTTTTCCAATTATTTATGAAAAAAAATCCATTGCTTTGTAGCCTTGTATCTCCATAAGGAACATTCCACACAAGTAATTTAACATTTCAAGTTGTTAAGATCACTTTGCTTTTGGCTTCATAATTTAAAACACTACCCAAGGCATGCTGTAATTATGTAGGAATGCATGACTTGTCAAATACCATAGATTTTAAACTCCTATATAATTGATATGAAGCATATTCCATTAAAGTGTTTGCCAAACTAATGTTTCTTATTAACAATTAGCACTATAAGGAAATAAACCTCCTGCTCTCCCCCTTCTGTGAGTCAGAAGAGACTAGTGATAGAGGAGATGAAGATGGGGAGGCAAAGAAAGGGTAGTTGGACTTCTGCAGGAAAATGAAGCTAGGGAGGAAGGAAAGATGGTTTTGGTTCCTTATTGTACATAAGTATTTCCAGGAATATAGAAACTTGAAAACAGACCTGGAGCGACTTACATCTTCTGGCTTGACTGTGACTGTGGTGAGGATGGAGGTGGTTAGAGTCAAAGAGAAGTGTGAATTCTAGAAAGCAGTTACTGTACAACATATGATAAAAGTTAGGAGACAATAGTTTGCCTCATTAGTGAAAGAATAGGAAACAAAAGCATGTTTACAGTGAGAATATTCAAGGAAAGCAGCTTCTGAGTGATGTGTATGAACCATGAAGAGATCCATCTAGTTATCATTCTTTTTTTTTTTATTGGAGTATAAACTAACTTTTCTTTTCCTTAAATGACAAACCTCCTGTCATTTCTTTCTCTCTTTCTAACCCTTTCTGTTTTGCCTACTTTCTTTTTCCTACTACCTCTATACTACCCACATTACCTTTAGTGTATAGACTTTCTACTTCCCTTCTAGTAATCAGTCTCTCATTTAGAAGACCTGAAAGTTTTTAGAGAAAAGTTGAAAAGATTAAAAAAATCATAAAATACCAGATAGAATGGACATACTAGATTTGCTTCATCTTGTTGGCTTTTGGGAAGGAAAAGAAAACACACCCACTCTATGTTCTTGTTTCATATTTTAAGTATTGATTAGAAGTCATGATATTATAGCAAAAACCATTTTTAAAAATTTTATCTATGTATGATATTAGTGCCATGAAAAGCCAATACCAGCAAATTTTATAAAATACTAATTTTCTGAGGGGGTCTGCTATGCAATAAATTATTTAAATTTATACTCTGTGCTTAACAGTGATTCATTCATGGTTCAATAGCATTAGAAAAAATGATTGGCAAGGACACATTTATTTTAGTGAATTAGATTTTATAGCAGGAAAATGTTGTCTTGAACTACCAATATCTGAAAATGTGAAAGTACTTGTCTCTTCTGCATGTAATACTAAAGTCATTTTATGTAATTCTTTCTTTCATTGTAAGTGCCTTATGTTAATTCCTGGAGTGAAGACTGGATAAGTGAAATGACAATCTCTAGGGCAGCAATGTAGTATGAGAACTGTCAATAACAGCTTTGTGCTTTTTGTCTCATCACTAAGAATGCTTGAGCTTCAACCTCTCTATATGCTAAAACTGAGAGTGTTATGCCAGGACTGCAGTGCCCGGTTTAGCTCTACACTGCTATGTCTCTTTGTAAATGCTACTTTTAAAGTTATCATCATGCTCATTTCCTTCTTAAAGTTCAGTATGCTTTTAAAAGAAAATGACCCTATCAAATGTCAGGGCATTTTAAAAAATGAATTTCATTTTGGAATTTAAATATGTTCTATGTCTAAATTATTTAGATATACTCACAATCTGGAGGTACATTTCTTAGTCTAGATACATTTGTCCCTATAGTAGGAGTGCTATTCTATATTTTTCTCTTGAATGCAATAAATTGTAGCTATTTTATTTATAGAACAAATACAAAATAATATATTTACATAATTTGCATTCTGAAGACAAGCAGTATCTAAAAATGGTAATTTAAATGCTATTTTATATATACATATGCGCAATTATAGTACATTTTAATTTCAACATAGTTGATTCAGAGAATAAAACTCTAGTCATCCAATGCAATCTTACTTAACTTAAGCTCTGTGGTGGCCTGCCGGTTAGCTACTGAGAGTATAGACAAGAGTGTGACAGTTCTAGTCTTGCCCAGGAGGCAAAGATGCCCAGAAGACAAATATTGCATATCCAGGTATGTTGTAAAGGGTGAAATTGATCTACTACAAAGGTGATATCTTAGTGCATTAGGAAAGATGAAAAAGTCCATTCCAAGTTAAATAAGTAGAGTCAACAGAAAATCCATGGTAGATAGATGACAGAGCTTGGACAAATGCTTAGATATAAATGCAGTACCATGAGTTTAGAAAAATAGAAATGGTTTTATATTCCTGAAGAATAAAAAGCAGAGAAAATTTCAGTAGAAAGAAGTAGGAAAAGGATAGTGTGATTCATTCTCCCTCTCTCTTGCCTGTCTTTTCTGTTTAGTCTCTCTGGCTCCACCTCCTTTATGTAATTCAGAAAAATAAAGACTGCCAAACGATTGTAAAATGAATTTGTTGTCATGTTATAATTTTATCAGCAGTCATGAAGTCCTACCATTTTTTCTGAATGAAACAACGAAGATCCCTACATGATACAATATACTTGCAGTCACCTTTCTCTTTTGTCCATTCAGCTCAGCAGCTCCGGCCTTTAGCTAGTACTTGTGATATCTGCATGAATTCCATATTGGTATGGGGTATGATCAGTTTATAGGAAACCAAACACGTCTCTTCCCTTTGAATGTCTTCTGTTGAGCAATTATTAATATAATTATTAATATATTATATTACCTTGAAATGCTTAGAAAATCATACCCGACTTCATAAAATCCACAATGTGGACAACTTTTTTCAGACCTGAGTATGTGACTTTTTCTGCACCCTTGAAAGAACATCATTCTAAGAAGCACATGCTGCACTTTATAAATTTGTTTTTCATTTCCGAGCAGAACTTGTTTTTATTTAGATTAAAAGAATGCCACTTAAAATATTAAATTATTCCAGCAAAATTATTTCTAAATATATTAAATGTACTATAAAGTCTCTTCATCTTACTTTTTAGGGTCTGATTTTCCATTTCTTTAAACCTCCCCACCTGTGATCTCTTACTTGTACTTGACCTTCTTGGTTATATCCCTAAACCAAACTTCTGGCCTCAAACCCCAATTTAATGGTCTATATTCAATTTCTCACAATTTAGCTAAAAGAGCAACAGAATTAATATGTGATATAGATTATGAAGTAGGTCAGAACGGGTTGGGGTTCCATATATTAAGGCAGTGTTCAGACTTTTTAAACTACTATCTTTATAGATAAAATGCTTTAACCATTGAAGTAAAATTAATCGGAGAACTTCAGAATTTAAAAGAAATCTAATGCCAGTTGTTATTTTTATTTTGGCCCCCTTCAAAACACTATAGATATATACCTTGTAATTATACATTTTAGTTTCATTTGGATTTAGTTTCTCTTTGGTGAGATGTGAGTTTTGCAAGTTTCATATATGAATCCATGCTTATAAATGCACAGGCTCCAGACTCATTCTGAATTCCTTTCATATACCTGGGTATCAGACACAGAACAGCCACCTGGAAATTATAGTCCAGGTAGATGGAGAAAGTGTCTCATCTGAAAATAGCGCATTTGCTGGGAAATGGAAGAGATGACACTAATATGTTACCAGAACTGAGGAGAACAAAGTAGATTTGACAAGCTTCAGTCTGTAGTAGCAAGAGAATCAGCATTTGTGGAGATGTACACAAGTAAATCTCTAGATGAGTACAACCCAGAACAATTTCCTAAAAAGAGGTTCTTTGCCTCTGGTTATGAGAGTTCATCTTTCTGTGGTAGTGAGGGATCCAGGAGAGTTATAGTCTTTAGTGAATCCATCTTTATTTCATTTACTCCCCTTTCTCCATAGTTATTTTTGAACTATTTTGCTAGTTCTGTCTGAATGGAGAATTAAAAAAGAGTGTCTTGTAGCAGATAAACTACCCATCCAAATTCATAACTGGGAATCACAGTCTTTGTTTTGATTATGTTGAAACCGCAACACAAATTTTGTTTCTTTTTAGAAGTAATGTGTATGGTTTGAATTTTGAATGCTCATATTCTTAATGATACATCATGAATAGATAAAATGCCAGTAGTTATAAAGCTCATCCAGGCTACATAAAGAATATTTTCACTATTTTAAATGATCCTTATACAGGAGTGAAATATATTTGACAGAAAGTGTTCTGATCCACTTGGATGGATATTCTTTAAGATTGTGGTTTAAGTTTACATTAATAATGAACGGAAGAGTTGTGAGTAGAACTCAGTAGATTGTCTGATGTCTAATAGAATTGCTTTTGTAGAATTGCTCTCACCTTTTAGGATTTCTCAAAGAAATGTGTTATCCTTCAAAAAAATTCATGGAATTAAATGTTAATTATTGAAATTAAGCAAATAGTAAAACTTCTAGGTCAGAGACCTAGAAGAAGATATTTCTTATTTTATGGTAACTCATTTTAACTAGCTGCCTCTTTAAATACAAAGATTATAAAGACTTTATTACTGAACAATATAATTAAAGAAGAAAAATTTTAGTTAAGTAAATTATTACTGTTTTAAAAAGTATTTTTTTTCTAAAAGTTTTCCTTATCTTAATAAATAAAAAAAGTATTCAAATACTCCACTGCAGCATGAGTTTAATCCCCAACCAGGGAGGTGACCCACATGGTGTGGCAGACTTATTCTCACCCTCCTGCTTGCTCCCCTCAACAGTCTATTTCAGTACATCTGTCTGTTCTGCTTCCCACTCTGTCTCTCATAAATCCTCTCACCCCCCCCCCACATCTCTGGCCAGTACCCCAGTTCTGTATGCATAAATAAATAAAACTTAAAAAAAATACTCCTTACTAGATATTTCCTAGGATGAGAAGCTGCATAACAGAGATGGAGTATCCACTATGTACATGTTATTTCAACCCTACTAGAGAGATACATTGTTACCCCTTCCATATTATTGAGCAGTATAGTGACTGGTCTGAGAACCCTTGTCTGAGTGATGGATTTAAGCTGGAAATGTCACTGGTTTGGCAGCAAACTCTGTTTTTTCTTCTGTTCTCTACTTGATTGGTCTCTAAAACCAGAAAAGAATAGAAAGGCTAATGAGTTACTCAGCCAGATGACTATGCCTGTTTGCATTTCCATAGAGTTAAAAGAAGGTAACTATAAAACTTGTAAAATATTAAATCTAAATATCACACTGAAACTTGAATTGCTCTTTAAGTAACATCCCTATGCTGTAAAAATCCATTTGCAATAAATTTCCATATGCATGCTAAAGGATTTCAGAGTCTTTCTGGAAAGCCCATGGGCCCTATGCAATTTGTACTCCTTACATTCTTTCCTTGGAGCACTTAGAAATTCATTGTTAGGGGGATTTAGTCTATTACCTAAAGTCAAGTCCCAGTCAATTACTACATGTTCATTTTCATTTTATGTATATAAATGTTTTACTGTTACAAAAAGAAAAAAATAAAGCTGTACAAGCTGAAGGTGTCAGCTGAACATTATCATTAGTAGCAGAACAATTAAATAAAATATGTAGCTATATGGACATTTTCAAAAACTTTCAGAGATTATGACCCTTACAACTGAGCTCTTATGATAATATGCAAAAGACCTAGTGAAAATAATATCTAAGTGAAATTGTTTATGTATTACAGTCCTCCCCAAATTGCAATTATGTTGATCAGAGGAATTGCTGAATCAGACTTGCTGAATGTAACTAATATAATCATCAAACTTGAAGGGGTCTTTCTTTTGACAAGTATGTGCAGAAATTCCATGTAACATAAAAAGCAAAATATTACACATTTCACAGTTGAAGGTCTTTTATTGTATGTGATAATGTTGTTCACTGATGACGGGGAGATAGTACTAACTTGAAATTTATGTATTTCTTTGTCCAATTATCAATATATCTTCCAATCTCTTCTTATAGTTGTGTGTTTTAAATCTAGGCCTGACAAAGAAACAAATTAAAGCACATGTACATACACACATCTATGGCTTATAAATACAGAGCAGAGTTTTACAAGAAGATGAATAAAAAGGTAGATAATTTTAAAATGTATGTGCATTGTTTAATACTGTGATAGGTAATCTGAAAAAGGGTGTGAAAAATATATTCTCTGGCTTTGCCGATGATATTAACTTTTTTTAGGCTAACAAAATGCCAACATGACTAAAAATAAATGACTGATATTAGCAAAGACCAAGTGTTTGAGGTAAAGTTCATGGTGAACAAAAGTAAGACATTAATTTAGGATGACAGTGATCAAAACTTTACTAATAGTATGTCAGGAGTAGAATTAACAGTAGAATCTAGTAAAAGAACTTAACAGTTACCGTTCCCATTGAATTAGTATACTGCAAGTGACCTTAACCAGAAAAAACTGTAATAATAATAATAATAATAATAATGAGTATGAGGTTTGTATGCATGAAAATATTAAAATTTGGATGAATTTATATGAGATTAATAAACAAAATGTATTTCGTTTGTAAATAACGTATTCTATACTATAAGCAATATATTTTTGAAACTCTGCATTGTCATAAATTGTGAGGTAAAATCAATATGACAGTGTTTTGGTATTCAGAGTACCAAATGGGCTTTGATCATCAAATAGAGAAAACCTTTTTAGAATGCTGTGTAATGATGTTGTCTATAAGACTACATCAATAGTTCTTTATTTGTACAGTAAAGTTTAATATTTTGCATATTAGATTTTCTTTCATTTTGCCTTTATTATTTCATAAAAGTCAATGTAAAGCAGAAACATAGAAATGCTGACACTAGTATTAGAAACATAGGGCCTGTAAGACTCATACTATAGAGAAAAATTGGACCTAACGCCATCCACACATATTTAAACTCAATCTGTGGTTTGCTAGGTTTAGTTGAGCAAACTAAGAATATAATGAAAAAGAAATGATTTTTCACAAAAGAACATCAAATTGGGGAGGCATTTTAAATTGACGAGTTTAGGAAATAGAGACTTTCTTCTTAAAAAATGCACCTATTGTTTTCAAGTTTTACATACTGAATTTCCACTAGTCTTGTGAGAATATTTGTATTTGAAAGATGTATTATATAAAAATATAGTGGATGTAAAACTGACATAGTAAGCTTGTTATGTAATTACTGACAAATGACTCAACTTTTCTGAATTTATGTAGCTTTATCTACATAAATATGTGATAAAAGGACTGTATTGCAGGTTCATCTAGTAATAAATCAAGGTAACAAATTTAAAATACTTTAATTCAGTCCCTGACCCGATTCTGTACTCAATAAATTGTAATCAGTATGTGTTCTAACACTAAACTCTAAATCCTAGCACTTTGCCATGGAGCAGGCAGACCTGGTGATTACAGTTAAGACAACTTTCTTTAGAATGAAGTTTCTTTAGAAACAAAGAATGAGTACTACATTATATTGAGTGTTTTGTCAGCACATAGTGGCAGATAAGAATGAGATGTTAACTGTGTATTCCTTATTGCCTTTAGCATAAAAAATATGACTTGTTTAAAAGGTTTTCAAATTTCATGTTGATTTAACCCCTATTCATATTTTAGTTGCATCTGTTTTTTTTTATTTTTTTAATTACAGCATATTATGTTTTATGACTTGGGCATTATAAAGTAATCATAGTCATAGCTTTTTTTCTGTGGTACTATCTACGTCTAGAACGTGATTTTCAGGCCAATGCTATTCTAAATCTTTCATTAGATCTTACTGGTTGTTTTTGTTCTCCCCATCCCATTTCTTTTAGATGTCTATCCAATGTGATTCAATATAGCAATATAGCAACATGACATAGGAGGCATGGAAAAGCTTTTCAAACTGCATTGCTTATTTAAGTAGAGTATGAGCTTGTGATGATGGTTTGTGTTTAACTTTTTGACCTGACATATGCCTGTTGTAGAACAGGAAGCTATTTATGGATGAGATCAATTGTAGGCTTAAAGACTAGATTTTATTACATAAAAATTTGAGCGCACATATTTAACAATAATTATTGTGAAGGCATTTTTCATGTGTGTACACTGTACATATAAATAGGAACATATACTATGCCAAAATATAACTATACATGGAAATAAATGACTGAAAAATATACAAAGTTAGGAATTTTGAACAGGAATAATCATTGCATTCTAGAAAAACTACTATCATTTGTGCACAATATTTTAAAAGACAAAATATAATACTACATATACAGGTTTATGTTTATTTCAGTACTATAAGGGAGCTTTATTTCTCTTGTTATTGATTATTTATGTTCTATAAAAAATTCAGCAAATAGAGATGATTTATATAAAGATATTACTTTTGAGTAAGATTGTATTTGATTGTCAATTAGGACATTTTTTGCATAGAGAGAAATTCTCCTGTTTCCCAAGTATAGTGATATATTGGGCTTGGTGTCAAAAGCTCTGTGTGAATAAAATCTTAGAGTGAGATAATGGGTGGCAGAATTTGAGAGTTATGGAATGGAAATTAGAAAGATAAAAGTAAAATACTCAATGTGCAGGGATTATTAAAAAATAGAAGTGGAAATAATTGATGCAGTGATAAAATATTTTGAGTTACAGAAAATAGGTCAGAAGGTATAATCTAGAACAGAACAAAATAATAATATCTGCTTATGAATCTAAAATATAGTAAGTGGAAAATCAGAAGAGAAATACACAATGTTTAGTTATGGAATATATTATCTAGACAAATATAAAACAAAGCATTAGCTGTTTTGGAGATTTAAACATTTATGATATTATACCTCATTAAAGAAGAACCTAAAAATAACCCCAAATGACAGAAGGAAAAAAAAATAAGCCCTTAAATACAAACATACAAATACTAGAATAAAGTTGCTAACAGCAAACGATTAAGGTGGGAATAGGAAGAGAACCCAAAATTGTGAAGCATGGCACATGCTATAAAGTAGATGGTTTATAGAAATAGACATTTTAATCTAAAATGCATGGTTTATTTGGAGAATTGAAAATGACTTGGTGACTATAACACCATGGGACAAATGTTGCCATAAAATGAATAGCAGTAAGCACAGAAACCTTTAAAGTTCTCCTGGATCAAGAGAAAGAATTTTACCAGCAAGAAATGTTTGAATATTGCCCTGAGCATGAAGGAATAATATGAAAATGATTGGCACAAAGTGTATGTAATGTAGAGAGTAGAGCAAATTGAGTAGAAGACAGAGCAAAAATAAGGCACAGAAAAGTAGATAATATTTGGAGCAAGTAGTTCTAGAGGGTGGCAGGGTACACACAAATGGACAGGAGATTTGGCAGGCCTCGGATTGTAAAGTGCTAACCTAATTAAATGTGTGTGTTAGAAAGTTCTCTTTGTCGGTTTTGCATGGAATTAAGTCAGAAAAGTTTAAGTCTCGAGATAGTGGAGACAGTGAAGACCTTTGATAGTACATGTGAAAAAAGATAGTGTAACTCAAAAAAATTTGAACAAAGTGATGAAAATGAACAAAAAAGCATCTATAGAATATTGTTATATAATTTATGTGCAGGACAGTAGAATGGCTAAAATTTTGTGTTTAGTGATAATGACCATGTTATTTATGGTGATATGGAATGATAAAGGACAAAGGTTGTAAAATAAGAAAATTATTCATTTGAGGCATATAGACAGAGAGGTAGAGAAATAGGTAAATAGCGAGAGAGAGAGAGAGAGAGAGAGGCAGGAAGCATTTAAATACATTATTTTGGGGCACAGAAATGTAGTATGGGTGATGCCATAGCAACAGATGAAATTCAGTGAGAATAAAATTCAGAAAGAAAAAAAGGTTTCCAGACTTGGAAATGTAGAGAATACTGACATTGAAAAATAGGTAAAGGGATATATGACATAAACTCAAATGGGTATCCTAAAGTGTGGTTTGAGACCTAGCATAAGACTTTAAGTTATATGAGGACCAGAACAAGTTAACAGACTAAAGAAAAATAAAATGATTTCAAGGTATCAATTTTTTTTTTCTTATAAAGAAAAATGCAAATAGTGAGTCAAGGCAACTTGATTAGCTTTAGGTGTGAAATGAAATAAGCTAGATGAAGCAGTCAAAAATCCTTCTTAGAAAGAAACTAAAGTTAGTCGAATTTAAGTAATACTAACAACTCCATTTCAAGTGGAAATGTCCCATGACCTCACTTAATTCTTGTTCCCGATGTCTTTCAAAATATGACAGTATTAATCTCTCAGGCATACTGGTTCACCAGTTTTGTGTGAAGCATATGGGTTTAAAAAAAAAAAAAGTATTTTAGGCCCTCCCTGGTGGCTCAGTGGGTTAAAGCACAGCACTAAGAAGCTAAAGCCACTTCCGCATGAGTTTGATTCCCACCTACCCCGGAGGTGACCACATGGCGCGGCAGACCTCTCCTGACCCGCCCGCTGCTCCCCTCAGCAGTGTACCTCGTCGATCTGCCTGTTCTGTTCCCCACTCTGTCTCTGGTGAAGCCTCTCGCCGCCCTGAACCTCTGGCCTATACTCCAGTTCTGTACGCACAAATAAATGAATCTTTAAAAAAAAAAAAAAACAGTATTTTAGAAAAGCAGTATTTGAAGTCACATCAATATAATGAAGCTAGAACAGCCATTGAAAAACTTTATGTGCATTAAAGAGAGATACTAAAAAATCATTGATGATCACTAGGAATAAATTGTACTATTTTATAGCATGATAACATTTAAATTATTACCAAATTATTTGTCACAGTTTCTGAATTGTTTTCATTCTATTGTTGTTTTCTTTCTAGCAAATACAATGAAGATTATCTTTTTCTACATTATTGGAATGATTATGTAGGCTACCTTTTACAAGCTATGCAAAATTTATTACAAAAGAGAAACACAATATAATCATTAAATAACCAGTCATATTTTTGATTGGAGATTAGTGTTGCATTTTAAATGTGTCTTTGTTAGTTGGTGCATCATAATTTTGATTGTTTACATATTACTAGTTTTCATTAGATTCTTTTTTTGTGTTAGATAATATTTATTTCTAAGTACAGTAACCCTAAATTTTAGTGACACTGTATGTCATTACTTTGAATAACATTAGTTTATTATAAAAGAGACATGGGATTATTTACCTAATGAAAGATTTCAAAATTTCAGTGGAATGGGCAACTTCATGTGGTGCCTCGTTAGTGATGATTTTGATCTACATACTTTCCAAGAATGTTACCGTCTCTAGATAGGAAATAATCCTTGTTGTCTGGAACTACTTTGGTGCTTCCATATTCTGGGAGAAGAATTTTATCTCCAACTTTCACATTGGCTAGTTCAATCTCCACCCCTTCACCCCCACTTTAGAGCCTGGTCTTTTAGCTTTTGCTTATAATAATTTTCCTTAAGATATTTCTAGAAGCATAATGCTTCCTTTAGCTACTGTTTCATCTACTCTATTCAACTAATATGCTATCAAAGACAGGAACATTTCTTTTTTTCTTGTCAAGATTTTATTTATTCATGCATACAGAACTGGGTACAAGCCAGAGGTGCAGGATTGATGACAGGATTCACCAGAAGCAGAACAGGGAGCAGAACAGGCAGATTGACAAAGTACACTGCTGAGGGGAGCAGCAGGCAGATTAGGAGAGGTCTGCTACACCATGTGGGTCACCTCCTGGCCAGGAGATTCTTATTTTTTAAAGAAGATGAAACATGTTAATTTCATGGAAAATCATACACAGGCAATGGGGCTATATTAATATTAGGCCAGAGAAAATTTACTTTTGATTTATTCTTTAGAGAAAGGATTTTCTAGACAAACACAAGAGCTGTATGAGAAAGAAATTAAATGTCTTTAAATCATCTTCAAGTACACTGAAAGTGACATTCTAAACAATTGATATGTTCCCTGCCAAATTCCTTAAGGACTCCCAGGAGGAAGTGCTATGTTAGCCTAGGTTTTTTCATTGAGTGCTCTTAAAAAAAATGGAAACTCATTGTGTTTGACTATATTTCCTAGTTTTATAACTTTACTAACTCAAACTGGTCAAATCAATTAATCATTAAATAGTGATATTATACTACACATGTGATTAAAAACCAAAAATTCCCTTGAGATGATTAAATGTCATCATCTTGCAGTTTTATTTTATTAAAAAATTTATATTTTTAGTTCATTATTAAAATTAAATGCTTTACCTGATGTGCTCAGTTAAAATGTTATTTAAAAATCAAAGTATTGTGTCAAACCTGGATGATTACCTTTTAGCCCATCCAGTCATAATAACTACATGGAAATGGTGAGATAGGAATACTAAACTTTTTTTCCCCCCTAAAATTGTGAAATATGAAACCTTAATTTAATCAAAAGTTTGGTTATAATCTTAATTTGAATTTTAAGAATATATATATGTTGTCCTCATAGAAGTTATTTTATTTTTATGTTATTTACAAATTAAGTCCCTTGTAATTTGCATTGTCACTGGATGGTATAGCAACTTGTATTGTTATAAGGTTACCTTTTTATTATATGCCATCAAAGCAAAACAGTATGTTTTCAAAGATATAAGTATTTTTTTAAATAAAGTAGAGCACATATGGAAAGCAAAGCTATAGGACATTTGAGTAAGCATTACAGTAAAATTTTCTATTACATTTTTGCTCTTCCAGTTAAAGTAGAACAGTTTTCTATTCTGTTAAATCAATATGTTCTATTGGTTTAATCCATTCAAAGATTAAGAAAAAAATCTGGAAAGCAAATGCCTAACACATTGAGGACAGACACACACACACAATAAACAAAAATAAGTCAATACTTGAATAGCACTCAGAAAATTTTTCATTTTAATGACTTTTGACTCAAGCACTTTTGGGGTGGCTAGCATTAGGATGAAGTATCTCACCTTTGTTAACTTAAAGAACTGGAGGACAGTTTTGGTCATTCATAGTGAGAGAAAGGTTAAGTGGAATCCAAAAAGGAGAGGTCCAAGATTGTAGAACAACCCCATATTTTATGTGTAAACCCTATCAAATGTGTCAGGCTAATTCCTAAACCACACATGCATTGTGGAGAATCTAAGCAATCCAGCTAAAGTTAAAAGCTAAAATGAAATTTGAGCTCCCACCATTGCTGGGGAGACAGTATTTCCTTTTGAGTTTAGTTGTGCTTAATACCCACTAAGGTAACAACAGGCAAAGCAATACAAAATTTCATAGGAAAAGAGAATGCAGTATCTCTGCAACACATTGATCACACAGTCAAGGATATAAGCCAACATTTTGTTCCCTGAAGATACATTATCTCATTACTCAGGGTGCTTTGCTACAAACATAGCCCAGAGTAGACCAGATAAAAAGTAGTCAAGGCCTTGAATTCTTGGCATATCTTGTAAGACTCTTGTGTAGGGTCTCTAAGAGCCAAAATGAATGATTTCCCTCAACACTCATTTTTCTATTCTATATCAACTGGTCTGAAGGTAAATAGGAAAAAGTTCTGAGACTGCAGAATGACAAGACTTTGGAAAGAACTGAGGACACTCAATAAGAGTTATATTAATGAGAGGTTAATTCTACTAAATTTAATATAACTTTTTTTTTTACGTTTTATTTACTTATGCATACAGAAGTGGGGTACAGGCCAGAGGTGCAGGGATGGTGAGAGGATTCACCAGAGACAGAGTGGGGTGCACAACAGACAAATTGACAAAGTACACTGCTGATGGGAATAGCAGGCGGGTCAGGAGAGGTCTGCCAACCATGGGGGCACCTTCCTGGCCAGGAATCGAACTCGTGAAGTGGCTGCTTCTGCGTCATAGTGCTGTGCTTTAACCTGTTGCACAACCAGGGAAGGCCCCAATAACTGTTTTTGTTGTTATTGTTCCATTTGTTTTGTTTTTAATAGAAACTTTATTTTTATTTAATCAAACTTCTCTTTGGCTTTTTTTTTTTTTTTAATTAGGGTGACTGGTTTAGCACACACTATATGTTTAGGAGTATAGGTTCAATCTCTTCTGTTCGGTGTGATCACATGGCACCCACCAGAAAAGTACTCACAATCTAAACCCTTAGTCAAGTATGTATACCTCCTGCCTCTGATCCCCAAAGCTCACCCTCTGCCTACAGCAGTGTCATTTCTGCATTCTAGAATCTTGTGTTTATTTTGAATTACTTTAGTCAGTTTCTTTGTTTAGTTTTTTAATAATCCACATATCAGAACAACCATCCAGTCTTTGTCACTACCTCTCACTCACTATGCTCACCAAAACCCCTCTAGTTCTGTGCACACAGAACATCTGTTACCACAAATGGAAAGACTTCATTTTTTCAGAAAGACAAGTAGGAGGCCACTATGCGTGTGTGTACATTACATCTGTGTGTGTGTATGTACATTACATCTTTCTAATCCACTCAACTGTCCTGTGCACTGAAGTTGTTTACCTGACTTGGCTATTGTAGAGTATGACACAGTTAATACAGGACAGCAGGTGTCTCTTCAAGGTAGAGATTTTGTGTCTTTATCGCGATACCTGGAGTGGATTTGCTGATCCCGAGGTAGAATACTTTTTGAATTTTGAGAAACCTCTATATAGTTTTCCACAAGACCCATCGCAGTCATGTACCCATCAATGGCAATGAAGGTTCTTCTTGCCCTTGGCCAACAGTGTATCTGGTTTTTTTGGTATGTGCCATTCTCACAGGTGTGAGGCAACAGGTCCCTGTGGCTTGGACTTAACATTTCTCTGCTGTCAGTGATGTTGAGCATTATTTCATGTGCCTTTGGCCACCATGAATCTCCTTTGAAGATATGTCTATTTCATCCTTCTATCCATTTATTTTATTTAATCATTTATTTTTCTCATTGATGAACATGAATACTTTGTAGATCTTGGGCATAGTCTCTTGTTAGATAATTGATGAACAGCTATTATCTCATATTCAATACTGTCTCTTACTCATTTTTATTAATTTAATTTGTCTTTTTTTATGATGACTGTTTTACCATTTAATAATTTCCTATTCACCTACTCTTTTTAGTGTGTACAGAAAAACAACCTAAATAAATACATGAAAATTTTATAAGTATCATTAATTTGGCCCTCCCTGGTGGTTCAGTGGGTTAGGATGCAGCATTGCAAGTGAGCTGCAGCTGCCTCAGTGCTAGTTCAATCTCTGGTCCTGACGTGATCCACATGGCGATACAGACCTCACCTGTCTTTCCCGCTGCTCCCCTCAGCAGTGTACTTCGTTGATCTGCCTGTTCTGCTCCTCACTCTGTCTCTGGTGAATCCTCTCACCACCCCTGCACCTCTGGCCTGTACCCCAGTTCTGTATGAATAAATAAATAAATCTTTAAAAATAGTATCATTAATTTTAGAAAATTGTATTTAACATAATTGAAACATATTTTTCACTTAGGATAACTTATTTCCATAGCTTTTAGATATTGAATTTATTATTTTTCAATTTAATATACTTTCAAGTTCAGATGCAGTTTATAACAAGGTTTTAACATGTGGATACATTATTTAATGGAAAGATCTGAAAAAAATACTTGTATTGGTGTAAATAGTTGGCAGTTGCTTTACTTCGCAGTTATTCAGTGAAAAACAAATTCTTTTTTTTTAAGATTTATTTGTGCATACAGAACTGGGGTACAGGCCAGAGGTGCAGGGGTTCACCAGAGACAGAGTGGGGAGCAGAACAGGCATATTGATGAAGTACACTGCTGAGGGGAGCAGCGGGCAGATCAGGAGAGGTCTGCTGCACCATGTGGCTCACCTCCGGGGCTGGGATCGAACTCACACTGAGGTGGCTTTAGCTTCGTTGTGCTGTGCTTTAACCCACTATGCCACCAGGGAGGGCCAAAAAGCAAATTCATTTTAATAGAAACAGCAACTCATTTAGCATGTATCAACTTGGGATCATCTGTCCTTTGTCTATAGACTTTGACTGCTAATTAAGCCAGATATAGTAGAAACTGATAGTAACTGTTTTTATTAGTCTGGAATAATTAATAACCACTTAAATAAAGCTATGCATATATTTAGCTATATTATACACTTTATATTAAAGTTTCATTTTGAGGGAGCTATACACTGATCATCATACAAGGAGGTCCAAATCAGTTTTAAGATAATCCCTTCAACTGAAATATCAAAAAAAAAAAGACATGTAGTCATATATACCTTAGTCTACATGTTTTGTGTGTACACACTCTCTAGCAACTATATTTTTCAGCTTGTTAACTAATAATTATTCAAAATTATATATAAATAATTAGAAATAATTGGAGGACAGTCTCCAGGGGAAAGTATATATAAACATATACTTTGAACAATTGATGCATTTGTTTAATCATATTTATGTATTTGTATCTATCTGAGTGTTTGTATCTCACTTACTAGTGGGTTGATTCTTCTCTCAGATAGCTCAAATACTATGTATAGAATTCTACATGCATAATTCTAACCCTGATTAATCTGAAAAACTAGTTATTATTACCTCAATTGTGTTTATAATTAGATATTAAGTGACTATATAGTCATTGATTAAAGCAAAAATGTTATTTCCAAAGTTAATGTTTTGCTCACTAGAGAAAAATGAACATATTTATTATAAGCCATAAAGCAAATTATTAACTCAAAGACTCAGTAAAAAAGTATCTGTATATATATATATATATATATATATATATATATATTTCATATAGGAAACTGAGACTTGACTAATGTCACATGGACAGTCAGAATATAAGAACCAGAAACATGTAAAACTTTGTCCTTTCTATTATGTCACCTTGTCTACTTTGATATGAAATAAAATTCAGCAGAAAATATTATAATAGCTCTAGATGTTCTTGCAGACTTTGGTACTATTACAAGTGAAAATAAGAATTCAGTGATATTCTTTGAAATGATGAGGCATGGTAGCTTTAATATATGTTAGATTAACATGGTATACTTGAGAATAATAGAAGGAATGCTTATAGTAATGTAAGTAGAAAATTATAAATTTCATAACTTTCATGATTATTATTCAGCCATGACTTTTTGTATGCCTACTATATGTAAATGCTGATTAAAACCCCGTGGCCAGAAGGGCTAGATAACACAGACACTTCCATATTACTGTTTCCCAACCTTGACAGCAGGTCTTTCAATATCTTCACAGGGTTGAATATGTTTAGTGATAAAGATGGTTTAGTGATCCACAGGAGGCCTTCATTAAATTTTATTTGAGTGTCCACATTTTAATATGCCTTTACTTTCATATCAAGCATTGTCAAATGTTCCTAATAAGTAGTTTATAAAAGTTTCAATTAATTCAGTGTCCAGGGCTTTCCATTTCTTGACAGGCTTATCCCCCATTTCAATGCCATGGACAGATGATGGGCCTTGTCATCAATAGGATCTGTACTATCTCTCAGTCAGTAAAAACTACTAAATAAGAAGGAAAATAATATTTCTAAAAGGATATTTAGTATACACAAATATCTTTACCATAGCCCCCAAACCCAAAATGAAGGCTTTACATTCTGAAATGATGCCCACACTTGTCTTGTGCAGCAAATACCTTTTGTGTTGTTGAGTATGGAACCTGGGGCAGTTTCTGCTTGTGTTGGTGTGGGATCTGACACCACTTCCTTTAAGAACCTCTGACACCACTTCCTTTAAGAGACAAAAAGTAAATTGTCACACTGTATGAAGGATGTTTTTGATATACATGGTTCCCCTAACCACTAGCTCTCAATCAAACTCTCTCAAAGTTCTGATTGACAGGGCCTAGATCACCATACTCCAAAGAGATGTGAAAGTACACTAATTTCTAACTCATGGAGGCATGGAACCTAAAATGAATAAGTTAGATTGTGGAGGGATGATCTATGTGTTTGATCAGGTCTCCCAGACAAGAGTCACAGCCAGAGCAAGTGCCAGTGAGAGAAGAGAGAAAAGAACAGAGAGGAGATTGAGAAATATCTCAGAATATCTGTTCCAGCATTCCAAGTATTTCACTGTTTTTTCAAAGCAACTTATATTCCTCCCATTCTTTTAATCTAATGCCCTTTTTTCAATATTTTGAAAATATCTTGAACCCTCCAATCTGTTGACATTATGTACTGTTCACTAAATATTCATTCTCTTTCTTTATCCAGGATTTTCCTGTATTTGTTCTTATGATCTCCCCCTTCACTTTGCCCTTTTTGCTCCATATGGCTGCAACTGCTCAGGAGAGATGACTCCAGTACATGATGGTTTTTAGTTTTGTGTTTCTACCATTTGCCACTTGAGGATCACTGCCAATGATTCATTATTGTAATCACATTCTTGCAAATATGCTTCATTCTTCAGTTGGTGTTTGTGTCATCTCATGAAGGAAAAACCCAATTATGGAAAAAGTCAACAGTCATCTCACTCCATAACCACTGCTGAGTTCCTCATTCTGCTCAGAAGTCAATCCTGTTAACTCATTGTTCTTTAAATTAATCGTCAAACATTCAGATAGACACTCAACACTATTTACATTCAGTGTTAATCCTGTATTAAGTTTGCATCTGGAGATGGTGCCGGAGTCCCTTATTTTCTGTCTAAGCCTCTACTCAATCTGTTTTCTGTACCTTCCATGTCAAACTCTTGAGACCCCTACTGACACTCAGATTTAACCTATCCAAAGTCTTCTCTAATTTGATAAATAGTATCTCAGTTCTTTTTGTTGCTCAAGTGGAAATTAGGATTTATCAGTAAGTTATTCTTTTATCTCTCACCCTCACGTTCCAGCATGAATATATCTTCCTTTTCTCATTTCCACTGCTACCTTAGTATTGGCTCTTTCCTGGTCTTCTGTAGTATTGTTTATGGTCCTCCTGCTTCTACATCTATCCCTCTTTCAACACATTATTTCAAGAAAATGACTAGAATACATTTTTTTTCTAGTGTACAATTATTCATGTAAATCCCTTATGTGAAAACATTCCCATAGAATTTAAAATGATAAATGATAATTTTAATATTCCAAAAATGGTCTTTAAATGCAGCAAACCCTTCTCATCTCACTCGCTACAATGTATTTGCAGTACTACCACCCCTTTGCAATGCATTTAAGTAAATCCACTGGTTCTGCTACCAACATTGTCTTTGGTTTAAAAGAAAATCATTATCTGAAAGTATCTTTTTAATTGACTAGTGTGTATACTTATTTTTGGTATCTTACCTCTACAATGTGATAGACAATTCTAACTAAATTAATCATCTATTTCTCCCTATTTTATTTATTGTTTCTTTTACCTTTATATTTCTAGTGATCCCATGATATTGTTTATGTATTTACAATTTACAATTTGTAAAGTCACAGCAGATTATAAACTCAAGTATCTTATGGCCAGAGTATTTTCACCACTTAGAACTATATCTGCAACAAATTAGACTGAGGTTATTTAATAGGTTAATAAATTTATGGCATGTTAAGGAAGATCAAATTTATAAATTCATTACATTTTAGACCTGAAAGAGACATGTGTGATCATTTAGTTGAGCATGATTAGCTCTGAGTGAGAAAACTGAGGCTCAGGAGTTATAGTTAATTATGAAAAGACTTGGGAGTAATTATTTAGCTGTCATTTAATTTGCATTTTACCATGCCACACTGTGTCCTTTTTTTGTATTTCATTTTTTCTGCATGCCTAGATCTGTTATCCCTTCAACATTTCTAGTCTATTGTAGGTGCTCTTTAAACTTGCTTATTTAATAACTCAATAAATAATGAATACTGTAATATATATAGTGATAAATTATTTGACCTGCTAATATTTGGATTACTTCAATTATACTTGCCATGCGAGAATCTGATTAACTCTGAGATATAATATTATCAATATCTCACAATCAGTCATAGAAAAGAGGGAAGTCGTGACTGTTCTTCAAGTTCATGTATTTTTAAGTCATGGTGAGTGGTAGGATGACTAAGTAGGGAGTTGTTGAATAAGAAATTATCCGTCTCTCTCAGAGGGCACTTTGTTGTTGATCCTTCCTGCATTTACTTATTCAAGAAAGAATATTAAAATTCTTCAAAGAGGGTTTCTGGTTACATATGAGGTGAAGTCACCCCTTGAACATCTGCACTTCCCATATGCTCTTCGCCTGAAAGTGCTGTGCTCCCACCTAGTACCATCAGCCCACACAGTGCTAATCAGGGCACAGTGATGCCAAAGCATGTGCACCCAATTAAGGGCACCACAGCCCACACTTCCATCATGGCTGTTAGTGCTGTGACCGCACATACTCAGAGCCTCATACAAGCAATTTGGCAGAAGTGAGTGCTCGGTTATGTCTCACTGTGTATACACCCATCTCCTTCACCTTCAGCTCGCCTGTCATAAACCTTGCTTGTCAGAATGCTGAGCAATAGCTTTGAGAGGTGAACTGGGTCTATGATGACTAACAGGTGCTGCATTGCTGACACGGGCACAATTTGGGAACTTAAAAAAAGGAAATTTTACACTGTCCAATTCACAGGAAGGTGCAATTAATGAAGTGGAGCTGTATGAATATTGGCATTTAGCTTACATAAACCTGCATCTTCCACTGAGTTCTGCTGTCTTTTTTAGTCAACTTTGAATATGACAGAAAACTTTTATTTAAGAAAAGAAAAAGTACTTAATTCAAGATACAATTATAAAGAAAGAAATGTAGGCATTTCAGATCTCCCTTTAGATACTATCAATTTTAGTAGTTGGCTTTTCCCTCATTTTTTCCCCCATTAAGGCAAAAAATGCTTAGAAAACCAACATTCATGTATTCATTTGTTTACCTATTTCTTTATTAAATAGTAAGTGTATGATCCATCTTACAATGGGCCTGGCATTATGTTTGGATGTCAAAGAAACTATAATGAGAGTTACAGTATGAATTATATATTTTCTTTCTAATTAATGTTCTTTAAAATTAGGGAAATGACAACATATTCTCATATCTATTTATATTGTCCTATGTAAGCAATTAAAAGAATGAGGAGAGTTCAGTGCCTGTAACTGATAGCTTCATGGGATACTTAGACCTGAAGTTCTGTAAGGAAAACATTTTTTTGATTAGTTTATAAAGAACAATGTTTGATCTGGAGCTGGGGAGTTGGAGTAGGAGACCAGGGGCAGGAAATCCGCTTCACAGGATGTGCTGCACTAAGCATTTTAGAGAGGAAATGGATAATCAAGGGACAAAAAAAAAAAAAAAAAAAAGAGTTTAAGTGCTTTATACAATGAATAGGAGGGTATTTTATTATTGTATATCTTTATCTAGTTATATTATTGGTATTATTTTACTGAAGTTAAAAATTTGGTTATTTGAAAATAATGAATGATTAGAATTTAGTTCAAAAGAATAGATAAAAATGGATAAGACTTTCAGACAATGGAGCAAAAGAGCATAAAGAGGTATTCCAAGGCCTAAGCCTATGTGTGTGGATGGAAATTCAACTCAAGGACAGTGATATGTTCTGCTCACACACTTCATTGAACATCACAAGAATGTGATTGTATTTGGATAGCTGAGCAAGCACTGCTTCTCAAGGTGGCCTTTTTAGCTTAGTATGACAGCCATTAGTCCAAAACAAATAAGAAAGCAATCTACAGGGTCCAAGAAGCCTTGGACAAGGGGACTCACAGATGCTTACGCTCTCAATTCCACAAGGGACTTGCAAATGCCTGGAAATGTATTATACCTCCAAGTAACCAATAATGCTGCTTCTCATCAAGACATGTTTCCGAACCTAGTTTTCATATTTCTTCTGGAATTCTTGTACAGTCATATATTACCTGTTTCTACATTGTAGGAACTGTAAATTTCCTATTATGTCTACCTGGAGGCATGTTTCACATGGGTTACCTAATATATGAAAGGAAAGCAATAATCATATATTTTCTGGAAGTTGAATCTGGACCCTAGAGGAGTCAAAAATTTTCTCAAAGTTATGCAGGAAATCATTAGTTGTGATTAGATCTAGTAGGAGCATAAGCATGGGTTGGAAGGGTGGAAGTCATGTTTTAATGATCCCTGAATATTCTATCACAGGGACTGATTTTTACCTGCAGGAGTAAGCAGAAAAGTAAGATGATCATATACAAACTATGTTTGTAATTATTCAAAGCTCTGCTATTCCAGTAGGAATATAGGGTCCACCCATTAAACGTTTTTTTTTTTTTTTTTTTTTTACTGCTTCTTTTTACGCAAGATTTGGTACAAAGGACTACAGTGGCAGATAAATCTTCAGAGGAAGGCAAAGATAGTGTCACATGTCTAGCACTCCCGGGTTTAGTCATTTCTAGGAACTATAATTGTGTAGTAGAAAGGTGAGACTAATATGGGCACTGGAATAAAACTATTGTTAGCCTCCACACTATATTTGCACATATTTATGTAAAAACTGAGAACCACGTGGGTGAGGCTGAGATTTAGCTGAACTGATGCAGAGGAATAATTATCAGAAAGGAATTTGGGAGAAATGAAAAATTCAATGGCTATTAAAAATATTTTAATTAATGTTGGTAGATTTTGAATGTAAATGATTACCATTGATAATTTGTATTTGCATGTGTTTTTATTATAAAAAGAGTTTATATTTATTTATAGAGGGCTACTTATCAATATTTGGAGAATATATAGTCAGTCTCATTTTGCTTAGTTGTTGCCAAACAGCCATATTCTAAAGCTGCTAAATCTTAAGTCTCTTCATATTACATATACTTTGTAAAGGTTAAAATATGTCATGTTCATTTCATATCTTAGATGCAAAATTTGATTTTAACTTTTAGTTTTGTCAAGGAAGATAGCAGTCCCGATTTAAGAATGGGGACCTCTAGGTCTGGGTGTCAGGATTCTGACATTTACAGTTCAGTGTGACATGCCAGTTTATGTAAAACTCATAATAACCATATGTGCAGATGGTAAGAAATGCCTTCTTTAGGATCACTGATCAGAAATGGCCAAACTGGATAAAGGTGATCCAAGTAATATATAAAGCTTTGTGAAAGTAAAACATGTCTTATAAAATGTCATATTCACTACTGAGTATTTATTGACATATTCACTACTAAGAAGAAAGACAGAGACAGAGAAGAGAGACAGACTGAGAAAGAAAAGAAAAAAAAAAACAAGTTTACCACACTCATCAACTTCTCTGTGTTTATTAAATTTTGTTAAATACAGAACCATTTTCTACTTAATTGTTTTTATTGGCTTCTGCATAGTTATTTGTGACTCTAATAATGGAATAACAGCACTAAACTGCCTTTGCAATTTGATGCTTAGGACCTGTAGTGCATGTCAGTACAGGAAATAATATAGACCAGACATCCATACTGTGAAAGCATGTGAAAGAAAATACAGAGGATGAGATTAGACTCAGCCATGCAGAGAAGGCTACATGAAGAGAGTAGACATTCTCCATACAATAAAAGATAAGTCAGTTATCATCATTTCAGAAAACAAAAGCTAGGAAAATTCACAATTATGAGAGAGAAAGAATTCCCATTAAACTCTGAAAGTTTTTGGGTTCATTTTCTGGAAAGAGTGGCAAGAGCATTATGGGGTCTTAGGCTTAGGCAGAACATGATGTCTTCTATCAAAGTAATGACACAAGTAGGAAATAAAAGATTATACAATTCTGTGAATGAAACACAAGCACAAAATAGAAGCTTCGTTAATGAACCTGGTAAGAACATAGGTTTAAGGTTACTACTGAGGCAAGTTTGATTCAGAAGTAATGTTCCTTATTTCATTTGTTTGAACTGTATGGTCAGATCCTTTAGATATATTAAGTAGAATGATGATGGCCCTCCCTGGTGGCACAGCGGGTTAAAGCACAGCATTGAGAATCTAAAGCTGCTTCTGCATGAGTTCGATTCCTGCCTGCCTCGGAGGTGACCACATGGTGTGGCAGACCTCTCCTGACCCGCCCGCTGCTCCCCTCAGCAGTGTACTTCGTCGATCTGCCTATTCTGCTCCCCACTCTTTCTCTGTGAAGCCTCTCACCGCCCCTGAGCCTCTGGCCTGTACCCCAGTTCTGTATGCACAAATAAATAAATATTTAAAAAAATAAATAAATAAATTTAAAAAATAAAATAAAAAAAGAATGATGTAGAGAAATTTACTATTTTTACTATATGATTTTTTAACACCAAGATTAAATATGTTAGGGCAATATTCTCCATACATAGTTTAATGAAATAATTATGTTTCAGCATGTTTTGTAATCAAATATTTTGAAAAATGTTGGTGTAAGCAAAGTAAACATTGAATATTGTTTAACTACATGACTTTTCAAAGAATATTTAGGAGTAAATTTAGGTAAATATTATTTCCAAAATTTATTTATTACTTTTTTTCTTGCAAGGAAAATCTGCTTCATATCTCTCATATATCAGGTACAACATACACACTGAGAAAAGATCTAGGACCAAAATACTGGAATGGGATAGAAGTCAGAAGAAAAATAAATACCATATGATATTACTCATATGTGGATATAAAGAATTAAAGCAAAAAAAAAAAAAACACATACACACACACAAAAAAAACAGATTCTTAGATATAAAAAACAGATTGAGGGTACCAAAGGGAAAGGAGTGGGGGATCACAAATTGGTGCCATTACTTTGGAAAACTGTCAGTATGTTCTGAAGTTTCACATATATCCACCCTATCACTCAATAGTTCTAGCCCTCGGCAGGTACTAAAGATAAATAAATGTATATGTCCATCAAAAATGAATGTAAATATGTCAATAACATTGTTATTCATTTTAAAAAGATTACTTATGTATACAAGCACTGGGTTGTAGGCCAGAGGTAGGGAAGGGGTGAGAGTAATCACCAGAGACAGAGCTGGGAGAACAGGCAGATCTACTGAAATATGCTGCTGAGGGGAATAAAAGGTGTGACAGGAAAAGTTTGCTGCACCATATGGGTTAGCTCCCTGATCAGGGACTGAACTAGTGCTGTAGTGGGTGGGGGTTGGTGAGACTTAACTACTAGTGTACCAGGGTGGCCACAGCATCATTATTCTTAATAGACCCCAAATTGAAACAGCTGTCAACAGAAAGGCTAAATAAAAATTATTTTTCATAATAATAAGCAAAAGAGAAAAATATTACAGATGAATAGAAACAAGAATAATATAAAGTTCTCATGTTGAGTGCAGAAACCAAATATTTCTTTTGTTCTTTAGTTTCCATCCCATTTTGTTCTTTGTCCTTTTTAATACACTTATCATCTAGATGATTAAATCATTCACTCTTGACTTGTATGTATCTGAAGAGTCTTTGAACCAGGATGGGTGAAGGAGAGTTTGAAGGAAAAGAAAGCAGATGTCTTTAAAAAAAAAAAAAGCCCCTCCCTGGTGGTGCTGGGGATTAAAGCGCAGCACTAAGAAGCTAAAGCCACTTCATGGGTTCGATCCCCAACCCTGGAGGTAACACACATGGTGTGGCAGACCTCTCCTGATCTGCCCGCTGCTCCTCTCAGCAGTGTACTTCATCAGTTGGCTTGTTCTGTTCCCCACTCTTTCTCTGGTGAAGCCTCTCTCAATGCCCCTGCACCTCTGGCCTATACCCCAGTTCTGTATGAATGAATAAATAAATCTTTAAAAAAAAAAGAAAGAAGTCAGCTGTCAGCAATATGGTCTAAGAATAAATCAACTATAAATTGATCTAATCCATTATACCACCAAGATTGAAACCTTTTAACTGAATTTCAGTGTTATTATACTAAAAGTATATCCTATTCCTTAACTTTGTGACTCACTGTAAATGGCACTTAATATCCTTTTTGGAAGGGGTGGAACAAACTTGAGGAAGATTCACCAGGTAAATCTGGGGCAGTTTTAGTATCAAAATAAATAATAGTAATAATGGATAATTGATCCTTGACTAAAGTAAGAAGAATCTATAAGCTGAATGTAAGTTAATATATAATTATTAAAAAAGATTTATTTATTCATACAGAACTGGGGTACAGGCCAGAGATGCAGAGGGTGAGAGGATTCACCAGGGACAGAGTGGGGAGCAGAACAGGTATATTGACGAAGTATACTGCTGAGGGGAGCAGAACAGGAGAGGTCTGCTGCGCCATGTGGTCATCTCCAGGGCAGGAGGGGATCGAACTCATGCGGAAGTGGCTTAAGCTTCTTAATGCAGTGCTTTAACTCGCTGCGCCACCAGGGAGGGCCCATATATAAATATTTTTTAAAAAATATTGGAATTAATTTGACTGCCCATTGGTTTGATATTTAATTTTAGCTAGTATACTTATTTACTAATAAATCAAATATTTGTTTAGCTAGTCCTTTTACATTCATCAGTAGCGTATGGTATATGTGCAAGTATTAAACATGTGAGATGTTAAACATCTTTATGCTGTAGTTCTTCATTGGGTCATATGGTAGATCCATTTTTAGTAATTTAAGGACTGTACACACAGCTTTTCATATCAAAAAAAAGATGAACTCATGCCATTTGCATCAACATGGATATAATTGGAAGGGATTATGCTCAGTGAAATAAGCCAGAAGGAAAAAGAAAAATATTGGGTGGTTTCACTTATAGGAGGAATATAGGGAACCAAATAATAAATCAGGAAAAAATACTAAATAAAAAGATAAAACTAACAGCCAGGTAGAAATCAGAGACATTCTGCAGGGGAGGGGGGGAAAAGAGATTAAAAGAGGGGAGTGGAAAGAATAGGAGAGACTATGGTGATGGTTCATGGATGACTTGGTGGTGAGAATTTTATGGGGACTACACCTGAGAGGAAAAATCAAACATTTTACAAAAATGAATAATGATTTTATATGTACATATGTGTGTGTTTATGCATGTATGTATACACACATATGCATACACATATAAAATTAAAAATGTGTTTTTCACTGGAGAATGAAAATCAGCATAAAAGGAAGTGGCCAAATATCTACTGCTTAATGTAAATAAATGTACTAAGGACATTATAGAATGTAGTCTATATGATATTAGTCTATAAATGGAATTTAAAGACTATGACAACAGGCTTTCATATTGACACTCATTAAATGGAAGAAGTCTATTAACCAGTACCTGAATGTTAGTTTAATTAATTAAAGTATGGTGGAGAGTATTCCTGGACCTTTTCTTCTAATTTGACCTCTCTTTTTGGCCAGTGAGGGTCTGTCTGATTGGATAGTGTCCTCACCAAAGGGAACTGACTACACCTCTGATTAGCCACTTTGTCAAATGTCACTTGCAATCAATTTGTCTGATGCAAGGAGACTTCAACTCTGATCAGAACATCTGTTTTGTCAGGGTAACAGAGCACTGGGATGTAGATCAATGCAGTCACATTTGGTCCATATCTATAAGGTAACCTGGTAAACATAAATAAATGCACTTTACAAGTTTAATAAATTATTAGTGATAGGTATATATCTACTTAAATATTCTTAACTTTTTTTTATTTTATAACAGTTTATTTTTACATCATTTTGTACATTTTTTTTCCCATCTCAATTGTAATCCCCGGGGATTTCCCATCACCCCGTCACCCGTGTGCCATCACCGTGAACTTCCCTCCATACCCCTCCCCCCCCCGTTTTTCATCCCATTCCCCACTCCACCCCTGAAAAATGTCTCTGTTATATTAAAAATAATGAATAAATATTCTTAATTAAAAAATGACTGTATCTTAGTCCCAAGGAAAAACAACTGTATATTACTGTTTTAATTATATATATACAAGCATGTTTAAAACGAGGTCTAAAAATACAGAGATAAATGAAGCCGAATACATTTGCCCAGGTATCTATCAAATATTACTATTTACTTCTCAAAGGAAATGTGTACAAGACAAAGTTATTTTCTTCCATTCCAATCCACCTTGTACTTAAGGTCCAGAGCCTTTAGCTCTACAAAGTATCTTTGATGCCCCAGATAATCTGCGTTATATCTCTTATTCTCTGTTTGCCTTTTTATAATAATACTTATTACATGATCTTCCTTTCATGACAGTTTGTGTGTGTGTGTGTGTATTCCTTCCCTTACTTAAGTATTTGACAGGACTTATAAACCCAAGAACAGTTTTTATTAATCATGTCGATAAATTAATATAAAAGACACAACGTTCTGTGTACATGGGCTTTATGTCTCATTTCTGAAATGTGTAAATCCAACAACCATTAGTAAGGGATATTTTGTTGAGCTTTATTCTCTATAGTTGAAACTTAGGCAAACAGACAAAAATCACCATAAGTTGTAATTATATAATTCTGTAGTTACCCTACATAGCTTTTATTTTTATTATAATGAAATAATATAATTACTTTTGCAAAAGTACCCATAGTATTTCTTGTCTTTGTCTAGTGTATTTTTGGTAGGAAGTGAGTCTCCCTAACCTTATCCAGCCCTCACCAGACCATGTAGAAATGACTTAACTCCTAATTAATCTTAATTGTATCTATGTTTGCAATTCTCACAGCACATAGCTGAATAATCTTTATAGAACAAACTTAGAAAATAAAACTTTTGAAATTGTGTACAGTTATGAATAGTAATATGTCTTAAACTAAATCCAAGTAAAAATATTTTGTCTACAGTAGATGTTTTAACTCTCTGAAATTATGGTTTTGTTTTTATAATCATTCCTGATTATATATACATTCTATGTATGATTTTGGGGAAATAATTTTTTCTACTCTATTGTGTAATTTTTTCATTAAAAGTCAGGAGCATACCCTATCAAAATTATTATAAAAACCTACGTCAGGTTGTCTGTTAGATGCCTGCCAAAGAGTTTCAACTTTCCCAGTGGGCAATTAATAAACTAACGAGCCCAAATGTAAGGTGATTTTTCTAATCAATTTCACAAAAGTGTGGGCAGAATTAGAAAGATTTACTTGATGGAGAACCAAGTTTTATGGTATATACCTGCCAAATAGACATGTGGCAAGAAGAAATAGTGTTGAGTGTCTAGTTTTGTAGCTCTTGATATTTAGGCTTATTCACTATAGTATCAGAACTATTCACATTAATAAATACTGTATATGTAGTAATGCATTTTATAAGAATTATATATTTATATACATAAAATATGTATTGGGGATAATGCAATTAGAATCAATGTTTTGTCCACAAATTAATTAGCATCCAGATAATATAAAAGTTAGAAATGACAATTAAGTTTCATTCTGCAGTAAAACATAGATGTGTGAGCAGAGTTTGTCTGGAGTGCTATTGAGTCAAGGCCAGTGGTGTTCAAATTGCTTTCCATAGGGAAACTTATGGGGCTGATTGCAGAAAGGTGGCATAGCCCAGTTAAGCTGGCAATTCTCCTATTTCAACTTAAGCCAATGTATATTCTGTTATTTTATATTTGTTTTTTTGTTTGAAGAGAGTGTCCTATCATGGACAGATCAAAACTCTGATAGTCACAATATATCAAAACAAGCATTTTCCAAACTTTTTTGATTCAATTTTTTATAAACATAATCTCGCAATTATCCTAAAGATTATAAAGCAATGCCCTTATATTTATATGCTTAAGACATTATTTTAAGAAGCCATTTTTAAATATCAGAAGCATCATTATGTTTATAATTCATACTTTAATTTCCCTTTATCCTATTTTAATGTTTTCAAAATATTAAAAAAGTGTTCTCTACTTTTACTTTTTTAGTTATCAAGAGTGCAATTTAATGTACATATGATGTTTCAGATAATTTATTTGTATGGTGGGCTATCTAAAATGAACCAGCATAAGTTTATATGATTATAAGCATAAATTTAACTAAGAATAAAAGTAAAATTATGTAAGTGTCAAAGCCACCAAAAAAGTTAGTCAACCTCAGGCCACTTTGCTCACTTTCTAATATTCTTGAAACCCATTTGAAAGATTTCACAATGTTCTGCTGAAAGAGAAATAAAATATAGTTCCTTTACTTACTGATTATTTAAAAAATGGAATCAAAATAGTATCCTTGTCTTAATATGATGAATTCTTAACTATGGCGAAATATTTATTTTTCTCATTCTAGACAATGTATTTTACCATGACAGCACTAATGAATGGATGTAAAGAAATAGACAAAAAATAAAAAAGCTTCTAGTCGGGTATTTGGAATGTCTATTGAGAAATCGTTAATAACTTCCTTTATTGAGTTTGTTTGCTATTGAAGAACTGGTGAAATGGGCAATGTATATCCAATATAAAGAAATCATATTTCCTCTTTTTCCTCAGGTGGAAATACTGGATTTGACTGATGAGAAACTTATACTCTTGATTGATGTAAGGAGGTGTGGGGATAGTGTAGTAGTAGTAGTAGTAGTAGTGGTAGTGGTAGAGTGGTAGTAGTGGTAGTAGTAGTAAATACTCGATTATGTTTTATGTAATATTTCTTAAAGGTTTACTAATTGCAAGTTTTGATTTAGACATGTGCCTAAATGGTCTTAGTAGTTTATTAGATGGAAATAGTATATGGACTTTCAGTAGGGAAGAGAACTGTATAAAAATGGAAAAATGTTAACCGTAGTAGGTGATGATCTGGTTGTGGATTTGGTACATTGTTGTTTTTTTTTTTTAAGACTTATTTATTTATGCATACAGAACTGGGGTACAGGCCAGAAGTGCAGGGATGGTGAGAAGATCCATCAGGGACAGAGTGGGGAGCAGAACAGGCAGATCGACAAAGTACACTGCTGAATCAGGAGACAAAGTACACAGCTGGCAGGTCAGGAGAGGTCTGCCGCACCATGTAGATCATCTCCGGGGCGGGGAAATAACTCATGCTGAAGTGGCCTTAGTTTCTTAGTGCTGTACTTTAGCATGCTACGCCACCAGAGAGAGCCCTGATATGTTGTTTTTAAAGGACATACTTGCTAGTTTGCTAGTTTGTAGGTCACCTTTAAATTTTGCTAATTTAAAGGAAATATAATGAGCTAGTCAGAAATAAATTATTTTGTGACACAGTGGGGTATATTATCTGGTAGTTTTGCAGCTGAGTTGGCAACTCCCTAAGCTGTGGTCTGATTTAAAACCTTGCTTACTCTATAAGAAAAGTACAGTGGGATAGCAAAAGACTGGGTACCTGAAACAGGCAGCCATGGCTGATCCCCAGCAGAGAGGCATCCATGACAAAAAGACCTGAGCATTGATGGATTAACTATCTTTGATTCACTGGTGGGTTTAATTAGAGAGCAAAGATACCTATAGAAAGACAGATGGCTTTTCTATAGGTAAATGTAGGTTTTATTGAAAGAAGTTTCTTATCAGTTTAACTCAATGTCAGATTGTGGTGGTAAAGACAGCATCTTTATAATGTTATTATGGACATAAATAACATTTCTTCCCCCATCAAATATATGAATTTCCACAGTAAAAATACTAAGAATGTAGCCAGAAATAAATGCAACATACATACTCGTTATTCTGATTTTCTTTCATGTTAAACATGACATTTTATTTCAGATCTAGTTTATCAATGAAAAATATATGGAAGGGACTGGAACCTTCCAAAATTAACATAATGTTTTGGAAATATATTTCAATCTATTTTCAATAGTAAGTCAGTGTGTTGTAGTTCTTTGAATTTCAGTGCTTGGATTTTTTTTTTTTTTGGTAATAATTGTTGATATCAATTTGTTTTTCATATCAGGATTCAGGTCTTTAATCATTTGAAGTTATTTGTATGTATCTTTATATATCATAGTATAATTGGTTTATTTTTTATCTAATTATTTAATGTATTAAAATAAGTATAATCACTTCTATGGAAATACTTTGAATTTGAGCAGGAATTATTTTGGAGGATTGTTTGATTGATGACATCTATACCATTTCATGTATACTATTATTATGTATGTATAGTCAAATAAAGGAAACTATTATGTATTATATATTCCTCAATATTTGAAGATACAGACCTTGGTATTTGATAAGCCAAAAAA
>NW_004567115.1:14587580-14593572 GCF_000260355.1 Condylura cristata
CTCACCATGTGGTCTCCTCCGGGGCAAGAGGCAGGCGGGAATCGAACTCATGCGGAAGTGGCTTCAGATTCTCATTGCTGTGCTTTAACCCGCTGCGCCACCAGGGAGGGCCTAAATAAATCTTTTTTAAAAAAAAAGTTTAAGCCAATTCTTCATAGATAAATACCTTTTTTAATCTTGTACTATTAGATCATGATGACACATGTATTTAGTATGAACCCATTTACTGAATTATTCAGAAGAAAATAATCTCATTTCTAAGGCTGAAATTAGGTAAGCTGCCTTATTACTCTGAACAATATAATATTGCATATGTGTATTACATCATTAAAGAATATTTTCCAACCAAATTAATTAAATTTGCTTATTTTATATTAAGGTATTTAGTTCATTAGGTATTTATTACCTATGTTTTCCCACAAGAGTGTAAACAACTCAAAAGTAGCCTTTTTTTTTCACTAAAGTATCTCAAATATCTGAAGCATTATTTGCCATTGACTATTATTGAATACATGAACAATTGCTTTATATATACTAATTTATAGAGAAAAAGTAGGATAAAATAGTATCACTTTGGTATTAAAATTCATTAAATTATTAAAGACCAATTCTAATTAAATAATAAAATTATGATATTACTATATTTAGCTAAAACAATGTGAATCTGTTTTATTCATCAATTTGAGCCCTTAATATTTTCTTGCAACTAAACATTGTTCTTTCCCTGATTTGGTTATTCTGCATTATTGTTTTCTGCACATGGGTTTTAACACAATTTTCTGTACCTTTTTTTCTTAAAGAACAAATTTGGTATAGTGTAGACTTGAGGCTGTAAATAGACTTGATAGTTGGTCACTATTTACATAGCAGTGTTATCTTAATGAATGAATCATTTTATTTCTTTAGTGATAGAATAAATAAGGTTCCTTAAATGTTAGTGTCTTCAAATTATTTGGGAGCTTACAAAATTTCATATCAAGAACAGGTCTACGTTAGAGTTCTAGATTCTACATGGGTGATTACCACCCAGGTAAAGCTGAGGCTATTGATACAGAAATCCTTTCTATAACAGACCTAGATTAACATTTTTTTTTTTAAGATTTATTTATTTGTAACTGGGTTACCGGCCAGAGATGCAGGGGCAGTGAGAGGATTCATGAGAGACAGAGTGGGGAGCAGACAGGTCGATCGACTAAGTACACTGCTGAGGGGAGCAGTGGGTGGGTCAGGAGAGGTCTGCCACTCCATGTGGATCACCTCGGTGTAGGTGGGGAATAAACTTATACTGAAGTGACTTTAGCTTCTTAGTGCTATGCTTTAACCTGCTGCACCATCAGGGAGGGCCCTAGATGAACAATTTATTGGAATTCACTCTTTCCTTCTGAGTTAACTTCAAGTAAATTTATTGAGGGGAAAAAAAGAGAAATATTTGCATGCTGTTTATTTATAGCTTTATATGTCTCTTCACTTTGTAACATTGTATGTTTCAGATATGCTTCATCTAAGTCAAATTTAATGATTTGATTGACTTTATTAAATGATCCATGAACCAGGCAATATCCCATATAGCAAGTAGAAAGGTATTCCAAAGGAATGGTTAAGTGAAAGGTTTGTGTAGATAGAAAGAGGGCATGATAAGGGAAGGTTGAATTATTTCAGGTAGGTAACTTATTTCAGGGGAACGTGACCAATGGCCTCATTTGGCATATGGAAAAGATTACCTAATTGATGCTGATCAGAAAATTTCAAAATGAAATTTTCAAATTGAAATATTTAGAGCTATTTTCCTGAAGGTTGTTGAGACTTCAGGGGGTTTGAAACAACAGCTAGGCTAGATCTTAGTGGGTTTATCACAAATGTCTCCTGTTATTTTCATTTTAATAACATTCATACATTTAGAATATACATTGACTCATTAATTTATTATTTCATTTATTTTAGTTCTGAAAGAAACAGAATTTGTTACATATGTTTGTTTTGTAATCATTTTCCTCAACAATTTACTGCGCCCAAATTATATAACTTTGTAATTAACTTTGCAACAAAGTTTTTCTTTCCAATAAAATCTTATCAATTTCTCATGACTTGGGTAGATATAGAAGCTCAGAGCAAAACAAAAAAGGATGTGGTTGAAATACACTGCAGCTCATACTAGTTTTCCTAAGACTAGATAGACAAATGTTTACATTTAAGCACACTAACCACAAATAATCCATTAAAAATAAAGCAGTCTGGTAAATTGAATTACTCCTAGTCTTACTTGGAAATGAAATACATTAAACACACACACACACAGAGGAAACAAGGCTTGTTTATTAGCATGGAGGAAGAAAAGATAAAGAAGGTGTAAGAAAAAATAGGAATTGCACTCTTGATACCATTAGTTTTTCAATACCTGTTAAATCTAATCTATCCATATAGTTACTTAAGGAACACATTTGCTATCATGGTATTAATATGAAATAAGCAGTTGTGTCTTTATATTAAATTTATGTTTTCAAAATACTCTTTGCTCATTTAAGGTTTTTACTAATTAGACATATCAAAAATATGAAACATATAATGGAGAAATAGCCTATTTTAAATGGAAAGCTATAGGAATTGTATATATGGCAGTAAGTGACATTTTAGCCAAGTATTTAAGTATAGCATGTACTACATAGATGTAGGCAAAATGGGAATAAGCATATAAATAGTATACAAGTTCCCAGTTCTTAAAGAGACTTAAACAATGTTGTTTTTCCCATAGCGTTTATGAAATTTTTAAAACTGCAATCATAACCAATGCCTGTGAGACTTCAGGGATATGGGTTCCATTGTATTGCTGGTGAGAGAGTGTATTGTTACACATTTAGGCATGTTATAATGTATCAATAATTTCAAAGAAGTTATACACTTTGAAAATTTCTGAATTGAATAGTGTATACAGGGGAGATAATAAAAATTCTTGCAAAGATTGTATTGATTATTGATTCATAAGGAAAATTAAAAAAAAACTTAAGTGCCTTTATTTGGCCTTTTATAAAACAGTTATACTATTTATTAGTGATAATTTCTGAAACCATTGAAAATCTTCATTGAATAATATGTAAAATATATAATTAGTAGTTCTTTTGATGAAATACTGGATATTAAATAGCATGAAAACTACCTGGATCGAAGTAAGGTACTGGCAAATCACAATCTGGTAAATTACTGAAAAAAAAATCTAATTTCAAAGCCCACTAATGCTCTTAACCTCTTGCCACAGATAAAGAAACTTATGTTTAAATATAGCTCATGATTATAATGATACTTAAGAAACCATACAAATACAAACAGAATATTTTAAGTAACATCAGTTTCTCAATCCTGCAAATATGTTTACAGTTTGTAAATTATCTCAATAAATATTGTAATTTCCATTTAAAAGCACACAAAAATGTTATTTCACAGTGGGTATATATCATTTAATCAGTTTTCTTCTATATAAATGATTTTGAATGAACAAATCTTAGAGGATAACCTACATTTCAGTGTTACTTAATGAGTGCAGGATTTAAACATAGTACTAACCCATAGTCAGTATGATAGATTTTTAAGGAAAGAGCAAGTTTCTTGCTCTCAAGATTTTCCTGTGTCTTTATTCACAGGAATTGATCATAATTTCATTTAAAAAATTACAATGAACAATATTTTTCTTTAGCCTAATGATGCATTTATTAAGCTATTAAGAATGGAAATGTAGCTAAAAAGAACTAACAGGAAGTTCTTGGTTTCTGAACGTACAAAGACAAGGATTTGTAGTGTGTTAATGCTAATGCAATTATTAATATGGAGCATTAGTTTATATTAGGTTACAAAATACCAGCTGGAACTGTATTTTTGCTGCAATTCATCCAACATAGAATTCCCTATAAAATAGAATGTCCCTGTTACAAATCGAAAAAGCAACTAGCTCTACGTAATTGGTATATATGCAAATAGTTATAAAATAGAAATTATATGTTATATGCACAACATTCAATTAACTAGCATAGAAATTTTGAATTTAAAATAGTAGGCTAGCTTAGTTAGTCATGTATGCAATGACGTGAGAAAATTTGTGTTAGAAATTGATACTTTGGAAGATATACTTATTTTATGTCAGACATTACGCTAGATGCTCAAGAGTATCACCTTATTTACTTTACTTAAGGGAAATACATATCATTTTATACCCGTTTTAGACTTAAATAACCAGAAGCCTAGACAAGATGTTTGTGTGAATCATAGATCTAGAAAGTTGAGTCTGTGAAACTCCCAAACCATGTAGTTTTCTATATTTGGTGTATACTAAGCCTGAATTAGAGGCCTGCAGAACTGAAGACACCTTTGGCTGGGCCTAAAGTAGAACTGCCTAGAGAGGCTACATATATATATATATATATATATAACTGACTGTTTATGTGCATAGTGCTTGAATACGCATTGCTACTCTTTAGGCATTACTTATATAACTAATTCTGAATAGTAATTATTTAGCATGAATGGTTGACAGTGAGGTTCTTTTGTATTAATAACACTGGTAAAATTGTGCTCCCTAGAGTCTACTGCCATGGTTGGAAGCCTCATCAATTGCCAATCTTGTACATATCCTTGACCTTCTTGTGACTTAGTTTCCATTTTATAAGGTCGTTGTAAGGGTTAAATGAATTAATACATGTAAAATCCTTCAGTAGTGGAAAGCACATTCTAAGTGCTTAATAAATGTTAGCCATCATTGATATTATGGATTTTGTTTCCTTGGATCTTAGCCTAATACAAAATAAATGGCTTCTTAAGGGATTAGGTTAAGATTCAACGCTCCTTACTCCCTGATGAGTTGTAGACTCCACTAATCAAACACGGCACTCTTTACTTTCTAGACTAGACAAAGCCTTAGGATGTTTACTCCAAATGCTTAAGCTGAACAGCCGGGAAGTGATTGGCTTTGGCATGTAATAGTAGTAGACTTATTTTGCCATATTGGACAATAACTATTTTTAATGAATAACTTTCACAGAAAGGATATAACCTACTACATCTTAGCTAGAATAAAGCTACTTCAATATAACTGGCTTTATATCTCATTTATTTTAAATGAGATAATTCATATATATATATATATATATATACACACACACACACATAAACATATATGTTAATGCATACACACAAACACACACATATCTATCTATTTATCTATCTACCTACCTATCTATCTGTCTATCTATATATATATAATGGAATATGATATAATCATCTAAAATGAAATATGGTTTCTTCTTTCCCCCCAGGAAATTTGTATCTATTCATCACTTTCTCCAAAATGGTAATTGGTCTGATCTTCTGCCTTACAGTATCAGTAGCCTCTATTTCTGTCACTGAAATTTTATTTTCCCCTTTCTGTTGGGGGACTACCTCTTTCTCTTGTCTTTTGTTGTTTTTGTTATTGAAATTTTGCAATGTAGTTTTGTGGATTTTTTTTTGTCACTGTCTTTAACCAAGAAATAATCACTTAGTAAGATTTTTCCCAAACTATATTGTGAATTATCTAATGAAATAAAATTATTTTCATTTATCTATTTTATAATCCTGGAATACCCTTGTATGTGCTAAATACTCAATAAATATTTCTCTTACTGAAATTTTGGTGAATTAATTAAGCCAGATGATATAGAGTTGCTTCACATTTTTACTCATCCTTTACAATCCTCCTCTAAGGGCTTTTTTGGTTTAATGTACTTCAACTTCAGGTGCAACTTTTTCTCTAAAACTTCTTCAGTTATTTTTCAGATATGAGGTCTTTACTAAGAGTTTAACATTAGCACATCATCATTAAATATCTTTCATTTTACTATCTTAAGGGTACTATAGCTATCAAACTTTTTTAAAAAAGATTATTTATTCATATAGAGCTGGGGTACAGGACAGAGGCACAGGGGTGGTGAGAGGATTCACCAGAGACAGAGTGGGGAGCAGAATAGGCTGA
>NW_004567115.1:14593932-14603685 GCF_000260355.1 Condylura cristata
AGGAGAGGTCTGTACCAAGTGGAGCTCCCTGTGCAGGCATAGAACTCAGGCTGCTTTGTTGTAGGTGGGCCATTGTTGTAGAAACTTAACCCTTAGGCCACCAGGGAAGGCCTAAATTAAAACTTTTTGCTCTCATCATAAGACACAAATATTTTCACTGTGCTATTATCTGAAGATGGAAAGTGTCATAGTTTAACAAAGAATAAGATCTTTGATATTATGAAAATTCTTAGTCATCTTTCAAAGCCCATCTTAAATGTCATCCCATGTACCATTTCTTGTCTGCTCCCATGAGGATACTTTCCAATTTATATGGTGTTTTCAAGTCTTGCATACATTATTACTGCACATTCCATTCTATGCTCTAATTATTATTACAGTAGATTTTCAGGTTCACAGGAAATTTGGCAAGTTACATAGATTTCCATATATTCATTGCCCCCTCCCATGTTTAGCCTTCCCTGGAATGAACATCCCTCTCCTGATAGACCATTTCTTTCAATGGATTACCTACATGAGCACATCATGACCACCAGTGTCCATAGTTTATATTAGGGTCCACTATTTCTATTGTACATATCATATACAATGACATGTATTCAACTTATAGTATCATATAAAGTAGTTTAACCTAAAAATTCTTCCTTTCACTTAACCTCTAATAACCACTGACCTTCTTCTTCATAACTTTATCCTTTTCTGAGCATCAGATAATTGGAAACATACTGTATGTAGCTTTTTCATATTGACTTATTTCACTTCATGGTATGCATTCAAAGCTGATGTCTTTCCATGGCCTTATAGCTCATATACATATATTTGTATTATAGCACTGAATCATTAATGATCCATTATTTGGATGTGCCACAGTTTGTTTACCTGCTTATCTACCAAAGCATATCTTGTTTTCTTCTAGGTTTTGGCATTCAAGAATAAAGCTTCTATAAACATCCAAGTGCAGGTTTCTGTGTGGATGCAATTATTTTTCATATTCATCTTCTTAACAGAAGTGTGAGCTCTATGAAGGCAACTTTCATCTTTTTGTACCTTGTACTAAGAATGGTGCTTGGCCCAGAGTAGGTACTCTGGAAAGTTTTTGTTGAATTGAAAATGTGTAGCACAGTGAATGGAACAAAAGAGATACATTCCATTTCTGATCATTTGCTTGCTTAGAATAGACTACATAAAGGATTTCTAATTCAGGATGATCTATTATCACCATCTCATGGAAGCCATTATTTTCAGAAGGCTTGATGATAGCTTTACTGTGTTGAAATAGATTATAAAGGCTTTGGCTTGAAACCATGGTACTCAAAACAGGGAAAGCATAATAAAAAATTGATAAACTTATAGGGAAACAGAAATGAAATTGAGGTTTTTTTTTTTCTCATTCTGTAATGGATAAGGGATTTCTGTATTAGTCTTTAAATGTTCAATCAACATTTTCTCTCATAATTGAAAGAAAAAATAATATGTATATTTTAACTACTAGGAAGTTGTTTCAAAATTGTCCTACTGTGATTCTTTGATCTCATTTAAAAACCAAAGATAATTTATCTTTATGTATTTTTATGTAGATGTGAATATACATATAGACATACATATACAGAATAGCCAGTAAAACTTCACAGAAAATAAAACTATATAATAGTTCTTTAAGCCATATTCCAAGTATATATTTATTTGGCCTAAATGCAATATTACACAGTGCTGTTCTAAATACATACACATATGTGCATAGGTTTTGTTTCTATAAATAAAATTCTACTGTTTAATTTCTAATTCTGAGATGTTTGAATTCAAGTTTTCTAAGGAAATATTATTAAAATCTTGAAAATTATTAAAATAAGATACAGACTAATTTTCCTTTTGTGTTATATATTTGTTGGTTTTGCTAGTATATATGTTATATATAATCTACAAATAAAAATTTATTCCATAAAATTGTATAATTTAGGTTGATAATAATTGTGTTGTTCAATAATCTCTTCTCAGGCACTGGGTTTAAAAGGTTATAAGAATGTATCATGTGCATAGTGACTTTTAATTCATCAAAATATATGGAAGTGTTTTTTCGGTTTACACGTACTAATCAAATTTGAATTATTAGCATTTTCAACCTGGTATTTAAATTTACTTGAAACTATTCCAAATAAATGGAATTTGGAGTATTTAAATTCCATCAAATACTCTTATACTACATGGTTTTATTTTTGTAATATATAAGGATAAATGTTGCAGTCTTTGGATTAGACATGAAGACCTATTTTATAAATAAAAGAACCTGTTCTTTGCATTTAAAAAAAGAATAATTAAGACAACTTGTAGAGTAAACTTCATTTCTGAGATAAACATACTTAGCATTTATACCATTAGTATTTCAATGTTTATGTTTCATACACTTGAATCAACATGATTGAATGAACCAGGAAACAATAAGCAAGTATATTTGAGGAATGCATTAGAAAACTACTACTGCTAGCTACTTCAAGACTTTTATTAAAGTTATAGAGTTACTATTATTGAAAAATTGGAAGTCAACTCTTATTTTAAGGAAACCTCATTTTAAAGCTGATGGAATTTAATTTTCATAGGATTATGATTTAAAGTATTATTTAATGTCAAAAGAAGTATATGTAGTCAATTTTTAAAGTATTTATGTATTTATGTACATAAAAACTGGTGTACAGGCCAGAGTTATGGGGGTGACAGGATTTATCAGAGATAGAGCGGAGAGCAGAACAGTCAGATGTACTGAAATACACTGCTGAGGGCGGCAGTGGGCAGGATAGGGAGGTCTGCTGCACCAGGTAGGGAAGCTCCCAGTCTGGGGACTGAACTTGTGCTATAGTGGCTGTGGATAGCTTCATAATGCTGTGCTTTTAACCCATCAAGGAGGGCCCATATATAGTAAAATGTTATGATCAAGAGAGAAGGTAATCTTGTAACAAAGCATTGAGTAGTGGTTGAAAGACTGAGTATCTTTCCCCTTTATCACTTGATCCCCTTGATCACTAGTGTGTGTCTGTGATCAAGATAATTAACCTATGAGAGTCTTTATTCCTTCAGTTTACCATGGAGTGATAAGAATTCATACCTTTTAGTTTCTTTTGAGGAATAAATATGTTAGTAGAGAACATACACTTAGAACAGTTCCAGGCACAGAATAAGCTAAATAAATGTGTACTATATACTATAAATCTTCACTTTAAATAACAATGTTAAGTTCTTTTTTTTTTTTTTTTACTGCGTGGTGTCTTTTTGTTTTTTTAACAATTATAAAAGTATTATTGCTCTTCACAAATTCTTTAAAAATTATGGTCACAAGTTGAAACTGGTATTCAAACAGAAAGACAAAAATTTACTTAGAATATGTCAGTTTCAGTACATCTTATACCATAAAATGTTCAAAACCTCCTTGTAGTATAATTCTATATAGTTTTTAGTTTTTAAAAATTAGTACATTTTAAATTTGACCAAAGGCAAATTTGGATTACAACACAGTATTCTAAACTAACAAACACTAAAATAACATTCTTATATGTGATTATTACTTGAAAAGCAGGACTATTTTTGATATTAGTAGGGAAAATGATTTTATGAACTATGTACATTACATTGACAAATGAATATACCTTTTTATTATTCTGGGACTTCTTAGAATCATTAAAAATCAGCACACAAACAGTTATTCTGTAAAAGAAGGAAAACATATTTGACCAAAGATAGTTTTTGGAAAGGTAACATTTCATGATTCTACAGATGGGGAAAGTTGTCATATTTGTGCCAAATACATATCAGATTGTAGGCAACTGAGATTTCATATCAGGCTCAAAATAATAATAATACAATTCTTCTCTTTAGTGATTGTGTCAATGATGTAAACTTTGCCCCTTAAGACCATTTGCAAATGGGTTTAAAAGTTATTAACTAAAAATAAATCTGGCAATTTTTTAATAAGTTATTGGTCTCTGGTATGTTGTATCTGGTGTCTCCTCAAAAATAGAACTGTAGAGTGCTAAGAGAAATCCACTATTGAACTTTATTTCAAACCTCAAATTCCTTTTAAAAAATAACTACATATAATAGAGAAATTCTTTAAAGTCTTTAGTTGCACTGTACAGAGTTGTTCATGGAGACAATAACTGAAACAGACACAGAGTTCCAGAAGCTTTACTAGGGAATGACTTGACAATGAATCTCTCAAGCCAAGCTCTGATTGGCAATCTAGTCCCTTTTATAATGTCACAGCTGTGCACCAAGCTCTAGTGGTATCTGAACACAGCTGGGATCTGGTATATAAATGGGAATTACTGCACTTTTGTTTGAACTTCTTCATGTCTTACTTTGATGCACAACAGCAAACTTTCTGTCTACAATTTTCATCTTAATCTGTGATTTGTGTTCCTTTTCAATCTGGAAAAAATCAATAGACAGTCATGACAAAATCCCTTGGTGATTTTAAAAATATTGGGACTCCTCCCAGAAAATGTTAGTACTTGAAAAATGTTGAGCATTCAAATAGCAAGTTTTTAGGTGTTTCTTTGCAGAAAAGATGTCAGTCTTTTTTTTTTTTTAATGTTGAAAGGGAAAATAAGATCATTTAAGAATTTTTTGGATGAATCTAAAGAAAAATTTGGTCATTTATAATAAACTTTGATACAAGAATAATGTGCCATTTTAGGATATAAATCCAATGGAATACTGTGGAAACTAAATTTTTATTTCATGAGGTAGTCTAAAAAATGCTAGAATATGACTCTTGACATTTAAATTTTATTTATTTAAATTTTTAGGATTTCATTTGAAAATATTAAATTTTAATTTGTGATAATATATAATATACTTAGGTGGTAAACTTTACACATATCAAACATAAGTTAGGACTGGCAGATAAAAGCATGCATTGAATAATTTTATATAAACATTTCTAAACATTACAGCTTAGAATTCCTTCACATATAAAGATGATGTAAAGGGAGAAAGACTTAAAGAAATAAATGCTATGTATAATCCAGTATTTTTTCTCACTAACTTCTAATCAGAAATTGCTCCCAGACTAATTTTTCTCTGTCTACCAAACAAATTTTTAAAATCTGAATCTAAACCCTTGTTTGAATGTAAGAACACACATCTTGTTAGAGGCTCTAAAATTTCAGGTTTGGGTTGTCATTGACCTCTTGGCTCCTCACAAATGGGATTTCAAATTAGGAAATCTTTAACCACAGTTTGCCTTCTTCCTCAACCTACATCTTCTTGGAATTGATTTTTGTCATTTTTTAGTCTCTTTATTTCTCAACTAGCATAATAAAAGACTGCCTGAGGGAAAATGATTGTATTTTCTGCCCTTTACATCTGCAGTAAAAAGAAGCAAAGATTGGATTATGTGTCTTAAAAATGGCACTCAGGAACTCATGTGACATCCTTATCACAATTAGGAAAAATAGAGTAGTTTTCCCTTATGTTTGGAGAGAAATATGTAGCTTAAAATTGAGCCTCTCAGCTATGTACACATATAAACCTCACATTGTTTTCTTCAACTCTGTTGTTTTCCGATACTCTCACTGGTTTTGATACTCAAATTTGTTAGAGAATAATATTAGTTGGAAATTTCCATTTCATTCTAAATAATTTAGTCAAGTTTAATAAGATTTTAATAAATAAATATAGTAATGAAAATGTGAGTTTTAGAAAGGAATTCTATTAAATCTACATAGTATTATTATTGGTCACTTTCTAAAAAAATAATTTTCTTACATCACTTTAATTTTTGTACATTGTTTGATTTCTCCCCTGAGAAATGTAGTCCCTGTAGTTCTCCCTCCACCAGAGCTTCCATGATCTGTCACTTATTGCTTTGTACTGTCCCTTGTTTTGATTCCTTTGCTTCCTCCTCCCTTGCTGTATGTATCCGATCTCTGCTTAGTTTGCATGTTTTGTCTTTTTCTTGTTGGGTTTGTTTTTATCCCCTAACGTTTTGTTCATGTTTTGCTTGGTGATCTTGTTTCAGAGGTTTTTCTTTTCCCCTACTACCCTGTTGTTTTGCTTTTGGTCCTGGGAAACTGCTTTTGGTTACACTGTTTTTGATCTTCAACACTTGTCACCTTTACCATAGTATATGAATTTGCTAATTTAAATTTATCTTGTTTATTTGCTCTCCCTTTGCTAGGGAGTAAACTCCACAGAGCCAGAGAATTTTCTCAACATTATGATTTACCACAGGTATCTTAAAATAATTCAAGCCATCTTAATTGTTCTTTCTGTTAGTCTTAATAGCTTAAATGTGACTAATTTCTATTCCTGTATTGCAGACGCTGTAAGTCTATATTTAACTTGGCTCTCAATGACACAATCAAAACAGATTGGAAAGACTTCTCCAATGCCAGTATTTGGAAAAAAAAAAGATAAATAAATTAGTGTTTTATAGTCTGGCAGGCTCATAGGACAGATAAGATTCTCATGTAACATTTTTTGGTATACCACTTAGTACCATTTAATCTAGTGTGGACACACCAACATTTTTTCCTGTTCTGTGGGATTAGCCATCTTTTAAAATTCCAATCTGTTATATCAATTATTTTTGAAAATAAAATAAAAATGTTTCATTAGTGTCAAATTGTCATGAATGTTTCTAAATGTATATTTTTAATTGCAGCACTTAGTTTGTTGAATGGTAACAGTTCGGGTACTAGCATTTGTTTGAGACCCATGAAATGAATGACCTGAGCAATCACCCTTTTAGAACTGATCCATGTGTCTATTAATGGCCCACATTAGAATCCTGGGACAAAAAAGGACCGATAAGCAGAAGAGGTTGGTGTGCTAGCATTATACCATCTCCCAGTTGTCAAAATGAGAATACAGTCATGGTTTTCCTGCCAAGGGAGCAGATATGACAGAAACCCCTTCTATCTAAAATGTAGTGACAAACCACGTGGCTGCTGGAGAGAAGTCATATGCTAATTTGATAGTGTAGTTCTGTATGTTATGCACCAAATCCATGATCTTGATTGACTACAGGAGAAGCTCAGAAGAAACCCTCAGATGCTATTTAATCTTTTACATGTTCAGTTTTCAGCAAGCTTGATTATCTGATTTTCCAGTTCATAGACTAGAAACAGATGATGACAGCTGGCAGCAGGAAGAAATAACTGTTACATTCTCTGGCAATAGCAAGAGTTGATAGCTGACTGAATAATGAAACAAAAGGATGAAGAAAATGCCTATTGTTGTCTAGGACCATTTAGTATAGAGCTGTCAAATCCTATCCACCTGTCTATGGATTATTTTCCAAATATTTGCACTTTCTCTGTGTTTACTGTGAACCTTAAGTTAACCATAATTTAATTGACCTCTCTAAGATTCATCTTATCTATGAAATTTGAAAAATATCTCTTTCACAAAACTATTTCAGTTATTTCTATATTTACTGATCTTAAGTCAAGAGAAGCTAAATTTTGTTCTGTTTAAGAAATTACTTAGGTTTAGAAATGGTTCAATTTGAATTTCTTAGCATATCATTCTATAAAGCATATTTTACATATTGAAGCATTCATTTATTTCATCACTTAATACAAGCTTGATATTTTTATTATACATATTCTGAATAATATAAAAGTATATATAAATGCTGATAATACATAGTTATATGGAATATATGCTGCCTTTCAGTAACAGGAGAATTTAGAATTTTCAATGTTACCTTGTTTGGGTCACCTTACATTTTTTAATTTGTCTTAGAATGGATGCATATCCTATGCCACAGTGCCAGTTCATGAAATTATTATTGTAAAGTCAGTTTACATTCAAGGTTATGTGTCATATTTTAATTGGTACTTTGTTTTTAAGAATGATATTGTTCATATATTTTCTGGGAAAATGTTCATGTGAACTGGGTCCAGAAGAAAGTAATACTTCACTTGCAGAGAGACATGGAGGGCATTCCAGGCAGTGGTTAAGGCATGGATAATGGATCAGAGACTCTGGTAATTATCAGTAGTAAGTGCCAACAGCAACAACGTCAAAAATTATAGATCATTTGGACAAAAGGAATAAGGCTTTATCAATGAAAGAATGATATGGAGACAATCCTAGCTAATGGAAGACAGTGGAAAAGTGTCTTGTCATAAGGAACCAAATGCAGATGAGCAATTTACATCACACAGAGAATGACTGTATTCTTTATAACCTACTGTTTGTTTTTTCTTTTAAGTTACCAGTAAATTTTTTTCATTATGTTGGTTGAGAGATCTCAATTTCCAGCCAGTGGCTCTAAAGTGAGTAAACCTTGTCCACATTTTGACTTATAAATTGGAAGTCAGAAGAGTATGCAACTTCAATAAACCAAGAGATTCTGATCTGTGTGTGATGATTGAGGTTCTTAACTACAAGTCTGAACAAGCTTTTCCCCACATATCTACAAGCATTTGTAGCATCTAGAGGATTCAAGGCAGTATTTTATCGCTGTAGATAGTGCCAAGAGACATGAGTTCATCATCCTCCTCAGATATAATCAAATTAATTTGGAGCAAAACATGAATTGCAATTATGTTGTTTTATTCCACAACTTAGAATTGGTATCAATTCTAAAGGTATCAGACTAAAAATTACAGCAGTATTTTAACTTAATACCACTTTTGTTTCTATGGCTAATTTTTACTACTATTTTATTAATTCTACTAACACTTCAATGCAGTATTTTTAAGCTAGATGCACTTTCTGGATTGAAATACTGTCAAAGCTTCACTTCTCTGTAATATCTCTATCCAGTCCTGAAATATTGATAGAGTTAAAAAAATTCTTTAAATAAAAAAAGCAACTAAATTTTTAGACTATGATTTTATTATAAGAAGCCAAACTCTTAAAAATATACTTTATCCAAATCCTCTAAATTCATCATTTAAATTTAATTTTAAAAAATTATCTTAAAGTTAAATAAATAATAATCACATCTTTATCTTTCTTCTCATCTTTTCTAAGACCGAAAAAAAAAAAAGAAAACAAGTGTGAATATTTTCAATAAGCACTCTTATGGTACTACATTTTACAAATTAGACTACTGACCATAATGACAAGAAGTACCTTGAATTTAACATAAAGCAGTCCATTTTGTTGATTATCAGTGATTCCCATTATATTGCTTACTATTATCCATTCATACACAACTATGTAATTGTGTCTTTGAAGGAAGTGACTTTAATAGTTAATGTTAATGGTTTCAGGCTTTGTACAGAAAATTGTTACATTTTAATTAAGAATAAAATTAGTGCCAGGGATCTTGGTAGTTCCCATGCTCTAGTCTTTATTCCTGACTCACATATACATAGGGTAGTCATTTAATCAGTGTGGGAGATTCAGCTGCAGGAATCTCATCCTGTATTGTTCAGTAGGATAGATCTCTCCAATTACTATGGCAATAGAACCTTGGATGAGTCAGAGGTGAAGTGTGTGGGATTTTTAATTGAATTTTATTTGCATCAAATCATTTACACTGAGCCTACCAAAACTAAATTGCTGATGGTTGATCTATAAGAAGTACACTTGGAAGGCCATCTGGGGTAGCATGACTCAGCAGGGAAGCAGGGAAGGTCCTCTCAGGCAGTTGGCATGGTGATACCCTATTTCATTTACAGACTCTGATCTCTTCTAAAACAGCACAATGTTTCTTTCTTTCTTTCTTTCTTTCTTTCTTTCTTTCTTTCTTTCTTTCTTTCTTTCTTTCTTTCTTTCTTTCTTTCTTTCTTTCTTTCTTTC
>NW_004567115.1:14604540-14627486 GCF_000260355.1 Condylura cristata
TCCTAGCTTAACATCTTCTCCCAAATTTACCAATCAAGTAGGTTAAACCTCCTCCCCTAAATAAGAGTAATCAGAAAAGACAGAGGGCTACTTCCATGAAAGGGCCTTGAATTGGAAATGTCAGTCTATGAGGAAGTAAATGTGAGTCTTCCGAGTCTAAACTGCACTCAGATATAAAAGCCATAAAACAATAGTGTTGTTAAGGGGAAGGATGTCCTAACGGAACTCTGCAGAGTCTTATGGACTCTACTCCCTACTCCAGCTTTCTGGACACTATCCGCTACTGCAGTGATTCGAAACTACAACTCCCAGAAGTACCAGGGGGAGAACTGCGAGTATCCAAAGGTGGAGCTAGCAGGAATTCTGGGACATTTGGGGGATAAATAGGGTGCAATTGCATCTCTTGCTCTCTCGATCAGGAAGCAGCTCTCCTGACTGCGTGACTTGGTGTGTTCGGTCAGCTTACCCAGGTAAGGTATTCCAGTTACTTTGTATCCCGCTTTCTTTCTTTGGGTTGTTTCCTATCTCTTTCCCTTTTTGTAAATAAACCCGTTATTGACCCTTTTGTGTGTAGCTGCAGTATAACTGAGTTGTGAGCACACAGGTGAGGCCCCACAAACAGGTGGCCCAGTCTACTCTGGGCTACCCTGTAATAGTGTCTTCCTCAATTCTTTTTCTTTCTTTCTTTTTTTTTTTTCTTGATTTGTTCACCCCAACTCCTGTTCACTTTGTCTCCAAAATATATTTGAATTCTTAAACTTCTCTGAATTCTTTTTCTCTGAAAAACTCTTACTGACTTCCAATATGTACTCCTTCATCACTTCCATCCATTCCCAGTATTGTTTATCCTATCAATTCACACTCTTGTTTAAACCCTCCATTGCTTTAGAGATCATAAGGATAACTCAGTAACTTACTCTCTGTAGATCTTCACTCTGTTGTCTTTTCTTTCCTTCAGCCCAGCTTTCATTTGAATTCCAACACTAGTCTTCTTTTAATTTCTCCAATTTAGCAAAATGTTGCACAAAGGCCTTTACACCAGCTCTCCCCTGTGCCTGCATTGCTTTTCTATAGCATCATTTTGTAGCTGGTCCCCTTGCATTATTCAAATATCAGCTTAAGTAACCCCTTAGAAAGGCATTCATTGACTATTCAGCTTAAAGTATCTGCCTGATCACTTCCTGTCAAGATGTATTCATTCCATCTTAATACTGATTTCTCCCTGGTATTTTCTTGTTCATTTATTGTTTAAACCCATTCAGTCATCACTATTTTCTTTCTTCCCATTAAATAACAATTTATCTAATTTGTTATATAACTGAAGAGATCTCTGAGAGTAGGACAGTGTCTGTGATATAATAAAATTTTAATAACATTCATTGAATGAGTAAATAGGAATGTACAAAATAAAATACTCCTGATGGGAGGCCTAAAAAGAGTAAAATTCACAATTAATTCATGCTTAGATTCTGATAGTATTTTTAATAGTATCTTAAACAGAATTTTTACCATAAAATTTTGAGTTTTATAGAGGTGAGAGCATTTATGAGAAATAATTTTAATTTCTGGATATGTTAGTGAAGCAGTTTGCCATTGCCTGTGCATAGAAGTGAAATTTAAAAGTTGGATGGGGATGTCAATTTGGAACTTCAACTGTCAACACCTGAGGTTTGAGTGCACCTACCGACCAGAATAGGCCTTTCAAAAGCTTACATGGAGTTGAGAGGAGTGTTGGAAGAAAAAAAAAAAAAAAAAAAAAACTCAACCTGTGTCTGTTGTAGGGCAGGGAGAGAGGGGCACTGTTGAACCCCCAAACCAGCCTGCTCTAAATAGGTTCTGCCGTCTACTGCATAAAGACAAAACATATATAAGACTTTAATTAAAAGGAACTTTAATACAGTGAGTATACAATACAAAAGACAAAAAATATAATTTCTAATCAAACACCTCAAGTTAACCATCCCCTTGTGGGCAAAAGTCAACCCAAAAGGAATTGGTCCAAAGCAAAGCCTGAAAACCCACCACAAGCCTAAAGCACCTTCTGGTTGGGGGCCATAGAAAAGGGTCAGAAATGGCCAGATAAGTCTGGGAGGACAAGAGCAAAATCAAAATAAATATAAACATCGCCATAGTCAAACTCCCCACAGGTCTCTCACCCACTGTTTTAACCAGTCCAGGGCCAAGAAACAAGCACACTTTCTTCATCACATGCTTGCTGCTCTTGTGGCTTCCTCAAGTCTCCTTCTGGCTCTCCATCCTGCTTCGTTTTCCCTCAGATTCCTTCTCTTTCTTTTCTCCTTTTTCTCTGCTCAGCTCCACCCTCCTTCTGGGTGGGGCAGGGAAACTGGAACATCCCCTTTTCCTAGGGACCACCCAGTTACATGTCCACACAGGCTAGGCAGTATTGTGCACATGGAGTGTACTCATCCATAACGACGACCAGCTGCCACTCTTAATTGTGCACCTGGCAACCTGCTAAACTCCTCTCATACTTTGTCTTACTGAATCTTACACAACTCTCTGATTTAGGAATAATTATTACTCCTACTTACTGATGAGCCAATTAAGTTTAGGAAGGTTTTAAAAAACTTTTTTAGGTGACTCATGTTTCTATGAAAGAACCCAAATGTAAGTTTTATTCCAGAAACTAATTTTTTAAAAATATTTTTTAGACTATATTTTACAGAATATATTCAGATAATTTTACAGAATACTGGAGAAGGTTCATGAAGAAACTTTTAAGATATGACAGTTTGACCTAGTGCTAAGCTTGGGGAATGTGAATATAGAAAGGATAATCTACTATAACAGTACTTCCTAGTTATAACCCTGTGTGAAAGGTTGCCTTATTCTTTCTCTCTCTTCCTTTCTCCCCATCTATCACTTCTCTTCTTTACACAAGACAATTTACTTTGTGATCTTGCCTCAACGTGTGAGACTAAAGTCAAGAAAACCATTTTACAGCCCATCAAAGCTCATCCACTCATCACCACTAACATGTAATTCCCTTGATGAAACAATCCTACTTGTGGCTCATCATCCACTTGCTGGTTAGATCGGCAGCTCTCACAGGCAGGTTCTTCTCTGATTGGTGGAATCATGAAGAATGAATCTGGCTTGTGAGTCCATATAAGAAATTAAAAGAGGAATCCCAGCTATATTTCAGGGTAAATTTGCAGAAGCATAGAATCCCTCCATTAATTTCTAGGAAAACTCAAACCCATATATTTTATTATTATTATTTTTAGATTATTTATTTATTCATACAGTACTGGAGTATAGGCCAGAGGTGGAGGGGTGGTGAGAGGATTCACCAGAAACAGACTGGGGAGCAGAACAGGCAGACTGATGAAATACACTGCTGAGGGGAGCAGTGGGCAGGTCAGGAGAGGTCTGCTGTACCATATGGATCACCTCCTGGGCTGGGTATTGAACTCGCATGGAAACTGAGGCTAGCTTGCAGTGCTCTGCTATAATCCACTACACTACCAGGGAGGGACCTATTTTAGTTTTAAATGACTATTTTGCATAATAAAATGAGGACAGTTTTTTTTTGTAATAAAATTATGTCATAAATGAAACTTCTGTAACTACAACTGGATATATTGAAAATAATAATTTATTATCATTGCCCACATACCAGAAAAATAAAAATAAGAAGAAAAGAAAGTTACAGAGTAAAAAGAAACAGCAAAAAAAAAAAAAAGCAAGATGAGGTTGTTAAAAATAGATGACTGTTACAAACAGAATTTTTTATAAGTTTATTTTTACCTCATTTTGTACATTTTTTTTCACAAACAGAAATTTTAATAATAACTGGAATAGAGGGCTTCTTCTGAATGTTTGTGTTCCACCAGAATCACATCTTAAAATTTCAGTGCTTAATGTAGCTATGTCAGAAGATAGGAGCTTTGGGAAATTATTAGGTCATGAGGTAGAGCATTCACAAATGGGATTTATGTTCCTTTAGAAGAAATCCCCAAAGTTTTCTGTATGAAGATACAACAAAAAATGTGTGACTTGGGAGAGAGCCCTTAGCTAACCATTCTGGGAATCTGATCTTGAGTTTGATCTGAAGATTCAAAATTCCAGTCTCTAGAATGTGAGAAATAAGTCTCAATTGCTTATAAACCTTATCACTTAGCCTGTGATATTTTATTATAGTAGACCCAGAGGACTAAGATAGAAGGAACTGAAAACTAATATCAGAGCCACAGTATTCATTATTTATCACTTATTCAATGAATTTACATTTCAGGTAGCAATAAAATGAATTGTATTTGGCTGCATTTCATAATGTAATTTAGATATTCAGATATTTCTATCATCTATGTCTGTCAATTTACTTTAAGAAAATATCTAAGTTTTACTATAAATATTCATCCCAACAGACTTTCAGATCTTTCACAATTTTCAAGTCCATGATGAGCACACATACCATTTCTTACAGAAGGCTGCTTGACTGACTTATTTTCTCCTAAAGATCTCAGCTCTGTAGCAGTAAATGTGGAATCATGAACAACTCACTTATATAAAGCTATATTTATGAAGACAGAATTGTGACTTATCATAATTCTTGTAACTACTCTGAGGTCATCAATCCTATTACTATCCAGTTTGGACTTCTGGTTATGGAACCTTCTCCAGCATGGATGATTAGTGTCTACTGAAAGATTAACCATATGAATCTGAATGTCAAGTGGGGTATTTTAGGGAGGAAAATCACATGTATATGCTGAATGGCTAAATGTTTTGGACACCTAATTGTAGGTTCAGGTGTCTGCTGAGCAGAGCCTTATGTGTCTGTTTTTCAGTATTCTACTTTTTTATTAATAGTTTTAGTATAAACAGAAAATACCGGACTTTTAATAAACACAAATTATTAAATAACTACCTTTCTTTGTTAACACTGGTGATAATGCAAATTATTATAAGCCAAGTTCAACCAGATCCTTTCAAGGAAGAAATTAAAACACAAATGAACATCATTGATTGCAATTAAAATTAACTGTAATAATATAAAACATGATTTAAATGCAAAAAGTGTACATGGGAATAACAAACTATAACATAAGTAAGACATCAAAGAAAAAACATTAATGTCCATATGTGCTGAGACAGTCAATGCTGTACTGAGACTGTCAATGCTGTACTGAGAGGATCAAGCCAGATATTTGTTATTATTTATTTGTTTTTCTACGTTAAATTATTTTATTGATGTTACATTGGTTTACAATACTATAGAAGTTGTTATAGGAGTATAGGTTCACAGTTTTTCAAATGCATCTATATCATTGTTAAATTTATGACTTCTACTGAGGTGACATTTTTACTATCATTTTGATGTGCATTTCTCTCATGATTACCAATGTCTGTTTACTTGTTGGCCACTGTGTTTTCTTTGGAAAAATGTATATTCAGGTATTGTGCTAATGTTTAAATTAGATTGTTTGGTGGCTTTTTCTTTGGTATTACAGTGTTTGAGTTCTCATATAATTGTTGTCTTCATGTATTTTGGATATATGTGTGTGTCTTCACATACACACACACATATAGGATATCTCTTATAGATGCATCATTTGCAAATATTTTCTCTCATTCAAGTACAATGTTTTATTGTCGGTGACTTTCTTTACTATGCAGAAATAGTTCAATTTCATGTAGCCCATGTTTATTTTGGTTTTGTTATCTTGGTGTCAGATTCAAGGAAAGAAGAAAAAAAAACGCCACTGAGGCCAATGTCAAATAATTTATTACCTATATTTTTTTTCTAGAAGTTTAATGGGTTCAGGTCTTACATTTTTATATTTTGTCCATTTTGTAGTTAATTTTTGTCTGTAGTGTAAAGTAAGCTGTATATTCGGTCTTACTGTTGTCCAGTTTTTCTAATACTATTTGTTGAAGTTACAGTCCAGTCTCCATTTTATATTCTGTATTCCTTCATCATAAATGCACTGACCATATTTTCAGTAAGACCATGTAAAAGGTGTGCTAAGACCTGTCCCAAGGAGGAGGAAGTCAGTCACCAACTAGATTCATTCTGATTGGATTACAGACCATCAGACAGCAGCTATGAAAGTACGTGAATATATACATTTTAGAGGAACACAGTTATGAACCTCACTGGGCCCCAGATCTAGATGATCATGGGACATCACCTAGTCTATAACCACAAAATCCTGGGTACTAGGAATAATGATTAGGGTACTGGATACATGCCAGATCTTCTCTCTGGTGATACTAAGTATTATAGTGCATAGCAGAGGGGAAACACAAAGGTGACATTGTTAAATAAATGGCAGTAGAGAAAAAAATGTGTTCATAGGCTTTAACATGATATTGGAGGATCTGGAAGTGGCCTTTGCCCTGAAAAAGTATTCAGTAGGCAGCTGCCCCTCTGTTCTGTGCTTAGCAAAAATTACCATGGATTACATCAAACTGAAATGCTTCAGCCCAGCAAATAAAAATGATAGGTGTGTGTGTGTGTACACTTTGTTAGATAGACATATCATTTGATACATGTATAAACATAATAATTATTATATAAAGTATATACTATTATATGTATTATATATTATATATTCATATTAGATGTATTATATACATATGTGTATAACATATATGCATATATCTGAAATATATGAAGATAATATATATGTCCAAAATATGTGAAGAATGCAAACAACCAAAAAAAAATGATTCATAAATGAACATAGTGTTTCCAAATAAAGTATGAGTGGCTTTCAAATGCATGCTTCTACCCTGTGTCCTGAGGTTGAGCGAGTCTGTGAAAGGCTGTTTCACAATTCACCAAACCCCATAGGTTTTGTGTTGTGAGCCCCATTGATTTTCAAAGCTAGCTTTTTTTCAGGACTCAGCTCTAAGGTGCAAATCTTTAATGCTGAGAAGCCTGGTGTGTTGTACAAACTCTTTCTTCTTAGCAAAGTTCAGTCTTGAGTTTCCTCCTGATAACGGGATTGTTCCAAATGGAGTTAGCATTTAAGGCCAGATGTATCTCATTATTATTTTCATCCTATGCCTGGTAGGAAGTAGTCACTTCACCATTTTTAGATTTTTTGTTTTGGGAAATTGTTCCTTATAGCTATATATTTGGTGGGTCTGTTGGAGAAATAGAGTTCAGGATCTTCCTCCTTTGCCTACATGCACCTAATACTCCCTTCAAATTCAAGTTTCTTGAGTAGAAAGATACGGGCGTTTAAGACCTGAATCCCATGCCAAACACATCTTTTGGTCTTCATGGAATTGATTTGTTTATGGGATGTTTGGAACACTTCTTTATCGATAGCTAAATATCACCAGAACGTGTCAATTATGGCTTCCCAACTTTCTTCCTAAATGTTATAGTGCTTCACGTTTATTTTTGTTAAATTTTTAGTGTTTCTTGAAGCCACTGACCCTTTGCCTGGTCACCCTCTGTGATTTTAGAAGGGAGAAAATATTTTATTACTCTTACTATACCTGAGAAACTGAATAGATTTTACCTGTCTTGGTTCATTTTTGGTTAGCTCCTGGTCATCTCTCTTGATGAAACTAAAAAAAAAAAAAAATCAGTAAAAGATTTTCATTTAACTGGGAAAATTAGTGCTATGACTGTTTCCTCTCTACATATTATACATTTTTAGTCTTTCGTTATCTTCTGCCAATTTAGCTTTAAAAGGGTACACCTGTATCTCTTCTGTCAAAATAATAGCTATTATTGAGCATATAATATATGGCAGATGTTATTTACTCATGACCTATTCTCAAGATATCTCAACAGTGAGGGAAACTGAGAATCATAAATGTAAACAATTACTCCAAGTACATAGAATTTGTAATGCTGGAACCATCATTGTCTATTCTTATTCTGAGTTATTTCTACAGTATCATGCTGCCCTTTGCATATAGTATTTTCTCTTTCCCTGACACAAATTATTGCAAAAGTTTCTTGTAGATTCATAGACACAGAAGGGGATAAAGGAAGTAATGGAGAAATGAGTTGATTAAGAAAAGGAAGTAGGGATTACTTAAGTGATTTCAAGTATTTTTGAAGTATCTATTTGAAGTTTTATATTCCTCCCTATTTTAGATGGTAAGAGAAAAGTTGAAGTACTTCCTATTTCAATTTGTGAAATAAAATACATATTCAAAGGATCTTTTTCCGTCCCTAACAACTTTATTATTACATTATTCAGATCATTTTATTTTCATTTGGCTGACTTATTCATAAGGGTTTGCAGATATGAATTTTATTTTAATGCAAGCACAGATAAATGTATTGAGGCAACCCAATCCATTCAGATTTTCATTGAAAGATTTATCTATTTATGCATACAAGAACTGGGGTACAGGCCAGAGGTGTGGGGGATGAGAAGATTCAGCAGAGACAGAGTGGAAAGCAGAACAGGTAGATATCCTGCTGAGGGGAACAGCAGGTGAGACAGGAAAGGTCTGCTGTGCCACGTGGGTCACCTCCATGGCTGGTGATCGAACTTGTGCTGCAGTGGCTGGCACATATTGTGCTGAGCTCTAACCCTTTTTGCAATCAGAGAGGGTCTTAGATTTTCATTTAAGCAAAGAAATCTGAATCTTTGCATCAAATAGACATATGTGAGACATATCGACTATAATTGTACTTAATGAGTCAACACATAAAGCATTTTTCTCTTATTCATACTAGATTCTATTTTTAAAATTACTGTAATTTCATTCCTTCAATATTCACTTATTTACTAGTAAGGTATTGGTATTAGATGACATTCTTGGAATAGTTTATAAAGTATAAAACTAACAAGATAACTATTAAATGTGCTTTATTTAGCAGTTTATGAGAAAACTAAACCAAGTACATCATTTTACCCTGTGAATAGAAAAACCAAAAACAATAGAATACTGAACAATGATAAAAGAAAAATAAAATATTTCATTTATACTTTTACCTTTTTGGATTAAAAAATAAATATAGACTGCAATATTTAGGCTGGGGTAATTGAAATAATCTCTACAAAGCAAACTAATCTATTTATATGGATAGGGTGGATTTCAGTAGCTTATTTGATAATCCAAATACTCAGAGAATTTTTTGTATGTAGGTTCAAAAAAGATGCAGACATTACCTATTAATTGTCATTTCCCTATTTTGATAGAACAGTTTAGTTAATTATGCCCAGACTAGATGATTTATGACTACTGTTAAATAAAAAAAAAAAATGAAGTTACATACAAACTCAAAATTTTTAGTATTTTTTCAACACCAGTCTAATTAACGGTATTTAATAGCATTGTATTTTATACAATACTACAATATATATTAAAATATATTATTTCCTCAAGCAATGAATATTTTTTGGAAATACCATTAAATGATATTTTAAGGGACATAATTTTGTTACTGGAAAAGTAAATATAGTGTTTGACCAGTATATAGTTTTCTTTGGGAAAGCATTTATTATCAATTAGGAGTTGCTAAGATGTAACAGAAGAATTCTTTTGAAACATAAAGTTTGGAATTAAAGTATTAAAATCTAGTATTTAGAATTCAGGTTATTATAATCAGAATTACATATTGTAATTATTGGCACTTATGTACTCTAACAAATTAGATCATGTTTAATATTTATATAAACAGCTTTATATTGTGTCTTCATTTTTAGTAAACATCATACAATCATAGGTTAAACACAAATTAACAACTTTATTTAGGTCTTTCATTTAAGTAGTTAGGAAAGCACTGCTTGAATTAATTTAACAAACAAACACTTTGAAGCATGAGTTTACTTCAAAGTGTCATAAAGATTAAGATTGTGATTGATAGGCTATAACTCATGGGGGATAATACATAAACTTCAAAAACCCTATTGAAATACTCAGTTACAAAAATTATGTAATCAGAGTTCAATTTCTTTGCATATGAAAGAGTAAATGAATTTTTTTCCTTGATATTTAAGTGATATTTTTACTTTTACATTTTTACTGACTTCAATGCATAAAATGATAAGCAAATTGCAAGAAAAGTAAATAGATATTGGCTTTGAGAAATTTTGCAATTTAAAGAAAAAAGACACAAATTCTGGTTTATTTTCTGATTTATCAATAGATAAAATAACTGTATAATAAGTAAACCAATATATAAATTTTAGAAGCCAGGACAGAAATTTAAGTGCATCTCAGGTTTGCCAAAGGGCCAAATTTTGAATAATACAATGTGCAGGGAGTGGTACCTGTGCAAATTATTGCTTGTTACAGAGCATTTCTAGCCATTGTAGCACATTGTGGCCATGAATGACATGTTCCTTGGGAGAAGATCTAGAGGATCTCTGTATAATACATAGTCTATTTTATGTACTATTCCAACAATGTATAGATTTTAGAAAAAAAATAGGTAATTACAGAGCCTCATGGTTACAATTTAGATACTTCTAATTTCCTTCCTCCACCACTCTGTAATGACAACTAGTGTGTCATCATCAGGCTATTAGAAACATTTTCATTCCTGTCATGCCTCACACAGTTGTATAAGTTACCCAACTGTGAATTTTTGATTTGCTTTCTGATCAGCATTTATTTATAAGGCATTGATCATTTATAATGAATTTTGTGTCATCAATTCTCAGAAATTAATAGAAATAAAATACTGGTTTCTTAAAAATGTGTAAAAAATGCACTAAATATGGATTTAAAATGGATACAATAAAAGTAACACAATTTAACTAAATGTCTTGAAATCCTTTCTATTGATAGATCTATGCATCTAAGATATGTTAGCCTTCTGTATTTTAGTAAACTTGCAGAAACTAAAAATCCTGCTTAACTTTTTTCCTGATTTAGTAGATTAAATATCAAAATCCAAATTAATATTTTTTTTCATTTATACAACTTTTCTATCAATTATTTGCAACAAAAGAACTCTTGTTCATTATAGAACCAATGTTTGGGTATTTTTTTTCATGTAAATTTTTAATTTCAAGTCTATTTTTTTTAACTTTTACTAAAACAGAATAACAGTATTCCTGTGCTATGAGTTAATTGCTAATTTCTCATTAAAAGAATGTCTTTTTATTAAAGATAGCAGAAATATATCTTAAAGCTTGTAGCAAGTTTTCCATTATTAAAGCTTGTAGCAAGTTTTCCATTATTAAAAAACTTACTATATTAACATTGATCCTAGTAAAGAGTTTAATTTTTAAATTAAGATTTATTTATTTGTGCATATAAGAGCTGGGCTATAGGTCTGAGATAGCAAGGATAAGAGGACTCACCAGAGACAGAGTGGGGACCATATAGTACAGGCGGACTGACTGAGATACACTGCTGACTGAGATACACTGTTGAGGGGAGCAGTGAGAGAGAGAAGACAGGTCTGCTGCTCCATATGGATCAGCTCCCTGGCTGGGGATTGAACTTGTGCTGCACTGGCTGTAGACAGCTTGATAGTATTGGTTCTAACCCCTTGCTCCACCAGGGAACACCCCCATAGTAAAGAGTCTATTAATAAATAATGCTTTATTTTAATTAATATTAATATTATTAATAATAAATATAGCACTACTACATAAGTTTGACTTAAAATTTGGCATGGATTTGATCAGATAATCAAGTCCTATAGTGGAAATTATTCTAGAATATCATATTAAAATAATTTTAACAATTACTAAAGACAAATCAATGAAGTCCTATCCATATTAGAGATGTCAGCTTATTCAAATTGAGCTTGCCAGATATGCATGTATATCATAAATAATTATGTAGGAGTGATGGACATACACTAAGAATAAACTTCCTGGAGTCTCAGAGTTAACTACTGACCCAGAACTATTTTAAGGCTTATTATCTATGCCATTGGCAGTTAGCTTTCAAAAAAAAAAAAAAAACCTTTTTTTTTTTTTTTGACTCATCACAAAATGGGAGTTTGATTTCTGTCCAGGGAACTACTTCACATAACACAGTAGACCTTTCCTGTCTGGCCTGCTGCTCCCCTCAGCAGTGTACTCCCGTCAATCTGCCTGCCTGTTCTGTTCCTCTGTCTCTGGTGAATCCTCTCATTCTCTCCTACCCCCATACCTGTAACCTACACCTAGCTCTTGTATGTATAAATAAATAAATCTTAAAAAAAAATAAGTTTGTTGCATCTTAGTGGACATATGTTCCTAATTCTGTTTTAAGTGTGTTCCTTGAATCTACCTTTACATTTTCTTATTGAAATAGACTCCCAAAACTATGCTACAGATGTCAAAAGAAATTTATATTAATTTCAATATAGGAGGGATAGTTGGATAGTTTAGCTAAGAAAATTTTGATTATTGAGGTACTGTAACTTTTATTTTTTAACTTCAATTGCTTTTTAAATAACTGGTTAGTGTTCTTCAGTTTCTTGATTTTATAGTGGAAGCTACTGAATCTTTGAATTGTTTTACTTAAATGGCTTTATCTACTATGCTTTCACTATAATATCAGAGGTACATAAGTATGAAATAAAAAAGAAAATACCTATAACTGTCAATACCACACAAATTAATAAGACTTGCCAGAAATTAAATGAAATAATTTGACAAGGAAAATTGCCTCTGCCCCAGTATAGTGAGTGAATACCCAAGCAGATAAAGGAGGTGGAAGCAAATTCAAGAGGACATATCACTGAGGACATATTTTTTGTTGGGTGGTACACAATAAAAAAATACAAAATGAGATAACACACAAGTTTCCTCTGATAAGAAAAGTTAAAATTCAGTACCTTGTCATTTTTTTTCTGTTTTGATAACTTTACAGAAAATTTGGAATATTTAGAGGAAAAAATAACACATTTATTAAGTTAGAATTGATTTATTTAACTCAGGAGTATGAACTTAATAGTTATGTGGAAATAAAGAATAGATCAGAAGGTTAATATGAGCTGTAATAAATGCATATCTGAACAGATTTTAAAATGTCATTTTTAGCATGTTATGATTATGCTGTGACATATTTCTCATATGTAAATATTGAATGAGTTTATATCATTGAAGTAATTCAATAATAAATAAATAGTGCTATCTATTCCAAACTTTATAATTCCAAATGAATTATACTTAAATTAGTATTTTAATATGATACTTAAGCCTGATTATTTGAGTTATTTCAATATTAGGATACATGTATATTAAGGCTTTATTTTATTTAAATGTATTATTCTGTATGTTTCATAGAATTAAAGCTAATACTTAACAACTTAAAGTAAGTGAGATATAGTAAACCACATCTTAGAGATGTGGAAATTGAGGGAAGAAGGTATACCCAACAACCCATAGTGAGAGTACAGAAACATGTGCCCACCCAGAGGGATTGTGAAACCATGACTTTGTCAGTAACATATGTTATAACTCACCTATGCTGTTAGTGGGAAGAAATAGGGGCACCCTAGGGCCCCCAAACCTGCATGCTCTGAATGGGTTCTACCATTTGCTGCATAAAAGCAAACATAGCCTAAGTGGTTAAGACCGCAGTTAGTGTGCAATAGAGGGAAGAGAAAATATACAATTTCAATAGTTTCCCTATGAAACACCCAATGTAACCTATCTTCTCATTGGTAAGTGACCAGCAAAATGAGATTGACCCAAAGCTGGACCACTAAGGCCTGGAAATCAGCTACAAGTCTAAGGTAGCTTCTGGTGGGTAACCATAGGAAAGGGGCAGAAGATCCAGGCAAGCTTGGAAAGCAAATAGTAAAGTTAGATGAAGGCTGTCATTGCCATCCCTCCCATGGGTTTCTCACCCAAATCCCTTTCAAGATCTCCTGTAGTGTCCTACAAGTCTCTGGTACCAGTCAGAGGCCAAGAAACAAACCTTACTGCTTTTTCATCTTTCATGGTCCATGTGCTTCCTCTCAGTCTTCTTCTACTCTTCCTTCTTGCACCAGTATTTTTTTCCTTTCTCTTTACTCTTCAGCTCTGCCCTTCCATGGGTGGAGCAGGGAACCTGAAGCCTTCCCTTTCTATGGATATCACACTGTTACGATACCACTATTTGCAAAAAGTGAGAATCATAATTTTGAAAAATTATATTTTTAAATTTAAGAAATTAAGATACATTTTGTAAGATCTTTAATTGAAAACCAGAATTGTTCAAAAGATATATGTGAAGGTTGGATTTTAGTGCTATATTCTGTATATTCTTTTTACAACATAGTACCGCATATGGCATAGGATATAATTGATTTCTTATCTAAATGTACCTTGTATATTAAATTAGAACAATTAGAACACTTTGGTATTATGGCTAACTATCAAATGGAATGTTTCCATTTTTCCAAGATGTCCTTTGAACAGATATAATTTTCCACTTTGGAAAACTAATTCCTTATCTTTTGAGGGCAGAACGTCTTCACTCAGTCTTTGAATTTTGACCTAATGTTGCTACAATTAAATGTCCAACCAAAGTGCTAACTTAGCATACTACACTTTCCTCTTAAGTTATTTACAAGAGTTATTATTTCCTTTCTTTGAAAAATAACTAATAATTTGTTCCTTCAAGTGTTTGACACAGTGCTTTTCTCCTTGATATTTTAATATGCAAAACTCAACATTTTTCTAGCTTTCTTTGCATTGCAGAAATGTCTAAAGAGGCACATTTAAAATTACCTGATGATATACTTTCCACTACTAACAGTCTCGTGAAATGCAGAGTGAACATTTCAAGACAGATTTTTATAATGTATCTATGAAAAAATAAGTGGGTTAAAATATTCCATCACATCATTTTTAAAGTTTCTAATTAATCTTTTAACGCATTCTGCTAGTAGTGAATCACTACTAGCAGTAGAACTTTTTTAAAGTGTAAAATTTATTTATTTTTTCACATTTCCCCACCTGTTTCTTTTCCTTTCTCTCCTGGATGCCTTGTATGTATGCTTATCTTTAAAGGTTTGTCTTTGTATGACCTTTTATTTGTTTTTCTGCATTCCACATATAAGTGAAAACATCACATCTGATATTTATCTTTTCTTCTTCTGACATATTTTGCTTACTATCAAATCTTCTAGCTTTATCCATGTTGTCACAAAATGTAGAATGTTTAAGGTGGGTCTTCTGGTGTCCCATGTTCTTGAATTTAAGACAAGTTTTATCATGTCAGGGGACTTTTTACACAACATAAAATTGTTTAACTACTGGCTATCTTTTTTCTTAATGGGGAAAGAAAGGGCTAATAATATCAATGGATCAATATTTAAAATAAAAATTGATTTTAGTTAATGATCTTTGATGTTTGAGGTCAAATCAGTATTTTCTTTTCCATTGGATAGCAGAGTTTTCACAATTTCTTATGCTGCCTCGGCACCATTATTTTTTTTTTCAATACTGCCAAGTGCTGGTGAATATTCATTGTAATAACAACAATAATATTATTGAACTGTTAATACATGTCAGATAATGTTCTAAATTATTTATACAATTTTATTTAATTCTTTCTACACCCACATCTAGTTGAAGTTATATCACTTATCCAAAGTCACACTACTAGTGAGTAAAAAAAAATTCAGTCTTTTAAAAAAAGATATATTCATGCATACAGAACAGGGCTACAGAGGTACAGTGGTGGTGAGATAATTCACCAGAGACAGAATGGAGAGCAGATAAGACAAATTGATGAAGTACACTGCTGAGGAGAGCAGTGGGCAAAACAAGAGAGGTCTGCTGTGTCATGTGGGATACTCCTGGGCTAGGGATCAAGCTCCTGCTGAAGCAGCTGTGGCTAGCTTCATAGTGCTGAGCTTCAACCTGTTGTGCCACCAGGGAAGACCCTAGAGAATTCAGTCTTAAAACTTAAAGTCAATTAAGTCTTAAAACTTAGTCTTGTCCTCAGAACCTGCTAGCCTCTCTAAATGATTCAGCTCCAGAATGTGACTTCATTTCCTTCATTATTAATTAAAAAACCTTCATAAGGAGCAAATTGAACCTTAACTGATATTTAACCTTATTATAAAAAGTTTTTAGTCCTTATTATGCTGACACCAGTCTCCTGAAATAAAATAGTTCTGACCTTATAAGGTTTGAATGTTTCATTGTAATATGACATTTCAGATTTCTGGGAATAATTTCTATGCTATTTTATTTTAATTGCCATGTATAGCATACAATTGAATGGGAAATTCTTCAATCAAACTTGAACTATCAGATACTCCTTTGATAATGAACTAGGGCTTTAAAATATTTGGTTCTGTTTTTTTTTAATTTTAATAGTTTTATTTTATTTTATTTTTTATAATGAAATACTTTTCCAGCATTCCTTTATATAAGAGCTTTGATGCAGAGATTTGGGGACAGGGGAAGAAGTAGATAAAAAAGAAAGGAAAATGTGCTAATCCTATGTATGTTAGCACAGATTTGGTTGACTTCAGAGTTATGATATCACCTTACACATTATTATATTATCATATATTTAATCCATGTATTGTGGGGAAAACATGTAAGCTAGTTTCATTTTATTTTTAGGAATTCTATAACATTATAGAGCATTCTAAATATAATATTAAAAATACTCATGACAGCCCTCCCTTGTGGCGCAGCAGGAGAAGCTAAAGTCACTTCACCATGTGTTCTATCCCTGACCCGCAGACGATCCACATGGCTGGCAGACCTTTTCTGATGGCAGACCTTTCCTGACATATAGTACACTTCTTTGGTCTACCTGTTCTGCTCCCCTCTCTTTCTCTAGTGAACCCTCTCATTGCCCCTGCACCTCTGGCTTGTACCCCAGTTCTGTATGCATAAATAAATAAATCTTAAAAAAAAATACTCATGGCTATAGTTCAGTCCCAAGAATTTTAGGAATTCTACAATATGACTGAGCATTCTAAAAATAACATTAAACATATTCATGGCTATAGTTCAGTCCCAAGAATTTTAGGAATTCTACAATATGACTGAGCATTCTAAAAATAACATTAAACATATTCATGGCTATAGTTTAATTTCCAGAATGGTATAATTTAACATAGCCTCCAGCTACTCATTTGTATTTCTTTAGAACTGTGTCCCTATTTAAGTAGATCTTCAGCTACCTGATGTTTGTCATATTGTAAACTTATGGAATTTTCCAGAAAACATTTTATCATTCTTTACTGTTCTCTTGTTTTTATCCAGGTTTCTTTCATTTTGTTAGTTGTACTTGTGGCTCTATACTGTGGGTCAGTACCTCCATAGCAAAGCCATAAGTTACACATACTAGTCAAAATGTAGTGATGGTACTGTAATTCAGAATGTGATAAACCAAGTTTTAGGATGTATCATGTATTCAGAGATCCTTTAGATGTATTCAGAGATTCTTATAGTATGTAATGCCATGGATTTAAAATGAATTAAGAGGTTATGAAGTGAAAATGACTCTTTTCCTTAGAAAAATTGGTGACTAGTGTAATATTTCACAATTATCTATAAATACCAAAAATTACTTGAAATATGCAATCATTAGTGGCCTATATGAAAAGAATGTAAATGATCTCAGCTTTGGTAACTTACCAAAGAGTGTGATGCTTCTTTTCTCTTAGGAATCTGTGTCACTCAGAACCTCATGTGAAGTTAACTAGAGAGAAGAACACAACATAGAGCAGTACTTCTCAGTCTGACTAACTGCATTAGGATCAACATGAGAGCTTTTTTATAAGCACATAGTTACAGATAATGCCACATACATTCAGGATCAGAACTTGGGGGTGCAGGTACGGTGATGGCAAAAATATGCACTTCAACTGTACACAAAGATGCATTCAAGAATTCTCCAGTTAACTCAGATGACCACATGAGAGTCTCTGCTGTAAACTACAGCTCAGAGTCAGAGAGACATACTGTTTTCAGATCTTGCTTAACCATAAGAAGCACTTCAATACTCCAGTCCTTCCTCTAAACCAAGTTTAGATGAGTCCTTCGGGATAATGAGACATAATGCGGTTTAACTTCCTTGCACAGTACCTAGGCCCTATAAGGATTTAAACAGAAAGTAATTACTATAATTGTCATCACTGGTGACACTTTTGAGGTAGATATTACTGATAAAATCTCTTAGGCCAGAGTATGAGGTGATTATATTCTTACAGAAAATTTGTCCTTTGTAAATAGATTGGAAACTGAAGTCATTGTCATAAATCTTTATTTTTTATTTCAATATATATCCTCCATAGCCTAGTCATCCAAATCTAAAGATTTATTTTTTAAGAGTTCTATTTGATATTCTACTTTTGCAGTTTGCTTCTATTTGTTCAAAATAAACTATTCCATTTTTCACATTTTCATTTGTTTGGTTTTACAAACTTGTCCTGCTGTGTTGTAAGCCAGTAACTTATTATAGCAGCACCATTTCAGTTTTGTTTCAATATAACTTGCAGCACACTCATAAAATTCCCTATCTAGTCATTGGTTATTTTTTTGTGAAAGTTTGTCAATGCAGTAAGTGAAAGAGGTGGCAAATATTTGGTTTTTCAGGATAATCATTCTGAAAAACAAAAGTATATCTATAAATTCTAGAGAAAAAAACTTACCGTGGGAGTGGTTGGTTGACCTTTAAAAGTCCAGGCTGCATCTTTTCTGCCCACCTGTGACTATGCAGGTATTTCTTTTCACAAACCTTTTACCTTTGTAAAGCATCTGAGCAGCTCTCCTCCCAAGATTGCAGGCCTCTGTTTTAACAACCCCAGCCCTTTTTCAGGGGAAACTCTTTCTGCTGGCTTGTGTCTGTGCAAGCATCCATTACTTTTTCATAATAAAACTCCCCTTATGGATATTAAATAAGCAAAAATAAGACAAACAAATAAGATGCTTTAATATGTACAAAACAGAAGCAAAGAGTTTCCCAGTAAAAAAAAAGCTGGAAAAGGTAGTAGATGTGCATGTTTATCCCTGGGAAGGTATTTTCCTGTTGCTTCAGTCAGTGTTTGCTTTTCATTGCGTCATGCTATCTGAAACAACTTGTCAGTTGCCTCCCTGATGCTCTCGAATACCTACATATCCCCTCACATTCCCAGAAGCGAGTGTGACAACTCTTGTTTGCATAAGATTATGAAGTTCCATATTCCATATACATAGCATGGTATTGCTGTCTTATTTCCTTAGAGGTTAGCAACCATGCAATTTGTAGACTACACATCCCCCTTCCTTAAGAATTATGTCCTTTTGGAGTTTTTATAGTTAAATTTTACTTTGTAAACTTATTTTTATGAAATCAAATATCAATTTTTTTTACTAATTATTGGTGTTTTCTTTTTAATCTAACTTGTACTTTGTCAGTGACATTTGTGGCAATTCTGTTTTTTCGTGGTTTGTATCTTAAATGTCTTGTTATTGTTTTCTAATGGCAGGGAAACTCTATCCCACAATACTTGAGAAGGATGACTATCATTCTCTAATGCTTTATGCTTCCTCTTTATTGAACTCTCCAAAAAGTGGTTTATTCTGAGGCCAAATTTTCTGGTTTGGAATCTCCACCTGACAAAATCAGGTATAAGGTCTAATCTTTCCTGTGCCTATTTTCTACATAGATAAAATGAAGATAATAAAGGTATGCATCCTATCAAAGTGTTATAATAATTATCAATATTACATTCAACTTTTCTAACATGTACATGACCAGTTCAGATATCTTGTCAAATTACAATGAATTTGTATAACTTTTATGCACACATAAAAGTTTTTATGCAAACATAAAACTATGCCTAAACATAGTATTTGGAGAATCAATGAAAGGCAGGAAGAAGAGTTGAAGGGTGAAATTTGCCCTGAATCTCTAAAACAAATCTCTGAACTCAAATCTTAGAAGTGTAGTAATATATTTCATCTTTATGTTAGCCACCATCTCTCTTGTCAGACTATATTGAGTTATTCCTGATGTGACCATGTGACCGCGTCTTGACTCAGAGAACCATATCTTCCCATAATCTTTAGTAGCAATGTTGATCACGAAGACTCAGGTTGGTCTTATGTCATTGTGCTGCTCCTGCAACAAAGCTCGGGTCTTTGATTCCCCCCACCCTGTAATTGAGCCAATCTCCAAACTGGTTTAGACCTGATTGACTTCATGGCCTTGTATTAGTTTGTTCAAACTGCCTAACAAAATACTACAAACTAGAAATCTTATGCAACAGTGGTTATTTTTTTACAGTTCTGGAAGCTGGAAGTACAAGATCATTGTGCCAGTGTGACTGATTTCCTCTGAGACTTCTCACATCGAGTGCAGATGACTGCTCTGCTGCCTCTTCACATGGTCTTTCTGTGCTGTGTGCTGCCGCAATCACTTTGTGTGTCCAATTTCCCTTTTAAACGATACAGTCATGTTGGATTAGGGCCTCCATAAGACTTTGCTGACCTCATTTAACCTTAGTTATCTCTTTACATCCCTTATCTCTAGATACATGGCTCTGACTTCAGCATATGGAATTACTGTACGGAGGAAGGTGTTTACTTCATCTTCTAATACCATATTCATACTTCTGTCCCAATACTCTTCAAAGTTCCTGGACTTGAAGCTCTTTTTACTATTCCCTCTTTCTTTGACCCTAATCAGTACTTATGAGTCCTTTATGTGTGCTCTCACTGCTTGCTTTTCTTTGCTATAGCAAATGTTATTCTGTGTAAGCAAGTATCTTTCTCCCCCATTCACCTCCTTCTTTGTCTGGTTAACACCTAATCTCTTTCAAATGTTACATTACCTTTCACTTTTCAAAGCAATTTTCTTTCTGGTTTATTTTTTTCCTCACTGTGATCATTATGTATATTAACTAGCATCTGTCTCAGCAAGTTTTAAGTCCATCACAACTGTTAACTGTTTATCTTTATCTCCAGAAATAACTTGATTTTATTTTATCAAAACAAAATGTTTACACATAAACCCTGTGTATTTGATAAATGACTAGCTTGAACTGTTTCCTCACATAATATGCCTGTGTCGTTACATTCATACATAGTTTTCTGCATCAACAAAACTATTCAAACTTAATATGAAGAAACCTCAAGAGCTGTTCCCCTAAATAATTCTTCTAACCATCATGTATACTAAAACATTTCCATGAATGGATAAAAGCATTTTCTTTAATGTAAGACTAGAAGAATAGCTAAATTCCTGCTATTCATCTTACCGTATACACTTAATATATTATTTTGGTTCTATAATGAACATCTTTGGCTCTAATATCAATGATTAGAGTGATATAAAGAAACTTAGAATAGGTTTTGAACATATTTTTTAGCAACAATCAAATTATACAGAAACCAGAGTTGCATATGAGCATAAAAGTATATCTACCATGATGCTATATCCATTATATTTAAACAAGTGCAAATCTGTGTAAGAAAAGACTTGGGTATTAATAATTGTCTTCAGGTAGAGGTGTATACCTATTAAATCCCCTGACTGTTGCTGTTGCAATTTATTAAAATGGCTTTAAAACTGTGAGAGATATCAAGACATCTTCCAACTTGTTAGGGGCATGGGATTGATTCTATGTGAAAAACTTAACTTTTTAGTGGATTTAGTTGGAATTTATACTCCAAAGTAATAAATATGGGTAATTAGTGATAACATGCTCTCTAGATAGTTTTCCCCCCTTGTTATTGGGAAAGTGATGGGTGAGCTGCCCTTCACAGCACTGTTGACAAACTGCCAGGCAGGGCCTCCAGACCGCTGATAAGAGTGGCACCCTAGCCCATGACATCCAGTTGACTCTTCCTTCCCACCTCAATAAATAAATAAGTAAATAATCTCATGGATGCCATCTGTCTTTGACAACTCTTTTAGCTCTCCTCTCAGAGTTTTCTTCTTTTTTTCATATTGTGGCAGCTTTTTCGAATGTAATCTGAAGTCTGTGTATTTGCTCCAGCCCCTGAGTTTTCCTTATTTGCCCATCTGCTCAGTAGCATCAGTTTTCCTCTCTACCCAGGAATGTCTGTGCTTCCCAGAGAGGTACGTCCTGACAGGACATCATCATCTTTGCTGTTAGAAACATGCCATGAGGCACCAAAAGCACATATAAACTGGGTCAGATTGTTTCCCACTGGAAAGTTGTAATTCAGCAGTTTATTCAGATTGCTTTCTGCCAGGAAGTATTTGTATTTTTCATAGGAAAGATGTCTTAATCTGAGTTAAACAGCCCCTTTCTTTTCATTCTCGTCATCGAAGACCTGGGTGTGTGTGTGGGATTGTTTATGTATGAAAGTTCATTTCTTTTTCCCATTGTAGGTTAGTGCTTCTGGGCCTTTGAGTATGGATGATTTTACACTATTTACACTCCTTTTTCTGTTAAAGGTTTGAAAAATTCACAGAACTTCAAAACTTGTTTTATTTCTTGGCTGACTATACTTTTTTTTTTTTCTGTCAAAAGAGAAGAATGCAATTGGGATGTTAGATTTCTTTGCTTCATATGTTGAAAGCAGTTACATGAACAGCACTATTTTTACTAGCACACATTTTAAATATAATGATGCCTTACATTTTAGTGATGCAGAAAATAATGGAAGGTGGATGTTCCTGATTAATATCATTATGTATTAATAATAGATAAATTTCAATTGAAGCATTATATGCTCTTTGATAAGTTTTGCAGTAATAAGAAGGAGCTGCATGTTGTTAATATATTTTGGCTTTAATCTGGATTAGTAGTTAAGTCACTTACAGAAATAGTGTTGCTGATTAACAGAAACTCCGTCAATATGATTTTCCTGATTGCATTGATAAAATTTTTTTCTCTAGATTGGATAATGTGTGTTTTGTTATAAAAAATGTGACAGATAATATTCAGTCTTTTACTAGATTAATCCACAAAGGAATGCACAGCTTATAGTGAAAAGGTAGTATTTCTTCATAGATTAAAATTGTAGTAATTTTAGAGAAATCTGCTAGACTTGATTGCCATCCTATTAATTATAGGTATGATATTGATAAAAATAAACTGGGTGATTCTATGGTTATGTGAAGGAAAATAAGACAATTAA
>NW_004567115.1:14628682-14653695 GCF_000260355.1 Condylura cristata
ATATATATATACATATATACACATATATACATACACATTCACATTATTCATTTTTAAAAACAATGCTTACTTCCTCTTCTCCCACTTCACCCACCCATCATCACCATAGTTCCCCCACATTCCTTCTGCCTTCCAGTCTCTCTCTGTCCCCCTCCCCTCTAGGATATTCTGGTCTGTAATTATCTGTTTGTTTTTGTTTTGTTCTGTTCGGTTTTGTATTGAAATAAAAATATACTCCCCCCCCCCTTATGTCTTACTTGGTTCTCTTATATTCCTCCTATACGATTCCTCAGACTAATAAAAATGGAGCTACTATATGACCCAGCAATTTCACTCCGAGGGATCTACCCAAAACACAAAAACATTAATTCAAAAGGATATATGCACCCCTATGTTTATTGTAGTACCATTTACAATATGTACGTACCGGAAACAACCTAAATGACTAAAATTAGATGATTGGTTCAAGAAGATGATACACACACACATAATTGGATCAAGAAGATGTGATACACACACACACACACACACAATGGGATAATACTCAGCAATAAGTTTTTAAATATTTTTAAATCAATTTTGTTTTAATCAGAAATTTTATTTTATAGATATCAGTGCTTCTTAGAAATTGCCACTGAACTAAAAGAAAATAAACAAATGCTGCCATGTTCTTAAACAATCAAGAAATGGATAAACAGCAATACAATATGACTCTAAACATCTTGAAGTATTTCAGTTGAATTTTCTATGTATATTTCAAATGTTAAATTTCAACATTTTAGTAGTAATTTTGATGCCTGTTATTTTCATAATATGTTGTAATTTAGAAAATATTTATATCCATTTTATTCAATCTTCACAATTAACTTGAGATATAACATGTAGTTTTCCCCTATAGTATTAAGTATGCTATCTTTACATATAAAGAAGCTGGATTTAACAGAAGCTATGGGGCTATCTAAGGTCATCAATCTCTGATTCTTCTGAATTGCCATTGAGGGGTAGCCACACTTTCCAGCATAGCACAAGTATTTTGTTTCTTGTACCTAGAGGGATATACTTTCCTTCTGGGACATATCTCAAAATAAACACACTTGTCCCCCTAACCTAGACTCTTACAGTATTCCCAGTGCCACCTATGATACTCTCTTTTATTGATTTCTGTATCCATTACTTTGTTTTATACCAGGTTTTCAGATGATCTATGCTTCCTTAATGGAGATCCGAGGCTCCTTCTTTTGTGTGGGCTCTGCTTCCCCACCTCCACATGTGGTGTAGAGAAAGCTATCTTCATTCTTCTACCCTATTAGGGAGCCCAGAACATGATATAGGTGCCCTTGGTTGTCCTCCCATGGACTATATCAACTATTACAAAGTTCTAGTCAAACACAATTTTTAGATTTGTGTTCCCTAATAATTTTGAATCTCTCAAGTTGTCATTCCAAAAAGGAGCTAGAGACTCCTTTGCTGGGGGAGTCCCCTAATTAATATGCAATTCCCTTTGCTTGGTTTATCCTTTGGGAATAAGCCCTAGACAGTTTAACTCTTTAATGTTCAGAGCACAAACTGTGCTATGAGTTTCTATGAAAATTCATCCTCTGAGAATGTCATAAAACATTTAATTCTTAAAAGACTATGAAATAACAAAATCAAAATAACAAAATCAATTTTGAACTGTGTTGAGAAAAATATTAATTTTTCTAGCCTTCATAATCTTCCCAAATGTCATTGATTCAATTAGTGAAAGACCATAGAAAAATTAAAATACCTAGGAGTAAATGAAGATTAAAAAAAAAGGTCTCTCCCTGGTGGCACAGCGAGTTAAAGCACAGCACTGATAGGCTAAGGCCACTTCAGCATGAGTTCAATCCCCAGGCTCAGGCGTGACCCACATAGCGTGGTAGACCTCTACTGGCCCTCCCGCTGTTCCCCTCTGCATTGTGCTTTTTCAGTCAGTCTATTCTGCTCCCCACTCTGTCTCTGGTGAATCCTCTCATTGCCCCTGCACCTCTGGCCTGTATCCCAGTTCTGTATGCATAAATAAATAAATCTTTAAAAAAAAAAACAGCATTCTAGAAATATTTTTCTTCTACATTTATTAAGAAAAATTATGTAATATATCTTCTTTCCTCACCAGTGTGTTATATTCACTATGCATCACTTCCACTAAGATATGTTTAATACACAAACAAAATATTTGTCTGCAATTCTAATATATTAGCATGACAAATTTGTGATTTGTTTGTCATGATGCATTCAAACTTTTTTTAAAACAGATTTGTCAACTTCATAGAATTTATAAAATCATTTTAAATGAAATCAGTTATAGCCTATAATGAAAAGAGGAACAGAATTCCTGATTCATAGTTAGGCTAAACAATGAACCTTGTAGAGAAAATCAAGTTTGCCAAGATGTTAATGTGAGTACAAGTATTCAGAGTAAATCTAAAAGACGTATCAATGCATTATTGACTATCAAAAGTGTATCTTATATTTTGGGAAAGAAATCAATTTTGTTAGCAAGGCTTTTGTATAGTCTTTGAACTTTTTAAGAAAATAAAATATGTGCTAAGATTCACACATACTTAATTTGTATTAATGTTATTAGATAGGCTAGTTATTTTCTTCAGATACTAAAGAGTGTATTTTTCAAAAGGATGAGATTTTTTCCACATATTTCCCAACAAAACACATTTAAATCGATTTATATCATACTTAGAAAAATAAGTGGAATACAGAAGGATTTTCAGGTTATACTGTAACAATGGGAATGGTAGGCTTAAGAAAGTTAAAGAGAATCATAATTACACACCTCGTGATTAATTAAGGTCAACATGTGGTTTTTTTTTTTTGTGTGTGTGTGAATTGTTTGACATTGGGATGACAGTGACAAAATTTCTACTGCCCTGAAAGTTTAGTAGCAAATTAATTTTTCAAAATATTACTGCAATTTAATACACATATTAATTGATATTTAACTTTATGCAGTGAAATAGTTTCTTGAAAAATTAATTACCTTATCATTCATTTGGGTTAATTATAAAGCAATGCAACTTCAAATTAAAGTGTAAATGGTTTTGTTTAATTACATTGTGATCATTAATAATGTAGGTAAATTTATTTCACTTAAGATATCTATTATCTGAGGGACTTTTCCCAAAAGGTTATTAGAAAATGTTTTGCTGTATTTTGGAGAGGTCCCCTGGATATATATCAGAAGATGAAATTCTACTAAGAAGAGTTACCAGTGGGATTTCTATGCAGAGTCAGAATGAAACTGTTAGAATGTTTGTTTAATACAGCGAGTACAAGATAATCAGATTACCCATTCATTTCAATTATTGACTGATAAATTGATACAGTGATTGCATAAACTGTTTCACACTTTGTAAGTGGAATTCATAAAAAAGGAGACTTTTTTAATCTCTGTAAGAGTGGTATTTTAAAATTTTAAATGCTTTTATTTTGGGGCTTCCTTACTGGGACTAGAGGTTAGAGTCAGAGCTCTATCAAGCTATTGCCAGCTACAGCAACATGAGTTTGATAGTGGGCCAAGGAGCCAGCTCACATGACACAGTAGACCTCTCTTGTCTCGCCCATTGTTCCCCTCAGCAGTTTGCCTGTTGTGCTTCTCAGTCTGCCTTTGGTAAAATTCAGGCCTGCAACCCACTTCTTATTTGTATACATAAATACAAATACATCCTAAAAATATAATAAAATGTTTTCATTTCTCTGCCGCATATTTCCTCTTATGAGGTAGCTCAGTTTAGAATTTTTCAGTTTTTTAAAAAAATATGACATGTACAGTTTCTCTTAAAATAATATATTTCAATTTAAAAAAAAATTCTTGCTATTTAGCCAAAAATATTTACTTTGAAAATGGACTGTGCAAATGAGAGAAATACTGTGACTCACCACTTTTTGATTATGTTCACTTTCAATAATTATTCTTAAGTTTACTGTCTTTGTGTGAAATATACTTTAATTTGACTGATAGACATCAAAACATGTAATATGTGATTTAAAATGTTTTAAAACTCATTGAAGAGAAGTTATTGCATGATGAATGATCAGTTAAAGATTATAAAATCTATATTCTATTTTGATTTTTTCCACAAGGATATATTCTGAAACAAACTTGAATGATTTATTCAAGACAAACTTGAAAAAAATAGTGATTACAGAATTATTATCCATGATCCCATATACAAAAATGAAACAGCAATTTATTAACAATTCAAATAGACTGTTTAAACATTTATTATTAAATTGACAGGGCATGGAAGCTTTCCTTGGGTTTCTGCAACTTTATCTTACACAGAGAAGAATCAATTCAGATTCTTAAAATATTTCCTCACCTAGATTTCATTATAGCAGTCTCAAAAAAGTTTGTGGTGAAGTGGAAAACATTAAATTAATAGCATTTGACTAAATTTATAATTGGCAAATATATAAAGTTAATCAGCAAAATATGATTGCAAATTTCTATGCATTCTGCAAGAAAATACAATTTGCTACAGGCTGAGTGCTGCTAAAAGCTAAGCCTTAAGATGTGTGCAGTTACTGCTAAGGATTTAAAATAATAAGCAAAGTTTCAAAGTAATTTATTTTATCATAGCCTGTGTTAATGGTACTGCACATATCACAATATAATTGTGATTTTAGAGATAGTTTGTGTATATATAAGAAAAATATACTTTCTGCAATTACTATAGGCATCAACTTATGCTTATCAACTTACTGTATCAGTAATACCCATTTACTTTAATTTACAGTATGTTTTATGTATACATGCTTTATAATTCTATAGATTGTTTGTGTTTCTTGTAAGTGGTTTCTAATTCAACAACTTTACATCTGTTTATTTCAGATTTTTCTAGTATCTGGGATCCCACCAAAGATCAAAACATTGAACATTGTTATTTTCTGTTACATTTATGTCCTTGTTAATAAGACATTTGCTATTAGAATGAAGTTCTATTGTTCCATAAAATTCTAGTCTTAACATAAGTTTCACTACTCAGTGAGTAAGTTTAACCTTCCCATGAAGTTTTGCAAATGTTCTTCAATTACCTGTCCTTTCAGATGTACGCTACGTTTTTGATGCTCTAGATGAACTGCTGTGATGCCCTCTACTTGTGCCCATCCTTGCTTTACTCCTGGATGTTTTGACTTGCACACAGTGCAACAATTCATTTCTGGCAGTGAACTGAATAGAATACATTAAGCACACATCCTGCATTCTGAACTGCTTTCTGTTTACTTTGAATTGTAATTCAAGGCATTGAGGTCAGGCGCTAAATCTCTGGACATTTAGCCTTTAGTTTTCTCATATTTTTTTAGCCTCGCGTGCTTTATCCTGCATTATAAAGTGGCAGGAGATAAGGCAACTTCATGAATGTTATTTGGATGTTGATAAAAGAAACGAAGCTCTCCTTTCTCCCTTCCTCAGAGAACCACAACAGTGTGCATTCTCACATAGACCAGGGCATAAGATCATGCCAAAGCTTAGTCAGTTTTAATGAAATTATGTGATTTCTGAAGCTTTGTTCTCTTCATTCTAAGGAAAAAAATAAAAAGACACATTGATGTAATTTTCTTCAATTTTAGTATACTGGCTTGGTTAGTTTGTGAGGGGTGAGGAGAAATAAGAACCCAAATGTATTCAGTTCCTGTTTGAAAACCTTTAGGAATGCCTATTTCATTTATTTCATACTTGAGTATTGAATATTTAGTATATTTCATACTTGAGTATTGAACATTTATTAGCTTTAAGGTAAATTAGCTTGGAATTAAAGTAGTTCATTTTATTTTATTTTTTAAGATTTATTTTACTTATGCATAGAAGAGCTGGGGTGCAGGCCAGAGGTGTAGGAAGCAGTGAGGAGATTTACCAGAGACAGAGGAAGGTGAGCAGAACAGGCAGATTGATTGAAATACACTACTTGAGGGGAGCCGCAGACAAGACATGAGAGGTCTGATGTGGCATATGCGTCAGCTCCCTATCCAAGGATCCAATTCCTACTGAAGTGGCTGCCAAAGGCTTCATAATACTGAGATTTAACCTCTTGTGTTGTGCCATCAGGGAGGCCCTTAATTATCACTTTAATAAAGGATTCTGCATTTTAAAAGGAAAAGGTGTCTTTTTTCCTTGTGTTCTTACTGTAATCCAATATACGATATATAAGAAAATCCACATTTATATCATGAATATGACACACATATCCATAATATCAAAATGTCTGTGCTTAGTAAAATGTAATAATGCTGTTGATAATAGCCCTAATTCAGAATGCTAAACTATACCAAACAAAATGCTACGTATATATGTGTGGGTATGCACACACACAGACACACACTCTGCCAAAAGTAATTTAATTTTCATTTAAGCATTCAAAAACATTCTGGAAGTGTGTTACATAAACATATATGCACAATTTTATGATGCTAAATTATAAAATATATTTTATTTAATGCCAAAATTAAATCTGAATATGATCATGCACCTAGAACAAACATCCTGCTTATAGGATGCATAATAATAAGAAAGTTAAATGGCAGGATTACGTCAACAAAAGCAACACTAGAGAACACTCTATAGAACAACAACAACAACAACAACGAAAAAAAAACATGATTTTTTTCAAAAAATAGTCAAGAAAATAAAAATGTAGGGTGAAAATATATAGAATAGAGGAGATTTAACCAGCTTAAGAAAATAATGTTATAATGAAATGTTTTCATTTAGCTTAAAACAAACAACTACTTTTTTAAAAACCAGAAGATAATCAGGAGTATGTAGATGTTGTCTTGTAATGTGTTTATACAATACAGTGACTATTGCCTTATGCTTAATAATGGAATTGAAGTTATATTTTGTCAAAACACCATTATTTCATACTCAAATAGGTAAGACTAAATGCTATGCTGTCTGGAAATCCTTTCAAAATAACTTAGAGTACTGAACAAAACAATATTGGCCAGTAGTTGATAACTATACATTGGGCTCTACTTTGCTATCCCCTAAATTTATGTATGTGATTGAATTTTTCTCTAATGAAGAGAATAAAATGATTCCTACCACTAATTTTTATGAGAGTAACATTACTACTAGGCTAAATATGTCATTATGATTATACTCTTGCATGTCTTTATAAAGTTAGCCACTAATCTAATTCAAGTATGAATTGAAAGAGAATATTGGTTGAAATAATCTGAAATAAAGAGCTTCTGGTACATGTATAGTGAAATATAATTTATATAATTATGTATAGCCATGTATCTTAACTAGAGTATATAAAGGTATATGCGGTATAGTTAGGACATTATTATAACAGTAAAATATAGATAAGTTTAGGAGATAGAAAGCCCAGAGTTCAACCCATTATTTGCCATTTATCAAGTTAATAAAAACATTAAGGTTTCTGTAAATGTGTTTCAATCTTATATGTTGTTATCAGAAACTTCATCCCTTGTTATAAGGGATACAAGAATAAATATCTATAAATAAATTTATAAGATATAAGGTAGCCATAGGACACATATTTAAATGATAAATACATATTTAGAAATATTATAAATTCAATTAAATTAAAAAAAATCAGGCATAGTAAAGGTAATTAAAAGAAGTAATATATTTCAAGTAATAGTAATATGTCACATTTTATATCTCTAGATATTTTTGAGTATGAAATGGGGATAATTTCAATCCAGATTTCCAAGTGAAAGAATATTTACAAAAATTATAGGTAAAGTAAAAACACTATTTTTTCTCAGAATTTTCTGACTCTGGAACAGGGTAGGAATATCTTCTGTAGATTTTTTTTTCTGAAAGTTCCATTTAATTTCTCTAATACTTTTTATTATATTGGAATTTAGGGGTTTTATTTATTTATTTATTTTTTTAATCACACTGTGAACTTCCTAGGGAAGGGAATCTCATCTCACCTCTCACTTCCAACACTTTGGCATGCCAAATGAGACATAGTAGGGATTTGATCACTTAGTTAAATAAAATAATAAATTAATTAAAGTTTAAAAAAATACTGTCCAGCAAACATAAGGAGGATACCTCTCTTCACTAGGATCACAAGATGCAACCTACATATTCTTCAGATTACTGACTATGAATTTTATTTTGTGCATTCCAGGTGGTGATGAGAACCAGGCCTAGATTTGCTTCTTTAGTATGTTATGATGCTATAAAGTTCCCCTTTAGACGAATCTGCCATCTTTTGGTATTGTTTCTCTTTGGACATTGCTTATATTTAAATCTTGGAGACTTAACAGGAAGGTGACCTCAAGTCTTTTCCCTACTTCATATGACAGAATGTCAAATTTTCAGATGCTGAGGCACCTAGAGAGATGAAGTAATAATGCCATGCAGTTCTGTCTAACTTATGTTTATGTACAAATTCATTTACTGAAGTAATCGTTTCTAAGTATTTTCCTAATTTTCATATGATGAATCTATATTTTAAAAGGATATACATCTCATAGGTGATTTTGAGAATTATCATGAACTGAAGCATACAAAATACTCAACAGAGAGTTCAACACAGTGAACTCCACATTGCCTGCATTTAGAATACCTGGAGAGCTTTCAAAAAGAAAGACTGCCTTTTACCTCCAGAAATTGTGTTTTAATAGATCTGTGGTGTGGTCTAGGCTTTGGGGCTTTTAAAGATCTCTAAGTAATTCCAACATGTACAACGGTATGAAAGTCACTGATCTACCTAGTAAATGCTCCTCAGCTTAGCTAGTCTATTTTCAACTGTGCTTTGATGTAAACTATGTATACTATACTGTTAGTATCACATACTAATTTCATTTTCCCTAGTATATATTCAATATTGTGATAATTTCTCTCTATTTCAGCAGTTTTGTGTTTTTTTTTTAGAGCAAGAACTTAAATTACATCTTACACTTTTTAAAAGTACCATAAAAATGTGTTGTGCAACTTAAACTACTAATCACATCTTTTTTTTACATTAAGATTAAAAAAAAAAAAGCACATTGTGAGTCCAACAATTATGGGCAGTTCAAGAGCTGACTTTGCAGAATGTCAACAAGTAAAAAGATGTGCTGAAGCATTCAGTAATGATTTGCAAGTCAGCAAATAGTGATAGCAGCTGCTTTATAAGTGAAGGGAAATTGTACCTTGTTTCACCCTCAGGAGATATATGTGTTTAATAGACTTCCTCTATAAATGTGAAAATGTTCATTGGACATAAAAAACCACAATTTTTATCCCATCTACCTAAAGTTGGTGTGTTTACCTGATTAAAAACATGGATGTACTGGGCTAATTTAAACAATCAACAAAGACTCCAGCATAAATAAAATCTAAGAAGTTCAGAAATCGAAGGCAAACTAAGAGGTCTCCTTACATTAAACTCTCATCTTGTACAGGAAGAAACTTTTTGTTCAAGTATCAGTAACTTTTTCAAAGTCATAAGATCTAGTAGAAGAACAAAGTGTTGAGGTAATTCCATCTTGCAAACCATTGAGCTTAATTTACTATGTGATGCTGACTTCCTGGAAAATGAGTCACAGTAGATTCTAATCTACAAGTCTAGATTTCTTTAGATCAGAAAAGAAAGCAGATTCATTAAGGCAATGCCAAAGCAAAAATCACTTATAAAATTAAACAGGAAAGAAAGACCTTATTCAAAGCAACTGCTGCAGGAGGGAGAGACAGAACTAAGACTGATTGTGCAGAAACAGAGGGTTGGGTGGTTAAGTATTGGGGAAAGAAGGGAAACACAGAGAGTATTTGCCCATTTAAAAAAAAATATATATATATATATTTATTTATTTATGAGTACAGAACGGGAGTGCAGGGGAGGTGAAAGGATTCACCAGAGACAGAGTGGGGAGCAGAACAGACAGATCAAAGAAGTGCGCTGCTGAGAGGAGCAGTGAGTGAGCCAGAAGAAGTCTGCTGAGCCATGTGGGTCACCTCCTTGGTGGTCCAACTCTCTCTGAATCAGCTGCAACTGCAGATAGCTCCTTGGTGCTGTGCTGTAACCTGCTGTGTAATCAGGGTGGGCCCACTATTTTTACTGAAAGGAGAAGTAAACCTTTTCTGGTAGTTTTACAGCTCCATTTATGCCTTTACTCTCCCACAGAAACTCAGAAACTAATAATAAATTTCTTGAGGGTTACATTTAAAGGCACACGACTTCTGAATCCTTGACAAAGATATTTCTGAATTGAGTAATGGGCAAGAGTTTTAAAAACTTTTTTTTTTTTTTTTACATCTCAGAGAGGCAAAGGAAGAATAAACACCAGTTTTCTAGAGAAGATTCTTGAAGAAAAGCCTGATATAGCCTGGGTCAGGAATAAGGCTATTTAAAGTTTAATCAAGCCTAAAATAAAGTTATTGTGAATGATAGTATCAAGTTTATATGGGCATAAACTTAAAGCTTTCTGGTAAGTGGCTATTCATGATAAAAGTTTATATTTATGGCTAGATGGTGTTTTCTTTTACAATTACTAATTCTCTTTATTCACATGCATTTGATTTTCACGACTAAGTATGGATTTTCAACAACCAAAATATGCTTATTACGAAGTTAGAGTGTTGAACTACAAAGATATAAATAATTTTAGCAAGTCTCAAAATTGAAAAATGATAGCATCCAAATCACAGTTTTTTGATGTATTTATGACAACCAAATACACTGTTGATAATTTTAATCTTTTACTGTTATTGTTATATGAAGAGATATGACTTATTAACATGCTAAATATATTAAATCTTAATATTTATTTACTGTCATTGCTAAAAATAACCAGTCAGTATTATCCAATTTGCCTTATCTTATATGGTGACTATCACCTATAATACTAAGTAATTGCAAAGTAGTTAGTCTGATTGAGATGTGCTATTCCTGTAAAAAATTAAAGATTTATTTTTACTTATGCATACAAGAACTGGGGTATAAGCCAGAGGTGCAGAGCAGTAGGAAGGTTCAGATGATTCACAGAGTGGGGAGAAGAACAGCTCCTGAGGGGAGCTAAGGATCCATTCATGCAATCAGTGGCTGGCAATAGCTTAATAGCAATGAGATTTTAACCCCTGTACCACCAGAGAGGCCCTAAATAGAAAAAAAAAAATGTTCATGTGTGATGCACACTATGTTTCTCTTGAGCAACATTGATTTGGTTAAATAAGTGAATATAAAAATTAGGATTTGCCGGCCCTCCCTGGTGGCGCAGCGGGCTAAGGCACAGCACTAAGAAGCTAAATCCACTTCTGCATGAGTTCGATCCCCGCCTGCCCCGGAGGAGATCCACATGGTGAGGCAAACCTCTCCTGACCCGCCCACTGCTCCTCTCAGCAGTGTACTTTGATCATCTGCCTGTTCTGCTCCCTGCTCTGTCTCTGGTGAATACTCTCACCCTCCTCATCTCTGGCCTGTACCCCAGTTTTGTATGAATAAATAAATAAATCTTTTAAAAAAAATAGGATTTGTCATGTAAAATTACTTATAATTTGTATAAGAAAGTAGATCATCTTGTGAATGTTTTGGAGACAATGAAATGGATATTCCAGTTACATGAGAATATCCTTTTGCTTTTGTTGTCGAAGAGTACCTATGAAGGAAATAAAACTCATTTGAAATAGTTAGGTATTTTGAAACCATAATTTTAATTAAAGCTTTAGAATAAAGTGATTCAAAAGATATTATACATGTGAAAGTAACACTTTGGGCAGAATAGAATAAAGAAATGTGAAGTTCATAATCATACAGAGCTATACAGATCAAGAAGTCATTATATATAATATAGCTGCTGTAGATGTCCCTGGGATTTTAAGGCTATTGTGAGTAAGCTGCTTTATAAAATCTAATAAGCTATATGAAGATGAAAAATAAGTAGACCATATAACTCTAAAATTTTAGATTCTTGTTTCAGACATGCAGTTTAAATAATACCTCCAGGGGAAGACCAAAACTTGTGCATATTAAATGATGTGATACCTAATATATCAGTTTAGCAGCTATTAGACATGGTGCTTATATTCCTTTATGCAAAATAAAAAGATATCTATAAAATTGACAGTTTGATTAACTTTAATTTACTATTGACTTAATCTTCAGCTTATGGGCAGATGGATTGAGATTCACCAGATTTATTTTCTCTTGAAACATGAATAATGAAAAATATGAAACAACCCTTTTCAGTACAGGACTGTACTGTTTCAGTACAGTAGCTATTGAAGGTTAGTGACCAATGAAACATGAGAAACCAGAGATAAGCCTTACGATTGACTCATCTAAGTTTTATCAAGGTGTAGATGGACGGGCATTAGAAGTCTAGGGACCCAGTGAACTTTCTAAATTGAAGAGATAGAACCTAGAGGACACTAACATCAAAGTGACTAACTTTGCAGAATTTAGTTCCAGAAGGGGAAAAAAACAAACAAACAAACAAACAAACAAACAAACAAAAAACTCTACACTCAGGGAACTATGTTGACTCCTTAGTTTCCCACTAATCAATATACATCTTTGAAAAAAAAATAGAAATGGCGAGAACATACTGAGTTAGGAAGTATGCTTGTTCTTACCAACTGGAATGAACAACTGCATGGAACATGCCTTTGGGTAGAATGCACACAGCGTTCTTATCTCAGTGGCGAGAAATAATTCCTCCTAGTCTAAATATTGTCCTGTACTCCTCTAACAAAGCTTTAAAGTGAGACTCACACTGATCAAAGTATTTTCAACTTGACTTGCATCTTCAAGAAAGGTCAAAACTACTTATAGATATATTCAAATACTGAGTACACAAAAATGATAATATTAATACTATTTGGTATCCAATGAAAAATTTCATTGGTATCCAATGAAAAGAAGGAGGGAGGAAATTGACACCAGTTTGAAATATGTTTTTACTTTTATCAGATGGCCATTAAAAACAGTAAGAGTAAATGAATAAGGTATTTTCTTACTATATATCTCAAAAAGATAATTGCCTATTAAGAGAAATTTTAGTAACAACTATTAAGTTCAAAACATGTAAAATTAAAATAAATGACAACTATAGTAAGAACAGGGGCAGAGATATGAATATATATTTGTAGAAGACTCAAACTATATTTGAAGTGGTAAAATAGCTCTTGAAAGTAACTTTTAAGGTAAAGATGAATGCCTAAAGCAGTTACTAATAAAAAATGTAATTGCAAACTAAGCAATTGGAAATATGGAAAAATTACCTTAGTCCAAAATAAGCCAGAAAAATAGGAATAATAGCAAAATAGAAAAGAAATAGAAAAAATGATAGACTTAGTTGATTATATCAGTAATCATGTTTTATGTATGTTTCTTAAATATCTAAATGAAACAATGCCAAAATTAAAAAGTTAAGATTATTTTCTCTTTTTATTTTAAATAGCTTTATTTTGTAGAGCACTTATGGGTTCACAGCAATGTTGACCAATTATTCAGAGGTTTCTCACACACCTCCTCTTCATACATTCATAAACTTGCCACATTCTCAACATCCTCCATGGTGATATATTTGTTAAAATTGATGAGCCTACATTAGCACTTGATCACCCAATGTATATAGCATGTTTTAGGGTTTATTCTATGGCTTGATTAAGAAACATTTTAAGAGTTTAAGTAAATTTATAACATATATTTTTTGTTAATAGTGTTATTTAGAATAGCTTTGTTGTCCTAAAAATGCTTTGTGATCTGCCTGTTCATACCTTCTCAGTCATCCCTAGAAACACACACACACACACACACACACACACACATATTCTCTTTATTCTCTTCCTGAAAATCATATAGTTGGAATTACACAGTATCTAGCCTTTTCCAGATTGATTTCTTTCACTTAGTTAATATGCACATAAATATTTTCCATGTCCTTCATGGAATGAGATAACTCATTTCTTTTTAGAACTGAATAGTATTTAGTTGTTTTGGATATATCACAATTTACATATCTACTCACTTACTATTAGCATGATCTGTATTTTCAGTGCAGTACTAAATTAAATGTCAGTAGAACTTTTTGAAAACTGGTGTGTGGAAACTGACACTAATTTAGTAGAAAGTAAAAAAAAGAAGAACCAAATTCAAAGATTAACACTGTGTGACTTTGAGAATTTTAAAGCTGCAATAATCAAGTTAGTGTTGTAATAGCATAAAGCTAGAAGATTTGCCAATGGAACAAATCAGAAGTCTCGACATAGGTGTTGCACATGTGAATAGCTGGTTCAACATAGATACTAAGCTAATTTTTTTTTTAAAGATTTATTTATTTTGTGCATACAGAACTGGGGTACAGGCCAGAGGCTCAGGGGCGGTGAGAGGCTTTACCAGAGACAGAGTGGGGAACAGAACAGGCAGATGGACGAAGTACACTGCTGAGGGGAGCAGTGGGCGGGTCAGGAGAGGTCTGCCACGCCATGTGGTCACCTCCGGGATAGGCGGGAATCGAACTCATGCGGAAGCGGCTTTAGATTCTCAGTGCTGTGCTTTAACCTGCTGCGCCACCAGAGAGGGCCCCAATACTAAGCTAATTTTTTGAAGAAATCTTTTCAAGAAAAGATGCTAGAACTTAGATCTTAATAGGCAAATACATTATTTTCAATTCATATTCATATCATAAAAAATAAACTCACATTTTATCATAGACCTAACTGTGTAGTCTAGAAATATAAAATTCTGAAAGAAAATATAGCTAATACATGTAAACCTTATGTGTATCAAGAAAAGTATTTGTTTAAAGTACCAGTGCACATTTCATCAAAAAAAAAAAAAACTTGATAATTTGGATTTCATCAAATTTGAAAGAATTCTTTCCCCTCAAAAAGCAATATAATTTAGAAAGATTTCTTAAAACTTAATATGTCAAAATAAGCAACCAAATTAAAAATATTTATTTACCAAAGACAGTATAAAGAAGAAAAGCAAGCTCATGAGAAGATGCTTAACATATTTAGTCATTAAGCAAATATTAAGTTAAACTGCAATGAGTTATAACTCATATACATTTATTAATTAGCTAACATTAAAATGACAGCTTTTATTAAGTGTTGGAACAGGTATAGAGCAATACAGATGCTGATTCAACAGGAAAAATAAAATGTTTCAACCACTTTGAATTATAATTGACAGTTTCTTTATAAAATTGAAATATAAACCTGCCATATCAGTCCTAAGTGTTTAACTATGATATATAAGAAGCATGTGTCCATACAAAATCCTGTACACAAATCATACCAGCTTTATTTATAATAACAAAAAAAAAATTGAAATAACCTAAAAATCCATCAGTGGGTTATTGGGAAAAGAAAGAAAATGAAACTGTGGTACATCATCTAAAGCATTACTACTCTGCAATAAAAAATGAGCAATTGGTAGATATCACAAGATGAATGAATATCAAAGTAATTATGCAGAATGAATATCAAAGGAATTATTCAAAAAAAGAGAACCTGGGAAACAGTAAGCTAATGTAAAGTGTCATTAAGTAGATGGAAAATTGCCTTGAGATAGGGTTGTGGCAAAAATAGAGACAAGAGAAAATATTTTGGGATCATGGATATATGTGTTGGTTATCTAGATTGTGGTAGCATTATTGTTCTAAAAATGTGTCTAAATTATAAAATTCTATCTTCTAAATATGGGATTTTTATTTCTTACAACTTCATAAAAATTTCCAAAATGGGAGTGAAGTTTTGACATACAGTTGTGGGCACCAGATACGCCAGGGTATCACAAGACAATTACTGCAGTGACCTAGGTATTTCGTATCTTATAGAAAGCTAAATTTAATAATGTGTTTAAATAACAAATAACCACAACACCTTGGAAATTTTGGTAGAAACTTTGGATTTTAAACAACTACTAAAATTCAATGTCTTTATTTGAAAGAGAACAAACTAAATTTTCTGAATATAAGAACACTGTGTTAATTGAGTCATTGTTTCATAATAGTTTTATATCTTACTCAGTTGAATCACACCTGCCAAAGATTGTAGTATCAACACAAATATTTTAATGTATCATAAGGTTGATATAGATTGGGTAGTTAACAACCCAATCTAACAACCTGTTAATTTTGTTGTTAGCAGTTTTTCATTTATTGGCATAGGCATTTATTGGTTAGAAAAAAAAAGCCCAAGTGAAAAGACATCTAGGTGATAAAAATAGTTTACTTGAAACTAAATAGAATTTGAAAATCTTAGTCTCCAAGTATTACCACTAGTCTATACACAAGAGAAATAGGAGTCCCCCTGGTATCCTAGGGGTTACATCTCAGTGTTATACTGCTACTCGCCTGAGTTGGATGGGTGTTCGGAAAGCTAGCCCACATGGCAACTCTATTCACACTCCTGCTCTGCCTCTAATGGGGAGAATCCTCTCATCTCCACACCTCTGGCCTATACCCAGCTCTATGCAAAAATAAAAAAGAGAGGTTATCAGACAAAAATGTGTCTCTGCCCAAATTGCCTTCCTATATTCCACACCTAGGGAGATATTTTCTTCTAAGTTTTGAATACTCATATTAGGAGTTACTTTTATAAGGCAGTCAGTCATATTAAACCTTCTCACATCAATGTCATGCATATCTGTACAAGTATCTTCTATAGCAATGATTTCCTCACTTTTAATATACATAGACTAGTATATCTTCATTAGTCTTTTAACATCTTTAAAGAATGTAATATTATATTTTACATCATACTAATCTTAGATATACTATATTATAAAAATAATAAAACTAGATCAATATGTCTGGAAATATATTCTTGCTTATAGCAAAATTGATGAATTCCTTTTCCCATTATGTCACCTTTATAAATCTAATTTAGTAAGCTTACATAAAATGCTGATGTTCTAAATGTCCCCAGAAGATATAGTGAAGTGATTTTAATCAGTCTGCTACAAATATCATAATGGAAACTGAAATTATGCTGTGTATTATATGTCTGATATCAAGAAAAGATACCAAAAATTGCTTGAATAAATAAAATCCAAGAGTGATATGTAGAGTGGATTCTGATAGTAATTCAGTCACTAAACTGGAGTCACACATTCATTTTATCCAATCTGATGAGACACAAAAATTGTTATGTTTTATTCTTATGCTTATTATATAGCCATACCCAGATTGAACTCAATAAATTCTAGTTGGATTAAATTCAGTACAGGATGACTATATTGCATTTATTCATTTAATTCAAGCTGATGCTTACTGTGCACTTTTTATTTGAAAATGAATTTACTGTTGGAGAGTTGTATTATAGGATTGACTATTTCTGGGGTGGGGCTGCAGAACTCATGAGTTTTTCAATTATCTAACTGAATACTCAGCTTTAGACACAACAAATTTTAATCAGCTTTTATTCTAAGTATTTCTTCAATATTTATTTTGTTCTATTTAGAGTAGGTACATGCACACTAATATCACATTTCATTTTTTCTTATTTTGCATTTTTTACACAAACAAATTAGTGATAAAAGTATGCACAGCATTCCTCATTAGAAACTGGTAAATACTGTGTTATTAAAATTAGACTTTAGGGGGCCTCCTTGGTAGCCCAGGGGGTTATGTCTCATCACTGAAAAGCTGTCTGCTGCCACTACAGCAGAGTTCTATCCCCTGCCAGGGAGCTGATCCATATGGTGCAGCAGACCTCTCCTTTCTTGTCCTCTGCTGCCCTTAGTAGTAGTATTTCAGTCGCTCTCCCTGTTCTGCTCCCTACTCTGTCTCTGATGAATCCTTTCATCCTCTACACCTCTGGCCTATACCCCAGCTCTTATATGCATAAATAAATAAATCTCTAAAAAATAGTACAATTGGTCTTAAAAAATATTTTATTTCCTCTAATATTGAATATATTTAATGTAATTAACACTTCTACTCTGTAAATATTTATGATGATAAAATCCTTTATAATCTTATATTTTTCTGGAATTATCCATTTTTAACAATTTCTATGTATCCTAATTATTTGATAAATATAGAATACTATGGTGGGATGACAAAGATAGAACATTTTTATCATTGTAGAACAGCATAACAGCGTACATTTCAATACAGTTTACTTATTATGGTCTTTTTTTAACTTAATAGTATTCTTTTCATGATGATTTAAGCCAGTAGGATATAATTATAATTATAATTGTTTCTCTTTTCTTATCTCTGGTGATAGAAATCCATTTCCCATTCTTCATTTGCTTTTTAAAAGACATTCTTGCTCTATATTTGTATCTAAATTTGGTTATCTGTTTTCAATGTTAATTTATTTTGCATTCAAGTCTTCCTTTTGGCTTTCAGGTGTTTTGTTTGTTTGTTTGTTTGTTTTTGTTTTTTCCCACTCTATGAAATAAACAAATTCATTATTTTGATAACTAAATATAAAAGAAAATTAGATAAAATTTTAAGTGCTTTTTGGGCAGTGTTTCAAAGGTTTTTTAATCTAAACAGATTGCTATCATAAAAAAAAAAGGAGTATTATCTCTGATTAAGTCAGTAGTACTTTTAAGTTCCTCCCTGTATAACTGCAACTTTTAATTCCTTTTATATTGCAATACCTTTGCTAGGTATGTAAAGGCTCCTGGTATCTTGCTCATTCATATTCTTAGTCTGGTCTACATTTTGCATTTTCAAAGACTCACACAATACTATCCATGTTTTGTTTTGTTTTTTCTTCCCAAGTTGAGTCATTTTTGGTTACTCCTTAATTTTTTTTACCCTCCTTGATATTTTTCTCTGGTGTGTGACTCTCCCTCCCCAGTCAAGAATGGTATATGGCTCTGAGAATCAAAGAACAGGCCTCCTTGCTATGGTGAGTGACTGGAATTAAACATCTTACCTACTGTTTTATTGGATAAGATTTAAGTGTTTCCACTGAGGAGGAGATTTCAAAGGAGTTAGATTCATAATCAAGTCAGCTTTTGATATCAGCTGGCTTTACCTTGAACTGTGCCATGGGCAATTGTCCTCAAATAATCTATTCCTGAATTTACAGGTCATTAAGACAAGCTATTATCTGTCCTCTCCCAATAAGCAGATGTTGTGACTTACTGTATATTAAAGAATTATTTCATTATAGATAAAGAGAGGTGAATTCCTCCTGAATTAATTAGAGCTAAGTGGGTAAAAGGTACAAAAATACCCCAATTATTGGCCTTTGAGTTCACAAACTTCTTGCAGTTTGAGAAACAATGAATAGTGGTGACAGTAGAAGGGCTGGCACAGCTTTTAATTGCTTTTAATATGTGTGTTAGCAGTGGGTACCGTGGCACACAGGGAACACAGCCCTTTTCCATGACTGGAACAGTCATTCCTCTAGGTCTGGGAGCATCACAGGGTCATAGCACCTGAATATCTGTCTGACAATTGCCCTGATCTGAATGGAACCACTTTTTCTGTGGTCAGCCACATTCAATAACTACTCAAAACGAAGTTAAAAAGAACAGGCCTCCTTGCTTTAGGTTATGACAGTGCTTCAGAGCCATCTCATCAACATTGTTTTCATGATAATAACTAAATTTTGATTTTCCTTCTGCCAAAGCCTGTTTTCTATACTCCCTGAAAATTACCAAACCTTTCATATATATAATTTTTATTTTATGTTTTTATGTTTTATTTATTTATTTTTTTTTTATTTTTGTCATATATATGTGTGTGTACACACACACACACACACATATGACAATGTGTTTCTTCAGGTCTTGGCTTACAAAATAAATGTATTTATTCCTTTAAGTTTGATATAGGATTGTAGGTCAAATATTTAATTAATTCATAATTTTTATTGGTCTCATGCTGTATCACTTTAGGAACCCTATAGAAGGACTTAGAAACTTTTTTTTTTTTGTCTGGAATAAAAAAGAATGCTAGGTAAGAATTTTAACTTTACCACTAAAAATAATTTTGAGGAAAAGTATGAAACTTTAAGAAGCAATGAGTGAGCTCTGCTATAGTGGAATGAACAATATATTAAATAGTGTGCTTTGAGAATAATGGTAAAGGAAAACTACCTGAAATATTTCTACCTACATTTCTTTGAATGTTAATAATTAAGAATTAATTTCTTTAAGTTGACTTATATCCTAAAAAATATATTTATTATTTTTTTAAAAAGTAGAAAATGAAATGATATTACATAGAGTAACTTCCTTTTTTTTTTTTTTGAAATTCCTAATTTGTCAGTTTAGTTCCATGTATTTGCTCATCCAAACATATTTACTGAGTGCTTCATATAACTCTATACTGATAAGTTTACCTATGTATTTTCCAACTTTCTTAGAAGTACTATGATACCAATTAAATAAATTTGTGAACTTTGGCTTTAATGAAGGGAAATAAGAAATACAATACTTTCATAGTAATGACAGACATGAGACATTCTTGGAATTATGGATTGGACATTATAGTGAGTCTTTCTGAGCAGTCTTTGCACAGCAAAAGACCTGGGAGGCTGGTATCTGACATTACAAAAGGGGTCAGCTTGTGTACATGTTAGAGGAAGGGCTGTGTCAGTGAGATAGAATCCAAATAAGATATACTGACCCACTATTTTTTAATTAGAAGTAGATTCAGAGATATTTACTTTCATAGCTAATCAAATAGCAGTTAAGAAACAGACAAACTTCTGTTGCCATTTATATCATGAATTGAATAAAATGCAGAATCAAACTTCAGTCCATGAATTTGCCCACTGTGTTAACATGTTACTCCTCCTATTTCACAATTTTGCCTGGAGCAAGCCCTGAGGAGACCTACTTTTTATTAGAACAGAGCTCATTTCCTATTGCCAGTGACATTTTATATGGATTTTTTTTTTATGTCTGCAATGGAAAAGAACAAACACTTCCCAAAATATATAGCAAAAATTATTCTTGTATATCTTTTCTCTGATGAATTTGTTGATGAGAAGCACTTACCTAAGTTCAAACATCATTTGTGACAGTCTTTCAGTTATGTTTAAACATACTTTTTAAACAATAATTTTGTGTCAACTATTCACATAAAATTCAATAGATCTAGCATTCACTTAAATTACTAGTGATTTTATTACTCATACTCATCTTCATTTACAATGGTAAATTTACTAAAGTAAATTTTCCATATTCCCAAATTGGAAAATACTTTCATATTTCAGACTTACATTTGATTACCTTGATATGATTTTTTTCCTTTTTAATATCCCTTATTATTAATGACTAATAAAACAGTTGAGGCAATATGTCTTTTGTAATAATCATGGTATAATATATTTACTTTTTTTTAAAAAAAATATTTATTTGTACATACAGAACTGGGGTACAGGCCAGAGGCTCAGGGGCAGCGAGAGGCTTCACCGGAGACAGAGTGGAGAGCAGAACAGGCAGATCCATGAAGTACACTGCTGAGGGGAGCAGCGGGCGGGTCAGGAGAGGTGTGCCATGCCATGTGGTCACCTCCAGGGCAGGCGGGAATCGAACTCATGCAGAAGTGGCTTTAGCTTCTTAGTGCTGTGCTTTAACCCACTGCACCATCAGGGATGGCCATAATATATTTACTTTTTTAAGATTTATTTATTTATGCATACAGAACTGGGGTACAAGCCAGAGGTGTAGGGATGGTAAGAGGCTTCATTAGAGACAGAGTGGGGAGCAGAATAGGCAGATTAATGAAGTACACTGCTGAGGGGAGCAATGGAAGAGGAGGAGGTCTGCTGCACCATGTGGTTCACCTCTGGGGCATGGGTGGACGTCTCACTGAAGGGGCAGTGGCTAGCTTGCAGTGCTATGTCCAAGCTCACTGCACCACCAGGGAGGACCCAGTGTAATATGTTTTAAAAATAAAATAATGTTTATATAGAAATCTTTATCCTTTGAGGGGAAGATAGAATGAGTAAAGTAAATCAGAAGCTGATAAACAGGGAATTCAATGACACATTCAGTGCTGAAGGAAGCAAAGGAATAAATTTTTCTTCCCTGTCCTTTGTACTTTCTGTGCTATATTTTATTAATATTAGCTGGTCTTGAAAATGTGCAGGCCAATTGTAGGTAACACACTAAAATAAATTAAAATATAATAAAATAAATACTCTACAAGAAGGTAGAAGAAAAGAGTTTTGAAACCCAAATACACTCTTTTAAAGATGCATTATATTTATTTATGCATACAAGAACTGGGGTATAGGCCAGAGGTGTGTAGGTGAGAGGATTCACCAGTGAGAAAGTGGGGAACAGAACAGGAAGATCTACTCAAATACAATGAGAGAAGTGGGTGAGACAGTAGAGGTGTGCTGTGCCATGTGGATCAACATCCTGGCCAGGATAGCACTGGGTGCTATCACCCAGTGACTGGTGATAGCTTGATAGTACTGAGACATTAATCCCTGTAGTACCAGGGACTCCTGGAACCCAAATACATTGTATGATAGAGTAGTTTACTCCCTGTGACTGTGACTTGGGTGTTATTTGGAACATTATTTTCAACACATTGAGTCCCATGTACTCCATAGAGCAACTTTGTACTACTCTTCCTCTTTTAGTACTTATGAGATTCTGATGAATCTGCATTAACTGTTTTCTTTGTGTTCTTGTTCTTTCTTTGAAAACATTTGCAGTACACATTTTGTTCCTATGAAGTCACTGTTTTGGTTTCCATCACTTTAATTTAAGAACCAACATGTTTTCCAAAATGATTCAGAGAAGTTCAAGTACTCTAATGTCAGCAACTGGTTAGCAGGTAGTCCATTTGAATCTAGGCTGGTTTTGGATTGGAAGGGATACACTAACTGATAATATTTATGAAAGTGAAGTAGTGTAGCATCCACACCAGTAGATTGTTTAGATTCATTAGCGATAGAAACTATCCATAGATTAAAAGGCATGATTTAGTGCATTTTTAGGCACCAGTGAAGACCTTTCTGCCAAAGAGCAATCAGTTAAAATGGTAAGCATATGAAAGAACTTCCACAGATAGACAATAATTCACTCTCTTGCAAATCTAAAATTGGCTTTATAATTTCTGCTTCACATTTGTGTGTATGTGGGTGTGCACCCTTTCTTTGAAATAGGAAGATAATACTCCTTGTTCTTTTCTAACTGGAAATTATTCTTCTTCCTTTCAGTGGCTATGCAGCTCTGAATTCATGGCACTAAATCACCTGCAGTATAAAGTATTATTATTATAATTAAATTAATTTCTTTAATTGACATAGTAGGCAACAACTGTGGATCAATGCTGTGTAAATAGGTTTCTTTGGCTATTTCTTTTGAAGTTGGAAATGGTTTAATATTTATGGCCACTGATGAATTACATAATATGTTATGAATTGGCTATTACATTAGTATTTCAGTAATACTCAAACATCTAAGACAGAGATGGGTTAGTCCTTATATTTCTGGAGCTACACAATCTCTAACCCAGAAATTTGGCTACTGCAGCTGCTGAAGAAAAGAATGAAGCAGCTCAAAACATAAAATGGAGATTATGTCTTTCAATGCTTGTGATGGGATTAAAGAGAGACTCATACTTTGTGGAACTTTTAGGGAACAAGAATCTGACATCCAACCTTTTTTTAGAACAATTGAGTATTAGATATTAGTTCCTGTTCTCAGAAATGTCCCTTTGGGACAATTTCCAATGACATAGTAGAAAAATGGGGGAAGTAACTTGTGTTCCATGGTATCTTTAGCCAGGACTAAAAATAAAAAAAAATATCAAGTTTACAACTCATGGAGTTGTAATAGCAACTGGTCATAGTACTGTTTGCAGAAATAAAAACCATGTTTTCTCTCAAGAATCTCTGGTGAAATGGTTACTTATTGATAGATAAGTTAATATTCTAAAAAAGTCTATATGAAAAAAGTTTTGACCTTATGTTGGTTTAGCATATATATTTCACTCTTTATTAACATTAACTACCTCTGTCTCTTGGTTGCTCTGTGACTGAATTAGCAGCATCATAAAACTAAAGGATATCAAAGTGGCAGCATAAAGCTATGTTATAAGAAAATTTTGGAAAATATTCTGGCTTGCTAAACTCTATAGTAATTAGTTAAAACTTTTAAGGCATGAGGTAAGATCATGAAAAGCTAATTATATGTTCCTTGTATTTCATCTCTGCTCTCTTCTTTTGATTAACAAGGTTGTGACTTTTTCTTTATTTGTAATAAAGAGTATTTTTAAAAATCACTAGGTAGATGGTGATGACAATATACATATATAAACTGGTAGAATTAAAAAATTGATAACAGAATTTTAAAAATGCAATGTTAAGAACAGGTTGCTTTGAATGAGCTCTTGTGTTGTTCTAGAACATCTATGTACACAATATACACATATATGTTGATCATTATACCCAAATTCAATACTCCAGGAGTAGACATTCTGCAATATGTAATATTAATTTATTTTACTCTTTGTGTTTTGCAAATCAAACTCTTCTTCTTATATTAAGAAAAGGAAATGGCACAAACATTACATTCAACCATGGATTTACCTACTAATTTGGAAGATAACATGTATAATATCCTTTGGTAATTTATACTGTTAATTTTGAGTCTGCACCACCTAAACCAACACTAATCACCAAACCACAGGAGACAATACTAACACCACTTATACAAGAATTGCAAATATGTAATCTAAAATCAGTTACACTTTCCAAATGAAATATCATCTCCATAGGCCTTTAATTCTATAACCTCTAATATTTATCTGAAACATTTAATTATTTGTACTATTATTTATTTATTACGTTGTTATGAGAATAAAAAAATCTTTGCACTCTACTATTCAATACATACAGTGACAGTAGTGTTGGCACATTAGGTTGATGTTGATGTTCGTATTCTGTAATGAAAAAGAAAATATCTGCTCTACATAAATAATAGAAATTTATGGATAACATTTTCTGTTTTCAAATGTATTTGAAAGCTTTTCAAGCATATGGGTAGACTAAAGGAATTTTATAGTGAACCTATATACACATAGGTTATATATACATATATATATATATATATATATATATA
>NW_004567115.1:14654705-14657991 GCF_000260355.1 Condylura cristata
TACATATTTTTGTGCATTTTTCCATCTCAGTTGCAATCCCCTAGGGTTTCCCATCACCAGATCACCCATGTGCCATCACCATAGTCCAGTGCATTTCCCTCCCCCCACTGTTTTTGATCCCATCCCCCACTCCACTCCCCAAAATGTCTCTGTTATATAGATGTTCATCATTATCATTATTTTCTTACCTGTTCTTTTATATTCAAACTATGAGAGAAATCATCCAGTATTTTTCCTTTTCTTTCAATATAACTTTTTAAATATATCACTGTTTATTTTCTTAAAACACTAAGATTCAGTCAGTACTTTAAAATATTTTTGTAATTTTGTTTCAGACTTTAAATTCTCACAAAATGTTTTTAGTATGTCATTGTTATCCATTGTTAAATGAAATAATTATATATTACATTAGACACCTTATAATTTCAAGGCAGGAAAAGCTAGAATTGTTTGAGTTGTTTTATGTGTATTTCCATTCATTTATAACACAAGAAGAGAACTTTTATTTCTGTAGTAATGCAGAAATAAATGCTCACACACATACATACATACATTTTGTAAAATTGAGTTTGCAACTTATGAAGTTACTTACTATTAAAATTAAGAGAGTAAAATAATACCCTGAACTTTATAGGTTATCAAAATGGGACCCATTATATACATATGAACATGATGTATATAAGAGAGCTTAAGTTTACTTTAACTAAAACATCTCAAGTAAAATAGTTTTATTTCTATGCAAATTAAGTGAATAGTTAGTAAAATTCAGGTTTAAGAACTAAATGTGTACATAAAAATAAAGTATTTTAGTGTCAAAATAAATCTGTTTTTGAAAGTCAACAACAAAGTGATTAGAATTGAACCCCATAATATATTTCACCATAGCTTTCATGAAAAGTACCTCTAAATAATATAAATAGATATAAATTTTTCAGAAACATGTTCAAGCTACTCCAGATATATTTACTTTACCACAAAAGTTTTACGCTAACCACTAAATATAAAAAGATAAAAATTTATATTTACAAAATAAATTTGGATGCATATGTTAATACATATTCATAATCTCATTGCCATCTGTTTCCATATTTATAGGTTATTTGCATAAGAAAGATAAAAACAAAATTATACACATTTAAAGAATTTATTTAATGACAGTAATTGTAATCAAGTTCAATTTTTATCTAGAGTTTTGATTTCACTGGAGCTAACAAATATTTTTTTCCATGTCCTTCAAGTGAACCATAAAACTGTATATGTTATAATAGTCTTCCTTTCCATTATATCCACACAATTCCACTCCAAGGTTTCCTCTCCAGCCCCCAGGGCACTAGGGCACATACACATGTATATGGGTATGTCCATGTGTATGTCAGGTTTTTTTTCCCTCATTTAAAAAGGTTTGGCAATTTACCAAAACTGACAGTAAAATTCATTACCCTTCCTAAAAGTTGGAGAGTAGTAGAAATATAATCCTATTCTTGAAGAATTTAGCAACATGAGGAAAATTTCTACTGTAAGAATAGGTTCCAGCAATACTTTATAACAAATATCTGAAAATTAATGGCATGTAAACTGGGATGATGAGTTTTACATTAGTCAATGTGGCTTCATGATCCAAAGAAGGAAAAAACTTATACTTGAGTGTTGCATTCCTTTTCTGAACTATCTTAAATTTTTTATGTATTAAACATAAATATTTGAGTGTTCTAGTTTTGCAGTGTTCACTTCTGTTGTTGTAGTATTTAGGTGACTGTCCTTTCTCCAGCAGTGTTTTGAGTCTAAGATAAGATGTGCTAAATAGCTTGCATGAGATACCTAAAAAGTATTACTAAGAAGGATTCCAGTGTACTTAAATCTTTCCCTTTTATTTCCTGGTAATTTTAATTAATTTGAAAAATTTGCACTCAAGGTAAATCAATGTTCTTGTTCTTTTTTTATAGTTGTTTGGAATCTCATTTTAATAAAGTCAAAAACCATGACTATCATCTGTATACCCATAAAATACCCTTCATGCTAGTCATAATTCCACTAACCAAGCAAGATTGCAAAAATATCAGTCTCTAAATTGTGGAGGGCAAGGATGAAAATTACAGAAAAAATTGAAACAGTCATTAACACTATCAAATGTCAACTATATTAAATTTACCTTTCTGATGAGGAACCCATAAGCTAACTTTACCATAAAAATTCAGTGCTATCATTAGATCAGCATTATCTGGAAATAATTAAAAATGCTGAAATTTGGGCCCTCCCTGATTAAGGTGCATCACTGCAAGCTAGACACAGCAGCTTGAGTGTAAATTCAATCACCTGCCCCCGAGGTGATGCACATGGCACAGCAGACCTCTCCTGTCTCACCCAGGCCTCCCCTCAGCAGGGTACTTCATTGATCTGCCTGTTCTGCTCCCCCCATTGTCTCTGGCGAATCCTCTCACTGCCACCTCAACCTCTGTCCTGTACTCCAGTTCTGTATGCATACATAAATATATCTTTAAAAAATGCTGGAATTCAATTATAAATATAACTTAAAGTGCCCTTTAAAAAATAAATAGTGCAGATTGACATTGCCTGACCTATGGTTGTATCTATAATCCCTTGATGATATGATAAATAATAATAATTCAGATTGTGCTTGAAATAGTTTGTATGTAGAAAATAGTTTGTATGCAGAAAATAGTTTGTATAATAGGAAAATTAAGTGTGACTTTATTTAAATTTAATAATATAATTTGTATTAGAATTTTCCCTTGTATTTTAAATAAATGTTAAGATTCAGAAAATATTTTATTGAAATATAGGGTGAGTATGAGTTGAAATAATGCAAGCACATTAGTTCGTAAACAGCACCTCAAATGTTTACAAATGTCTAGTAGGCAAACAAGAATTGTGTGTATGAAATAAAAAATAGTTATATCTTTAGAAAGAACCTGATGATGTTCCTTTAGAAAGGAAAGTTGGCTTGACAATTTGCAAACAATCAAGTTGAAAAGTTTTGTTATGCAAAAGTATATTAACTTGAGATATTCTTGAAATAAACATCTGAGTTTAGAGCTTTTTAAAAACTAATATAATAGTTTATTTTTACATCATTGTGTGCCTTTTTCCATATTAGTTGTAATTCCCATGGGCTTCTCATCACCAAATCACCCATGTGCCAGCAACATAGTCCAGTGCACTTCTTCCCCCCATTTTTTATCTAATTCCTCACTCTACCTCTATAAAATGTCTCTGGCATATAGTTGTTCCCTGGTCCTTTATGCTCCTACTATGAGTGAAATAATCT
>NW_004567115.1:14658461-14668364 GCF_000260355.1 Condylura cristata
GAGAGGTCTGCCACGCCATGTGGTCACCTCCGGGGCAGGCGGGGATCGAACTCATACAGAAGTGGCTTTAGCTTCTCAGTGTTGTGCTTTAACCCGCTGCGCCAACAGGGGGGCCCGAGTTTGGAGATTTTTGAAAGCATATGACTTTGCCTTTTAGCTATTCCACATTGCAACTTATCACTAGTTTTGCCATTTTACATTGTTGATTATTTTTAATTTTTACATGTTGAACCAGGTGTAATGTTAGCTTGACTTCTATAAATTACTGTTATTAGATAAAATGTTATAGTATAGTCATATCTATGACTTATTTTGTAGTAACTATACCTAATGTTTTACCTTAAGAATAATTTATCAAGTCAAAATAAATGTCTTTTTCTTTCTTTCCTTATCTAAAGGCAATGACTTTTATAAGTGTAGGATTTTAAACACTAGAAATTTTGAGTTTTATGATATGAAGAATACAAGTTTTCTTAAACATTGTTACTATAATGCTATTTTTAAAGCCTATTTATAGAATTAATTTTGATGCATTTTAATATAAAATTAATAATTTATATGTTTTACAACAAATAGTAAATTGTAAACAGATGGTAAAACAAATAGGACTGAGGTATAAATATAAAATGAAAACTATTTAGTTCAACTTTTGTGATTGATATTACTCTTTAAAACATTATTAGGGCCATATCAGGGGCCCTCCTTGGTGGTGCAGTGGGTTAAAGCACAGCACTATGAAGCTATGGCAGCCACTGCAGCATGAGTTTGGTCTCCAGCCAGGGAGCTGACCCACAAAGCATGGCAGACCTCTTCTGACCTGCTGTCTGCTCCTCTCAGCGGTGTACTTTATCAATCTGCCTGCTCTGCTCCCACTCTGTCTCTGGTGAATCCTCTTCCCCCTCCACATCTGGCCTGTACACCAGTTCTTATGCATAAATAAATAAATATATTTTTTAAATAGGGCCATTTCTTTAAACAATGTCTCTTTAATATAAAAATACCCAGAAGAAAAAAAAAATATATATATATATGTCATTCTTTCAGTTGTTGTTATCTACAAATTTGATGCTAGGAGAATCAATGTTCATTTACATATGAACTATCCTTTATTTCTCCCTAATTTTGACTTATTTTCATCTGTATTTGAAGCTTTTAATTTTAATCCAGTCTTCATTAATTTTTGTTATTTACACCAAAAATTCAGAATTTTTCTATATTATCTTTTAATCAGAAGATATGTAATCCAATTGAATTATGGTTAATATCAGTAACACATACTTAATTTAAAATTGGTCCAGAACATATAGTCTCATATATGCACTCTTGTTTATTGTATATATTTTTGTTTTGCTCCTCACATCCATAGTTCTCAAATAATATTCCTTGTACACAGAGGTTTTTGTCTCCAGGAAATTTCCCTGAAATATAACTTATTTGCCAGCATTAGGTTAATTTCTTTTAAATCTGTAGGCAAGAATTCTATATCATTATTTATTTTCCTCCTTCTTTTCCACCTATCCTTTTCCCTTCCTCCCTTCATAATTCCCTCCTTCCTCCCTTTTAATTGTATTATTATTATTATTATTATTATTATTATTGAGGTTGCACTGGCTTAGTTGTATAGGTTTATGATTATGGGTATAATGCTCCTCTTCAGATGCATGTTACTACAACAATAATCACCCTTAATCTTCCCCATAGTTCACTGGATCTTCACTGATCCCACCACTGCCCTCTGGCAGCCTTCTACAGTTAATTATCTGGGGTTTGTTTCAGTTTAGTTTTCTATGTTCCTTTGTTTTGTGTCTTTCTGCTTCACATGTTAGTGAAATCATTCTCCTGCTGACTTAAATTGCTGAGCATAATTCTTCCCAGGTCCATCTGTGTTTTACAAATAGTATTTGTTGTTACATATACAAATATATACATGTAATATTTCATTGTTTATATGTATCACAACTTCTCATCTTTTTCTTACCTACTTATCTGTTTTGGGGCACTTGGGTTATTTACATAACTTGGCTATTGTAAATAGTACTACATAAACATAAAACATAGATCCTTTAAAATGAGTGTTTTTGTATTATTTGAATAGATACCTCACAGTGCAACCACAGGATCATATAACAGGTCTGTTTTTAATGTTTTGCTAAATCTCCATACTGTTTCCCATAGGTCCGGATCAGCTACATTCCCACCAACAGCTACATTCCCACTGCATACAATAGTGTATGCAGACTACTTTTTCATCAGTTGCTTGCCAAAACTTATTGCTTTTGGCATTTTTTGGTGTGTGTGAATTATGGTGTTGCATTTCCTTATATTTTTATTCATATACCCCTGATCATTCAGATGATAATGAACACTTTTCATGTGTCTTTCTTTGATCATTTTTATGTCTTCTATGAAGAGTTGTCTATCTCTTCTGCACATTTTTTGACTGAACTATTTATTTTAGATTTGTTGAGTTGTATTAATTATTTGCAAATCTTGGATATTTGCTTATGGCTAGATATGTGATGTACAAGTACTTTCACACCCATTACAGTTTCTTTCTGAATTAATGTTAGTTTATTTTCCCCTGCAGAAGATTATTGCTCTAATGTTGCTCCATTTATTTATTTTTGCTTCTATCTTGCTGTTTTAGTTCAAGTCCCCAAGAAATCACTGAAGCCAATGTCTTAGAGTACTTTCCTTATTTTTTCTACACATTTTATGGCTTTGTGTCTTCTATCTAATTTTTAATACAGTGTTACTTAGTTTGTGTATGCATACTGACCTTAAATTTCTATTTCTATTAATATGAAAACACAAATCCACTTGCCTATGTTCAATGCTGTTTTCATCAATGCTCATTTTAAACATATTATGTTAAAAGTGATTGTGAACAAATTAAGTTATTTTATTCTGGACTTTCTTGGTACTTACAAAGAAAGAAGAAAAACAGTAGAGGAGGGCGGAAAAGTGAAGAGAAGAATGTAGAGGGGGAGGGACGAGATAAAGAGGGAGAGAACTTTGACATTTTGTCTGTCTCCACATCATTTCCCATAAAAATATTCTAGACTATCATTTTCTCTACAAAGTTCTAAGATTGACATTTAATTTTTGGGCATTCCAGAGTATGGAATTCATCTTACAAAAGATTATAGAATACTCTGAGAGAGTGGTTAAATTCAGTGGCTTTGCAATGTTCCGAATCATTTGGGTACTGAATTATTTGAAATCTTCCTTTAATAGCGAGCACATATATTATTTGGGAAGGATAAAACCTAGGAAAAAAATTAACCCACTGTTACCATTTACTCTGAAAGTTAATATAGCTCACTTTTATTTACAGTTAAACCACTACTTTTAAATATGAATTAACTTTACTTTTCATCTTTGGCCAAACTCTTTCTACTTCCTGTGTATGAAATGCTATATTACAAAATTACTACATTGACTATAATGCTTTATTACTTCATTTCTCATCTGCCTTGGTCTTATTGATTATAGTTAAAGAGCAAAACAAAAACATAATCAGATATAGAGTATCACTCATTGTTAAAACATTCAGCAGAGATAATACAAAAAGATAATTTATTTTCCTTTGTTTAGGCTCAAATGAAATGAGGAATGTCAGCAAAATCACCTCTATAGTTCCCAAAATATAAATGCCCCAATGCCCCAATAAAATATCCTGCTGTCAGTGTTCAATTCATGCCAAGATTTAATGATCTCCAAAGTATTGATTTTATCTTCAGTTTCCCGAAATAATAACGTCTTATGATAATAAATCTTCGTACTCTAGACAAATCAGTCATGTATAGTGAAATCAATCTCCTTTTCACAAAGTAACTTTTTAGTCTGTGTAATGAAGGCTTTTCTTTTTAAAGGAATAGGTGCCTCTTTTATCCCCTATCATCTCTTCCCCTTTATTTAGTTTGCATAAAAGTCCAAAGTCAAGAGTAAAGCAGTATTTCTTGTCATCATTTTCACAATAGAATGTAATTAGTATCTTTCTTATAAGGTGAAAATATCTCGTCAGTGCTGTTATTTGCTTCTAAAGTTATCATTACATGAGCTATCATACTTTCACAGTCTAAAAAGAAATGTGAAAACATATTTTCCACCTTAAAATACTTAACACATACATTATCATTTTTTTAAATTGTCTTTCCACATTGATATTTGGGTTTCTTGTTGGGAATTAAGCCATATTATGAAGCCTGTTTAAGTTTCAGAGTACTTATATTTTGAACTTGTGTATGTGTATGAAATGGGGGTGGGGTTCCATTAGAGGTATATATTAGGAATCTTTGTGGTTATATGAGTTCATAAGAACTGCCAAAGAAATAAGGAGGAAAATTGAAACACAAATGAGGTCAAAAGCTGAAAAATTATAGCTTCAAAGGTTAGGTTAGAGAAAAAGATGACTGAAGATGAGGCAGAGAATAAATGAATATGCAGGAAGATAGAAGAGAAACCTAAAAAGCCTGTATTTATCTTGATGACAAGTGAGAAGAGGGAGGAGTTCACATAGGAAAGATGGGTTAGCTGTGTGAAAAATTGCAGGTGATGGAAGTAAAATTAGAATTGAATCCATCCACACATTTTGCAAAACAGGAAGTTTTAGGACCAATTCATTAAGAAATGAGAAATGAAAACTACTTTGAGCAATGTAGTAGGTTCTAATATTAAAAAGCTTAACTGGGCCCACCCTAGTGGCACAGCGGGTTAAAGCACAACACAAAGAAGCTTAAGCCACTTCCCCATAAGTTCGATCCCGCTTGCGCTGGAGGAGATCCACATGGCTAGGCAGACCTCTCCTGACCCGCCCGCTACTCCCCTCAGCAGTGTACTTCACCAATCTGCCTGTTCTGTACCCCGCTCTGTCTCTGGTGAATCCTCTCACCCTCCACATCTCTGGCCTGTACCCCAGTTCTGTACGAATAAATATTAAAAAAAAAAAAAAAGCTTAACTGTGTAGGGAAGAAACAACAGTAGCAAGAACTAGAGGGTAGTTATTTATTTTTTTAAATGTGTTTTATTATGTGTTCCAAAATATCTTTTCATTTAAACGGAGTTAATTCTTTCTCCATTTCTTTCATAGTGCTGTGAGTGAAATGTAGGAGTATCTTAAAATGTCCAAGTGCCAGTATAAAAGGAGGGAGGAATAATCAATTATGTTCCTTTTATTGTGATTCAAAGACCTGTTAGTTTCTCAGTCAGCAACTTCAAAATATTAAATATGGTATTTTCCCATATCTTTCCTTTCCTTTTGGGATTATTCCTAGTGAAAGAATAATGAAGAACTTTCAGAATAGAGGAACACATTATTGTTCCTCTATAACCTTTAATCTTATGTGGCTTGTGGCAGTTCTTTCCCCTCACCAGTGGAAGTCTCCGAAAGCTCACTCTTTTTTAAGTTATTCAAAAATGCACTTGGAATATCTTTGTTATTATTAGCTACTGATTTGGTGGAGAGATGTAGGATACATAACTGGATTAACTCACATCATCAGATTTTAAAATTCACTCTAATACATTTTATAAAGGGGTTCTTTTTCCTCAGTGGTTGCCTATAAGGTAAATCATACAGTATATTAAAACATTAATGCTGTGTTTACTAGGTTTTGCAGAATAAGATGACCTAATGTCCTAAATTTTGCAGAATAAGATGACCTAATGTTAAAATTATAGGATACTTATGAGGTGACATCAAAGTTAATGCTTTTCTTCCAAGTTTGTCATCTATAGTGGATTAAACCAGTATAAAATACTTAATGATACTCACTTTTGTTTTCCTCATAACATGGATTATTTACATTGAAGAGATACATGTTATTACTAACAAAAGATAAACACTTCACATTCAGGGCAATTATAGAGCAATGTGGGGTCTTGTGCTGCTCACCCACCCCAGTACCACAACACTTTTTCAGTAGAAAAGCATTTTTTAAAGGAGCAGACACCTGAGAATTATTAAACCTTACAGAAGTTTTCCCCATCAGTACAAGGACACAGTTATATGTGGAAAAATAAAATCAAAAAGATCCAATCAATTTGCTCAGGGGCACTGTAATGCCTGGATCGATCTCACTGTTTGATTTCAGCCACTGATCAAAATAGTACCATCCACCCAAACCTGGAGTTCTACTTCACTGAGTGTTTGCTAATGGTCCATTCAATAACTTGAATTGCTTTCAGGATAGTTCGCTCTTTCCCTGCTCTCATTCTCTTTTCTTGTGGTAGAATCAAGTTGTCTTTCCTCCAACTTTCACACCCATCCTCACTTGAATGATAGATTGGAGTGTTTCTGCCCAAAACTGAATTAACTCGATTATAGCTGGGCTTAGTTCTTATTGAGGGGGAGGGATAAAGGGATACAGAGGCGCTTATTTTGTTTCAAAGTTCATTTAATATTTTGAACGCAAGGAGATACAGAGGTGTTTATTTTGTTTCAAAGTTATTTAATATTTTGAACTCAATATAGAAAAAAGCAAAATGGTCTTTAGAAATATCATATTTCTAATAAATCTAATTTGTGTGTGAAGTGAGTTGGATCCTTCAATTCAGTAACACATTTTGAACACTAGGTATGTATACAGACATTGTGACAGATACGCAGCAAATTAAAAAAGGAAAAGAAATTCAATACTTGAGTGGTATTTTATAGCTTAGGTGCAAACCCAATTAAACTAGTGGAAATACCTGATGCACATTCATGGAAGGACACGCTAATATAACAGAAACTACCTCGAGATTGATCTTGGTGCCACAAGAAATTAAACACATGTATAAATGTTCCAGGCAATATTTCCTTTTAAAATGGGTGATGAGTGGATGTTGTCATCCCCAGGCTTGTAGCATATGAGACAGTGAGCCTTGACTTAAATATTTGACTTCTCCACGTTGAATCTGTACTTTGTTGCTATTCACCTCTGTGAGTCTCTAGGGAACCTTCCAAGGTCACATATAATTTTTGTGAGGAAGATATCAATAAGTTTTGCTTTGTTTGCTCCTGATTTAGTAGTAAAGCAACATGAAAGTAGTCTTGAACCAAATTTAAATAGACATTATTTCCTGTCTTTGATATTCAACCAACAGTCTGGGATATTTTCTAGAATGACTGCCAGACATGAAGCTCGGTGTTATCATTGACTGTCAAACTAAAAATCCTTAAATCTGTCATTGAATGCTACTATAAATCTTGCATGAGATGTAAGAGAATTAAGGAAGAGTACTTTGTGGCAGAGATATAGAAGAAATGCAGGAAATATAAAATACATTTGATCTGTGTATCTTTTTCTTGCATCATAGTTTCTCCTATTTGTATTTGTGCTTCTCCATAAATTCAGCTGATAAATGTACCAGAATGATTTCTCTGCTCTCTCTCTGCAATGTGACCTTTCAGTGCCAAATCTTATTGTCACTGACTTGTTTTCATGGGGTTCCCTTGTTCATATCTTATTTGGTTAGTGTCTCTATCAGTAGCTTTCACAGGGTAGAAGTGAAAAAAAGAAAGATTACGCTCATATAATTCAAAAGATGATAGTTGTGCCTCATATTGATGATAACATGTAATTCAGTCTGCTTAATTACAACTTTGAACAGTACAGATCAAAAACCTTGAATTTTATGTGTCAAAAATTATAGTATGGATATATGTATACTATATTCATGTAATTATTTATCCTTACTAACCTATTTTTAAGTGGATAATTTTTACCTAGGTAATATATTGATGCATTATTTTTCTAGTAAACATTTTACATGGTATTTTATTTGTATCTTTTACCTCTGTTAACTTAACTTGACATAACTACCTGTAGTTCATTTTCCATATAATATATCTATAATATAGTTTGAAGTTTTCTGATTTACTCACAATTTAAGTATTATACCTATTATTATCAATCTCATATCCCTACCAGCAGACCATGTTATATTATTACTGTTTAAAATCTCATCAATTCTGCAGTTTTGAACATTTTGAAATGAAAGATTCAGGTAAAATACCATGGAACATGGTTTACTGAAAAATACTATGAATATCCCTTTGCTTCACCCATGACCACTTGGCGGCATACCATCATTGGTTTGTATGGAACACACTTTTTCACTTGGAGGAATTATAAGACTTAAAACTGTTATATAAGGACAGTTCTTGTTTTATTGTCCCCCAATTAGCACTATGTGAGAAAACTGAGGACTAAACAATAATTAAGAGAGTTGCCAAAACCTGCAACAACATTTCCTGAGACTTACCAAGTGGTGAAAGAGTCAGTGAGTATTTCTCACCTACATGTCTAAATATCTGCATCTATGAATAGAATGAATAAGAGATGGGAGGACTGAATCAGTCACAAATTCTCAGCAATGTTTTTTTCCCCTCCCATTCTCAATGAAGGATAAGAGTAAAAAAATGGCCAGTTATCCCAACGTGAGCCCAGCAAGTCTTATAATGGGGGCCAATGTGCATCCAAAGTATCAACATCCTTTATATTTTAAATGTAAATTGTTTTAGTTGTGAAGTACTTAGTGTCTTTTTGATCCATTTGACAGTTTTCTAGGAACAAAAATGTTTCAATCGACATCCTGTCTTGTGTTTAAAATGGGAGAATAAAATAATTATTTTTTACTTGTTCAAAGTATATAGAGCTACAATTTTTAAAAATGTTGCCTGTATCACCACTCAGAGACACTGTTTTATATCTTTGAAAATGGATCCTTTGTTGACACTTAAATAGTCTAGATTTAGTGAGTCAAGGGAACAGTACAAGTATTTTGAATGCAATGCTGTGAATCACTTTTTGTATATTCTGTGAATGCTAGTGAAATATTGCTGCACTATTATGATTTTTCATTGTAAATAATGTTTTATTTTTCACAGTTAGAAGATATAAGAATAAGACTGGAATGATTCAGCAATCAATCTGAAAATATGGATGCATATGTTAAGCAACACTCTCTAGAGAGTGGTAATATAGCCTATTGTCAGAACTTGGGGAGTTGCAAAAAGTACCTCTCAGAGCAGAAACATGAGTGATATAAAATGACTTAAAAAGTAGTTGCATTGTAAGATAAATACCTAATGAATCATTGTGTAGAATCAAAGTTGCTTAAAAGAGACAGAATTATTCTTACCATAGCAACAGTAGGGCTATAATGTGATTGAATATATTAACATAGCCAAAAGGGAAATGTGGCTGTGAATTTTGTCAGCCATGGAAACATAGGCACAGGGGTATTACAGAGGTCAAATCCAAATTCAGAGAATAGAAGGGACTTTTATATATGGATAATCCTTGCCTTGATACAATTCATTATTTAGTATCTTAACTTATCTTAAATTTCTGGTCATTTGATATTAAGTGATCTTTTTATTATAATTTGACTTCCCATTTGTGTTTACTGATAGCAAACCTATGGATAATAATTTATCTACTACTGGTTACTCTTATACTCATAGTAAAGACATATATTAATGCTTTGATATTATTCTCATTGAAATTATGCTTTAAGTGAGTGCAGTAGCAATCTAATTTTATAGCTTTCTGAGAGGGTACTTACCTACAAGAACAGAGTGGGGTTTAGGTAGAGTTAAGTGGAGAGCCAGACCCTGAACACAGACAATGCTCATCAGCCTAAGATGCTTCTATGGAAACAGCCTGTCTCCAAGGTTTGTCTCTGCTGGTGATTTTTAATGATGCCCTAAAACCATTGTGAGGACTTTAACCAATTCTTCAATGGATATTACTGTTTCAAAAAGTGTAATATATTAAATATATTAAAAATTGTAATGATCACATTGGACTTACAAAATTTTAAAATATATATTTTATCTTAAAATATTCTATTTTATTTGATGTGGTTATATTTAACAAATATTAAAAATTATAGTTATATAATTTTATATAA
>NW_004567115.1:14668464-14676943 GCF_000260355.1 Condylura cristata
TATATATATATATATATATATATCCCACAGTTTTGTATATACTGTGTTTGAGTTTTAGCAGTTGTTACTAAAATATAGGCAAACATGCCTCTTTCCAATTTGTATTTATTGTCTTATTAATTATACAAAATGTTTTGTAAACACTTTTCACATAGCTATATGATATTTCATTGTAACCTAATATAATTGATATGTTCATTTCATTTCCTATTTATCAACTGTCAGAAAATTGGAGAGCTTACAATCTATATTTATTTAGAAATTTGTAACATTTTCTATAAGTTGTCTTCATTTTTTTTCTATTACCATGTTTTTTTTATTTCTGATAAGTTTCTAGAAGTCTTTTGTTTATTAACATTGTAGCTCCTTTTTTTGTTCATATGTATTATAAAGCCCTACTTCCCTGTATATAGTTTCTCTTCTAGCTATATTTGATATCTTAGGTGGTATATGTTTGTCAATTTTTGATCTCAGGCTTTACGCTTTACTGAAAATGTATTGAATAGCCAAAGCTCTCCTGACAAAAGCAAAGGAGAGTGGATGTACCCCACTCCCAGATTTCAAATCAAACAACCAAGCCATGATAATTAAAATAGCGTGGTACAGGCACAAAAACAGAAACACAGATTGATAGAACTGAATAGATAGTCCAGAAATAAAGCACATATAGGGGCAGCTAATCTTGACAAAGGAAAAAAGAATATGCAATGGGGGCTTTTCCTGTGTGCACAGTGGATTAAAACACAGCAGTCTAAAGCTTTCTTTAACTACTGCAGCACAAGTTCAATCCCCAGCCAGGGAATTGACCCACATGGCACAACAGACCTCTCCTGATCCATTTACTGCTTCTCTCAGCAGTGTATTTCAGTCTTTCTGATTCTCACTACTCTATCTCTGTGGAATCCTCTCACCCTTTACACCCCGGGGACGTTTTGTTCAATAAATATTGCATGGAAAACTGGAACACCAGAAGCTTAAAAATCAGTTCAAAATGGATAAAAGATTAAATATAATACCTGAAACCATAAAACATATAGAAGAAAGTATAGGTAAAACACTATAAGACGTACATTTTACTAACATTTAAAGGCTTATCCCCCAAAGCAAAGGAAGTGAAGGAAAAGATAAACAGTTGGAATTACATGAAACTAAAAATTTCTGCATGCTAAAAGAGACATTAACCAAAGCAAAGAGACATCCTATTGCTTTGGGAGAAAATGTTTGCTCTCCACACAATTAATAAGTAACTGACTAGAAAGTTAGACAAAGAACTCAAAAGATTTGACAAAATCAAAGTAAAAAATCCAGTCAAAAATGGACAGTAGAGTTTAAAAGACACTTCTCCAAAGGGGAAATGCAAATGATGAACAGAAATATGAAAAAAATGTTCATCATCTCTCATAAGCATGGAAATGCAAAGCAAAACCTCAATGAGGTCTCACCTTATACCAGTAAGAAAAAACAAAAACAAAATAAAAAACAAATGTTGTTAAGGATGTGATGATAAAGGAGCTGTACTTCACTGCTGGTGGGAAAGTAAACTGGATGTACCACTATGGAAAGCTGTATGGAGGTTCCTCAGACTACCAAAAATAGAGCTACCATATGACCTAGCAATTCCACTATTAGATCTACTCAAAGGACACAAAAACACTATTCAAAAGAATACCTATACACCTATGTTAATTGCAGCAATATTTATAATAGACAAGACTTTGAAAAAAAAAGATAAAAAAAAAGATGACTGGATCAAGAAGATGTGATATGTGTGTGTGTGTGTGTGTGTGTGTGAAATACACACACACACATAATCACACATAATGGAACAGTTTTCAGCAATTATAAAAGATTAACTAAGACCATGCCCTCCCTGGTGGCGCAGTGGATTAAAGCACTGCACTAAGAAGCTTAAGCCACTTCTGAATGAGTTCGATCCCCGCCTGCCTCCCGCCTGCCTCGGAGGTGACCACATGGCGAGGCAGACCTCTCCTGGCCTGCCCGCCAGGAGTGTACTTTGTCGATCTGCCTGTTCTATTCCCCGCTCTGTCTCTGGTGAATCCTCTCACCCTCCGCATCTCTGGCCTGTACCCCAGTTCTATATGAATAAATAAATCTTAAAAAAAAAAAGATTAATACCATTTGCAGCAATATGGATGGATTGAGAAGGAATTATGCTCAGTGAAATAAGTCAGAAGGTAAAGAGCAATATTGAATGGTTTCAGTTACATGAGGAATACAGGAGAACCAAATAAGGCGTCAGAAAAATAATCCAAAAACCATAACAAAATAAAAACAAAAAAATAATTGACAGTTATCAATCAGAGACATTCTGCAGGGGAGGGAGAGGAAGAGGAATCAAAATGAGAAAGGAAAGAGTACAAGTGACTATGGTGATGGTGCATGGATGAACTCATGTGGGTATTCTAAGGGGAATACACCTGAGAAAATAAAGCAAACGTAAAATAATAATGAGCAGTGATGAAAAATATATAAATAATTTATATATTTAAAAAGAGTATAAATGTAAAATATAATCAAGAAATTACCTTGGTGCGTGCATTAATCTACTTAGAATATTGACCTTTAAATTTGAGGTCATTTTTAAGTTGTTGCATCAGGCAAGATGACAGTGTTTGAAAGTTGGCTATATTATCATCACTGCAGTGATGGTAATGTTTTTTACAGTTGAAAAATGTTATAAATTCTGAAATCCAGGCTTTCTGACCTGTTTAATATGAGTTCCAAGAGTCTGAGTGGCTATGCTGCTTTGACTCTTTAATTATCAGCAATAACAGAGCAAACCCATTATCAGTGGGAATGTTCAAAGGAAACATTTGTTCCCCAGTGATTTAAGAATAGCCTATAAGAACATAACCTAAGAACATAACCTTGTATGAATAAAATATAATATATACCAATAAAAACACAATATATAAATAAAAATACATAAAATATATAAGCAGTTGTCTAATTAAATGATCTACTGTGCTGGTTTCTTAAAACTGAAGTATATGACTCAAGGCTAGTCATAACTACTCCATTAAACCCGGTAGAGAAGGAAATACTTAGTGCTTGAGTTGTAATCATTGTGACTTTGGTTCTTTCAATTGTGATAACATAGGTGGGAGCTATAATAGAAAATAAATCCTTAGAAGTCCCCAGAGCTGTCTCCCCTGACTAAGCACTATTTGCATTAGTCTTGCCTGGGAATTCCCTTGTTTTCACATCAGATATACTTGTGGACTGGTGATGCATTTTTCACCAGCTCTAAAGAAATGAATATTTATGTAGGGTAATATTAATCTGCTGTTGCCCAGTATACTGAGATGGTGTCATTTCTTTTTTCATTGCTATTTCACTAGAATTTATTTTGTGAAATTACGATGATAATGTTTGAATCTTTATTAGTTTTATTTTAACTATCCTCACAAATGACAAAAATTTGTCTGTTCTATTTTATCATCTTATTAAATTGTTTTGTTGTGTATGAATATATGTGTGCTTTAGTCTGTGAAATCGAAAAAATTGGGAGTAACAGTTTGAGAAAACATTGAGTTCTAAAATATGTCAATCATGACCATGTTTTCAAGATACTGAGTATAAGGCAAGTAATTTCAGTTTCAACTAGTTTTAAATATTTTAAACCTATATATCAGGTTTCAAATTTGTTTTAGTGATTCTTAGAATATAAATTGGGATCAGGATGTTTCATTGAGTTATTCTGCCATAAGACCTCTAAATTTGGATAGGCATAGATATTAAGTTACTAAGGTTCACTGGAATAGGACCCTTACTGGCAAAGAACATTTAAGGTTGAAATGGAAAACAAGCATTCTAGAATTGATGAAGTATCTAAAAAGACTTTGGAAGCATTTAATTAGTTCTCTGTATGGAGTTCTGGCTCTGACTGTCATTTAGATCCAGTGCTTCAGTCCATTTTTTCCAGGGCTGAGGCACAGTGTTGGGCTCAGTGGGAAAGATGCAGTACTTTATTAGTAATGTCTTCTCTGGTTCAACTGATAGGAGTTGTGATGAAATTTCCAGATACTTGTCATTTGTGTCTTCGTACATTTTACTAAAATGACTCCTAAGATCTGAGGGAATATTTTGCAGTAAGGTAAAGTTGAGATAAGTGAAAACATTTATGAAAAGGTAGTAAGTGTAAGTAATAAATAGAAGGAAATTCAATTAGTGAAGGGGTAGAAAAAATAAAAATATTTTTAAATGAAAGTTTCATGATTCAGTTATGTATTTGCTTTTGGGAATTAATAAAATTTTACTGATAGGTTTATATTATATTCAGAAGCAATAAAACATTCAAGCTAAAAGTATGTTGAAATTTTACTTCTATTCTCAGAGATAAGTTTAATTTTAATAATAGCTATTTGTCACAATAGTAAAATAAAAACACTAACAAAATAAAATTTTAATTGGCCATTTGAAACTAGAAAATGTTTCCCCTATGTCACTGTTTTTAAAATAATATGCTCAAACATTTATTTGTTAATTGCTTTTTTTTTAATTGAGGTAACATTGCTTTATTTAATTGAGGTAACAGTGCTACATATATTGTAAAAGTGCAAGTTCATATCTCTGCAAATGAATGAAATCACACTCATCACCAAAAAAACAATTTCCACCTTTGTTTCCTACCCACATTAATGTCAATTTTTCTGTCAAATGTCAACTGTTTTGGTTTAGTTTTGTCTGTTTCTTTGTTTTGTTTCTTTATATTTTGCATATGAGTGAAATAATTTGGCATTTATTTTAAAACTGTGAAGTGAATTAACTTTCAGAATAAATGCTAAAAATATATCTATTTTATATAAGTCAAGTGGGTAAAATGCTAAACTTGTAAACATGTATCTTTATATATTCAAGGAATACATAGTTACTTGCAAAAATAGGTATTTTTGGACTCATATTCTCTGCTAATTTGCATTTCTGGCTTACTCTATCTAGGTTGTTTCCAATTATAACTACCTTATAAAATTGGATGAATCTGCTTTACATATAGAATCGCTATAAGTCAATAAAAATAATGAGCAACACCAAAGAAATATTTCACAAGTGAATCACTCATTGTTTTATATATGTGTGTGTGTGTGTTAATGTTTTAATAAAAGTATAAGAATTAGATGAAAGTCCAATGTTTCATCAACTATATTCAATTGAAATATTTCTTTACTTGACTTTGCAACATGAAAATTTGTTCTAAGAGCTGATGAACCCTGACCTTCCCCTAGACTAATAGTCAAGTGTGTTATCCTACTAATCCATTTATTATAGTTAATAAAGACCCATGACATTTATTCATATACTAATGTCTAAATTTAATCAATAATACAGTCTTTATACAAAATGACTCAAGTATCAATTACAATTCAATGTTACTGTTATCCGATAACTCTAAAATGTAGGATGATATAATCAACTTAAAAATTCAGCATTATTTAAATATGCTCATTTATTAATGACACTTCTATATTTCTAAATAATTTCATCATAATTGTATTTACTTAGAATATTATTTTTGGAAATTATTGTTATAAAATTGTCCTATTTTTCCTTTTTTGTGTGTTTTTCTCTTTAAACTCGTTTTTCTGGATGAACATTACTAGGTCAATACTGGGTACATTGACATTATTATTCAATTATTTTAGGATTTTGCTATTCATGTCTATGTGATACCTATCAGTTTAGTTTTTGTTTTATTGTAGATTACTTATAAGATATCTTAAGTTTTGCTATTTGTTGTTTCTGCTTCATTTTGTCTTTATTTTACTTAGAGAAATGTAGAAATTCTTCAGCTATACTCATGTGTCTTAGCCTCTCATATTTCTCTTATATTTTTAACTCTGAGATTCAATCTAAGTGCTTCTTTAGTTCTCTTTTCCATTTTGAAAATTCTTTCTTTGTTTATGGTTCAATTACAGTTCACTTTTAAAATTAATTTGTTAACTGTGGAAACAGGTTTACAACACTGTATATGATTTTATTGTATAGGATCAAGACATATGCAGTCCTTCATCATAATCCAATGTGCTCCCTCACTACACTGATCCAATGTGCCTGCCTCCTCTTTCTCCACTGGGATTCCCAATACTAAAGTCATATTTTTACGGTTTGCTTTTGTTTGGCTGTGTCTATTTGTTTTGCTTCTCAATGTGGAACTAGCTGGTATTTGTTTGTCTACTTCTGATTTATTTTGTTTAGCAAAATCCTTTGCAGTTTCCCCCCATGTTGTTCAAAACTCAAGAATATTTTTCTTTTTTTTTATACCTGAGTAGTATTGTATTCTGTAAATATACCACTTATTTTTAATCCATTCATTCGTCGTTGGGACCTTAGGTCATTTCTGTAACTTGGCAACCTTAAATAATGCACCAGTGAACTTGAGAGCATATGTCCCTTTTAATTATTGTTTTTCCGTTCTTTGGGTAGATAACTAGGTGTGGAATGGATGATAATATGGTAGCTATATTTTTAAATAGTTTGAGAAATCTCCATACCATTTTTCATAGGGGTAGGGTCAATTTACATTCCCATAAACATTATATAAGAATTTCTTTTTCTCCACATTCTCACAAATACATTGTTTCTCGCCTTTTTCATATAGACCAGTCTCATAGTTGTCAGGTAGCATCGCTCATTGCAACTCTGTTTTGCATTTACCTGATGATAAATGATGATGAACAATTTGTCATGTGCCCATTGGATTTCATAGAGAACTGCCTATATAGCTACTGCCCATTTTTTGATTGGGTCATTTTTTTATTTTTGTTGAGTTGTATAAGTTCTTTGTAAATCTTGAATATTAGCCACTTGTCACATGTGTAATGTGAAAATATTTCCTCTCATTGAGTAGATATCTTTCTGAAATTTAACATATATACATAACATCATTTATTAATGCATATATACATATATGTGTGCAGGTGTGTGTGTATGTATGTGCATGTATTTGGCGTCATTGTTCATCTTTTACATTGCTTGATTTTTACTTTCATGTATAACACATAATCCCAAACATCAAGTCACCTGTGAACTGTCAACATAGTCTCTTGTGCTCTCCCCCTCCCTGATTTTAATCCCTCTCCCTCTATTGCTGTATATCTCAGATTTATAGTTTGACTGCTAGTCTTCTAGTCTTCTCTTGCTCTCTTTTTTTTTATATATATATATTTTCTGATTCTTTACTTGGTACCCCTATATTCCTCCTACAAGTGAAATCATCTGATGTTTATTTTTTTCCTTCTGACTTTTTTCTCTCTTCATAATCCCTTCCAGTTCCATCCATGTTGCAACAAATAGCGTGGATTTATCTTTTTGTTTGCTGAATAGTGTTCCATTGTTTATTTTGAATTTGTGTATGTGTGCATATGTATATGCATATGTACATGTATGTACACATGTACATGTATATATGCACACACGTACATACATAAAACTTCTTATTTATCCAGAATATGTTTTTGAGCATTTAGGTTGTTTCTATATCTTACCTATTGTAAATAGTGCTGCAATAAACATAGGAGAATAGATTTTCTTTCAAATTGATGGGGTTTTTTTGTTTGTTTTTGTCCTTTGGGTTGATTCCTTAGAGTAGAATTGACAGGTCATATGCTAGCTCTGTTTTCAGCAGTTTGAGGGTCCTCCACAATGCTTTCATATGGCTAGACCAGCATTCCCACCAACAGTGTAAGAGAGTTAAGAATATCTTTTATAGTCCCTTTCCTAGTGCAGAAGTCTTTTACTTTGCTTTAGTTTTAATAGTTTATATTCTCTTGTTTTTCTTGCTGCTACATATATAGTTGCAAGGACAACCCTGAAGTCAATGTTATTGAGTGTTTTCCTTATAGTTTTCTCACTATATGTTAATGTTTTCAGATCTTATATTCCATTCTTTCATATATTTTGAGTTAATTTCTGTGTATGGTGTGAATCATGATCTATTTTTATCATTTGTATATTATTGTCCAGACTTTCTTTTATCCAGAGTATATTCTTGGCTTCTTTGTCATAGATTGTGTCCATGTAATTGAGGGTTTATTTCTGTTTCTCAATTGTATCACCTTATTCTGTATTTTAGTTTTTATCCCAGTGTCACACTGTTTTGATTTTTATAGTTTTTTAGTATACTGTGAAGTCCAGGAATCTAACACTATTGGTCTTCCTCTATTTGAATCAAAATTCCTTTGGCTATTTTGCATCTTTTGTGGTCGCATATGAATTTCAGCAGTGTTTGATCTGTTATTTATTTATTTATTTTCTTTAAATTCTTTTATTTATTTATTTATTCATACAGAACTGGGGTACAATCCAGAGATGCGGAGGGTGAGAAGATTCGCCAGAGACAGGGTGGGGAGCAGAACAGGCAGATTGACTAAGTACACTGCTGAGGGGAGCAGCAGGCGGGTCAGGAGAGGTCTGCCGCGCTATGTGGTCACCTCTGGGGCAGGCGGGGATCGAACTCATG
>NW_004567115.1:14677554-14699657 GCF_000260355.1 Condylura cristata
GTGGTCACCTCCGGGGCAGGCGGGAATCGAACTCATGCAGAAGTGGCTTTAGATTCTCAGTGCTGTGCTTTAACCTGCTGCGCCACCAGGGAGAGCCAGGTGGCTGTTTTTAACAACATTAATTTTTCCAATCCATGAGCTGAGACATTCATTTCTTTTTTTTTTTTATTTCTTTCAACATGTCTTAATGACATTACTGTATAGATTTATTGTTTCAACTAATTTCTAGTGAGGTTTTCTATGTCTGCAAATAGATTAACATACTCTTCCACAATCTGTAGTTCTTTAATATCTTTCGCTTTCCTAGTCACACTTGTGTAGGATATCCAATTCTATGTTGAACAGTAGTGGTGAAGTCCAAGACTCTTGCCTTGGATGATATCTTATTGTAAATGCTTTCCATTTTTCTACATTTAGAGTGATCAAGTGTATATACAAGAAAAGGTAGATGAAGAGAGGCAGTTAGGAACAGACCAGGGAACAAAAAGCTTGTGCAAATCTGTGCTTCCAACTTTGGTTAATGACCTGGGGAAGAGGTAATCTGAGTAAAGTGGAGGTACAAATTTAATAATTGAGGGAAGATATGAGCATAGGATTTCCCAGGTGCACCTTGTCTCCAGTGGCTTAAAGCACAAAGTATGCAATACAAGTTTATGCTGTGAAGTGTGACAGTGCGGTTCAAAGAGGAGTACTATTAGAAGTACCACAAATATGATCCATTTTCACACTCAAACTCACGGTTCACCAGGGACTCTGTTCTTACCCACTCTGACTCAGCTGCTGCAAATCTTTTCTCCCTGACATATAGTGTACTGAAAACCCAAGCCAGGATAAAATTTTCTAAAACTCCATAGTGCCATCTGCTGGAAAGTTGGAAGTCTATACCCTTAGTCCACTTAAAAAAAGCAAACTGGAAATCTTCAAAATGGACAGATGGGAAAATACAACACATGGTTTCAAGGAATTGTTTTACCACAGAGTGAGAATGAGCCTCCAAACTGAAATCAAAAAGAGGAGAGATCTATTCTTCTTATCAGATAAATTTTCAAATTTCAGGGCCCTCCCTGGTGGTGCAGCTGGTTAGAGCACAGCACTAAGAAGCTAAAGCCATTTCTGCATGAGTTTCATCTTCACCTGTCCAGGAAGTGATCCACATGTCGCGGCAGACCTCTCCTGACCCACGTACTGCTCCCTCAGCCCTGTACTTTGATGATCTGCCTGTTCTACTTTCCATTCTGTCTCTGTTGAGTCCTCTCACCACTCCTGCATCTCTGGCTTGCACAAATAAATAATTTTTTTTAATTACAAATTTCCATGATAGAAAAAAATTAAAGAAATGAAACAAAGAAAAACTAATAAAAATCTCAGAAATATATGACTGTTTTAGCAGTATAATTAATGGTTAAAATATATAAGTTGAAGCTTTGAATAATAAAACCATGGAGGTGGAACATATAAGACATTCAATGGAGAAAATAAACAATTCTGGTGAGAGCTATATAAAGCAAGCAGGCCAAGTAGAAGAATTAATGACCTCGAAGATGATAATGCAGAAATAATCCATGAGAGAAGAAATAAATATAAAAGAAGAAGAGGAAGTGGAGGAGAAAGAAGAGGAAAAGGAAGAGGAATAATTATTTTGAAACTAATCCAACTCTATGAAGAAAAGTACCACATAGAATAATAAGTATTCCAGAAGGGAATAAGAACATTACCAATGAAATAACAGAGGAAAACTTCCCAAACCTGGAGAAGGAATCAGGTATGCATGTCCATGAAGCTGAAAAACACTGCATTTCCCTAAACATAGTGATGTCTATGACAAGATTCGTATGTATAAAATTTAAGAATTCAAGACAAAATCAAGATATTTAAGGTGATCTGTAGGAAGAAGAAGTTACATCAGAATTCTCTGATAAAACACTACTAGCAAGGAGACAATGTATGATTTACTTAAAATACTGGAAGACCAAAACTTTCATCAATAAATACTGGATCAAGCAAGACTCTTCTTCAGAGATGAGGGAGAAATAAAGGTTTTCTTAGACAAACAGAAATGGGAAAAAATTACAAACACTAGCTCCTAACAAGAAATGTTGAAAAAAGATCCTGCACCTAAATTGAAGAGAATATCCTCAAAAATCTGAACAAAAAAATAGATATATCTAGAAAATTAAGGACAAGATGGCAGTAGCAGACCCTCCTATGTCAATAATCCTTAATGTAAATGTACTGAAATCGCCAATCAAAAGGCACAAAGTGGCAAGTTGGATAAGAAATCAATACCCAACTTTCTGCTGTCTTTAGGATTGCATATGAACTCCAAAAGTAGTTATATACTCTAAAGACTTGAAAAATAGCCCTAGGATCAAATGAGGGGAAAAGAAAGACACAAACAGCAGTGCTTATCTCATATAAAATAGATTTCCAGTTAAATATGGTAACAAAAGACAGGGGTGATTCTATAAAGATTTAGTTACAAACTTTCATTTAAACTGCTAATTTAACACTTTTGAATCACTTCAGGGTTTTCTTTAAAAAAATTATGTGTACAGGAACTGGGGTACAGGCCAGAGGTGCAAGATATGAGAAGATTCATTGGAGACAGAATGGGGAACAGAGCAGGCAGACCCATTGCAGTATACTGCTGAGGGGAGCAGTGGGCAAGACAGTAGACGTCTACTGTTCCATGTGGGTCACCTCCCTAAAGTTCTCTTTTTTGTTAAATAATTTAGTTCATTTAATAGTATCTTACTTGTTATTAACCTGTTCATTCTTGACGTATCAAATATATGTCTAATTTATATGTGTATATATATATACACATATATACATAAATACACACACATACACACACACAGAGATATATACACTCACACACATGTAAATATATTATCAGTAGCTAATATGTATACAGAATATATTCTTATGATTTTCATGGCTTTCATGCAGTAATGCCTTTTTCATTTTGATTTTGTGCCCAGTGATTTTTGATCATCAATTTATGGCCTTTAAAAATATTATAGAAATTATTTCATTTAAAATACTATCTTCAGCAAAGGATGTTTTTAGAAGTACTAATCATTTAAGACAATATAATTGACTATTAGGTTTTATAAAAGTAATGACAGTGGTGAAATCCTCTTGCTTCCCATTTTTTTGGCACAGAGGTATCCTCTCAAACTTTCACCTAGAATGATTCCTATGCTCCAAATACTTTATCTATACCTGGTACACTCTTCAAAATGGTGACTCTAAATTCCCAGATTTGGGTAAATTTCCTTGAAGTGAGTGCTATACTGAGTGTTTGTTCTTCTTTTAATGAGTAATTTCAATTAACTTTTTCTATTTAAAGTATTTCCTTTTTATTTTAAGTTCTGTGATGCTGTTTAGAAATTGTTTTAGAGTGCCAGTTCTATTCACCTTGATGTATGTATTCAGTGTACTCTAAATCAAAATTCTGTCATGTTTTTGTGTGTGTGTTGGCAAACTTACTCTAAAACTTATATGCACAGAAAAATGATCCAGATTGGCTAATAACATTGAAGGACAAGCACAGAGTTGGAGGGCTGACCTACATAACTTCAAGTCTTACAGTAAACTATAGTAATCAAGATAGTGTGGTATTGGCAAAATAACAGATACATGGGTCAATGAAACTGAATACAGAACTCAGAATAGATCAACATGAGTGTAGTCAACTAATCTTTGATAAGGAGAGTACAATGAGCAAAGAACCTTCTCTTCAATAAATAGTTCTGAAGTAATAGACATTCATATGCAAAAATAAATTAGCCTAGATAATTAACCAAAGACCTAAATATAAAATGCAAAAAACTATGAAATATCTAAAAAATATAGGTGAAAAATTTCATAGTATTGGGTATGGTGAGTCTTTTTCAGATACTAATCTCCCTGAGAACAATTATTGATAAATTGGATTTCATTAAAATTATAGTCTGTTTTGCAAAAAACAGTGTCGAGAGAAGTAAAAGGCATGTCACAGACTAGAAAAATGTGTTTGCAAAGTTTTATTTAATTAAGAACTACTACCTCATATATATCTATATACAATATAGATATATATTATACATGTATATGTTTGTTTGTATATATATATATATATATCATATATATATATATATCATATATATATATATATATATATCATATACCCACACATAAATAAATACAGCACAGAATAATTTCTAGGGCAGGTAAAATGGTCTATATGATATTATAATGATCTACTTAAGCAAGTATAACCTGTGTAAATTCTTAGGACTATAGCACGAAAAGATAAAACTTAGGTAAATTATGGACTTTGGGTGATGTGCTATGTTAATTAAGTTCATGTTTGTTAAAAATTACCATTCTGATTAGTGACATTGAGAATGAGAAGGCTATGCACATGTAGAGACAAAATAATCGATCAAAGAAATCTATATGAAACTATGATAAATGTGTAAAAAAAATATAGCTAGCATTGTGTCAGATACCAACCTAAAAAACTGAAGATAGATTTTATGTAAGATAGATTTTATATATGAAATGATACAAAGTATTTTAGACAAGTAAGCAAATGATAAATCCAAACAAATCACATTTAATTCACATTTAGATCACATTTAATTCACATTTATCTTCTTGAATTCATAAAACACTTTTAGTTTAATAAGATTTTTTAACTTTCTAAATAAACACTAGGTTTCTGAAACATCCTTCTCTCCAAGTATCAATATTTACTCTTAATAATGTGTATTTGTATCAAAAATCTAAAGTTAGATAAAAGTAAAAACTACAATAGTATTAAAAATTCACTAATTAGTTTCCTGGCCATAACTATTTCATGAATGACAGACATCAACTTTAAATCCTAACCATGCCATCATTCTATTGAAGAATTCACAAACAGTTGCTTCTGCCAAATTCCATAACCTCACAATATTTAAATCAATCAATCATTTGGCATGAAGGCATGAAAGATGAAAACCTGAATTCAAACCCTCAATTTCAGTTTTGGATTCCAGCCATGGATTATTTCATATATAGAAAATAGTCTTATAAAAGATGATCCCAAAATGTTGATTATGTGTGTGTTAGAGGAGGAGGGAATTGGTATGCAGACTGTTTTCATCTTTTGTAATCTTCACACCTAAAAATAGGTGAAAATATTAATTTTCTTGTGATTTTGTTGACTCAGACCTCATGAGTCCGATATGTCAGTGATCAGTATGTTGTGTTTTTTTTTTTTAACCTCAGATTCAGTTAACATTTATAGAACCTTTATTTTATAAGCTTCATGTTTGGCACTTCCAATCACAAGGTTTTGGGTGAGAACATAAGCTTGGCACTTAAAACTTTGACAGCATAATATCAATTTGGTATCCTTCTCACATATAAATCATGCGCCTCTCATTCAAGACAGCAACACAGTATCTATATTAGGGGTCCTTTGAAGAAAATAATCATGAATTGAATGTAATCAAGCTCCTGATTTGAAGAAATTTAATACTTAAGAGATGGTCTATAAGCATTTTAGCCATCAGTGTCTCTATATTAAAATAGAACATTTGTTGGTATATAAAATTAGATCTTTGTGAATAAAAATACATAGACAAAGTTGTCATAAGTTTTAGAAATAGAAGTATCTTCAAAGATGTTAGACTTTTATCACTTATAGTCATTCTATGTATCATTTCGTATTACTTTTATCCTCATACCACTATTATGTTTAGTTCTATAGAATTTGAGAAAAGTTATCACACTTTCTCATTGTGTATATGTTTATTTATGGGAGAATAAGGTCTGAATACTAAAGAATTAGTTAATTCAAAGACATGCTCATTATAACTAAATGTCATATGTAAATGTTCAGTTTTTAAAAAATACTTTATGTGGTCAACCTTCAGTTTTGAATGATGTCATTGATATTTCTTGACAAATTTCTGCCAAGTGATAAATTTATCTTATATATCTTGACTTTTATAGAATGTTCTCTCATGGCATGAATGGCAGTGTGACAAGGTAGTCAGGAGTGACAAAGTCTGAAACTACATAAAGGCATCTGGCATAAGCAGAACACTTAATCCTAAGTATTGGAGGTCTCTATGCCAGAAGGAGTTGACTATGACAGGATGTTGGTTATTATAGTACAGGTTCTTGAAATTATCCCAAGTCATTAAACATGCACAATGAAGGTGCTGGAACTCTACAGCAGCGTCACTCTCCTCTGTTATAAGGAATTACGGATATTGTTTCATTTTAATTGTGGACAGAAGAAACATACACAGTAGGCATACTAAGTTAACATATTAATTTTTTTAAGTCTTAAATTTATTTTTTCCTTTTCTTAATATGCTGATGTATTGAAAAGCCAAACACCCTAATAAAGTTATTTAAAGACTTAACACTGATCAAAACTGCAAGGCACATGACAATATTCAGTTTAAAGTACTTGATGCAATCAGTCTTTAATTTTGAATGATGTCATTGATACTAATTTCCTTCATTCTTGAAAAATTCCTTAAATATTTTGAATTTTTCCTTCCAAAGTTCTGCCTTCTAAATTTACTGCTCTTTCTCCAGCCTTTCTCCTATACTGTTTTCTTTCTTTCCCCCTCCCTCACACTGCTGCTCCTTTCTAATCCTTTATTTTCTATCTTTTCTAAGTTTAAAATATATATATATTTTTACATCAAATAGCAAATACTTTAAAATGATATATACCTAATTTTAGTTTTCTATCAAAATTATAAATGATAAAGAGAGACTGTGCCCATATGATATGTTCATAGGAGTGTGACATTCTGGAGATTTAAGAAAATTCTCTCTTTTTTTTTTTTAAAGATTTATTTATTTATGCAATAAACTGGGGTACAGGCCAGAGGTACAGGAGCAGTGAAAGGATTCACCAGAGGCAGAACGGGGAGCAACAGGCAGATCAAGGACTACACTGCTGAAGGGGGTAGCAGGCAGGTCAGGAGAGGTCTGCCATGCCATGTGGGTCATCTCCCTGCTTGGGAATCTAGCTTGCTCTGAAGCAGCTGGAGCAAACTTCATAGTGCTGCACTATAACCCATTGTGCCACCAGGGAGGGCCCTTAAGGAAATTATTTTGGGGCCTCCCTGGTGTTCCAATAAAGTTTTAGTGCTATCATTGATAAAGGCTGAATTTGATCCCTGGCTAGGGTGCTAACCCTATGGCACAGCAGATCTCTGCTGTCTCACCCACTGCTACCCTAAGCAGTATATTTCTGTACATCCACCTATTCTGTTTCCCACTGTCTCTGGTAAATCCTCTTAAACTATAACTCTGACCTTCACCCCAGTTTTTCTATACCCAAAAAAGAAAACTATTTTGATGCTTAAATTTGCATTGAGAATACATCCTCAAATCAGTGTTGACTAAGTTCACCTAATAGTCCTAACAAAGCAGATCAACAGTATATAAATAATGTTATTGTATATTTGTTTAGAATTAAGAAATTCAGTACATTTGAGATGCTTAGATGATAGAAGTACTCCAGTGAGTGGGGTTATTCTTACCAAGATAAGGAAAAAAAGAAAAACTTAGTAAAGTCAAAGAATATAATTTTGATAAAGTCATTAATATATGGTCTATGCTCTGTAATTGTTTATAGCGTGTAAAGATCATTCATTCCCTGAAATTTCAAATAAGCTAGAATTTATTTAAAGTATAAATTCTTTGAGAGCAATTTTAGTTTTTTTCATGATCATTGGTCTAATCAGTAATTTGTGTCAACTTTTATATCAATTGTAGTAAATTATATTTTATTTAAAAATGATAAACTGCATCAGCGTTTTAAAATGGCACTTAAGTGCTTTTCTCTCCATCTAGGAGAAAATTTAGACATCTTTATTATTAACATCTTTATAATTTATAGCTAAGATAATTTAGGCTTTTTTTTTCATGAATCATATTTGTTAGAGATAGCTATATTATCCACATGTTTTCTTGGAATAAGCAAATAATAGAATTGAGCCAGCTTTTGTGTTTTTGACTCTGGTTTTCCACATTTCTAATTCTTTATTTCTCACTTAAACGTAATCCCCTGATACCTTTCTGGCTTTTTTGTTCTCTCCACCTCCAATGCTCAGGTTAAGTGCATATTTTATTTATTTATTGGTTTGTTTATTTTTTGTAAATATTTTTGTAAAGATTAAGCTGGTATAACTATGTATTTATGAACATCATTTTGACTGCTCTTTATGAATTTTTATAATCACTTCAGAAAGTACTTGCCACGATACACTATACACCATGCATTGACCACTCTACCATCTCTATCCCTTACCTCCCTTTTATTCTTTCATTTATTCTATTCTTTAGCTCCAGAAACTTGATTATGAATGTCCATTAACTTATACCTATTTTCCCCTCTCTGTTCACCTAATTTGTTTCTTTACATTACTAACATATGTAAAATCATTCCATATTTGTCTTTATCCTACTCCATACAATTTTGTAAGTTTCTTTCCATTTTCTTGATGGTAGCACTTCATATTTATGTGTGTGTGTCAGTATAAATAATATTCCAGTAGTGTATTTACATACCACATCTTCTTGATATCCAGTCTTCTGTCACTAGGCATTTAGGTTGCTTCTGTATCTTAACCATTACATGTATTAATGTCACAATAAAGCTTGTAAACACATACATTTAACATATATATTAAATTTTTCAATAGGTTTCTCATAGAAGATTTTTAATATCATGTTAAAATGGCTGTTTACACAGTGAAGTTTCAGTAAATTTTCCATGTATTATATATTTTTTCCAATAGCATTCTACCATAAGATTATTATGTTATATAAACTTACTGCATGGTAAGAATAAAACTTCTAACATTAATATAATTATCACTATAATTTAGTTTATAAACCCAGATTTAGGTAGAATAATTAGTATAAGTGAAATATGATAACAAACCCTTTGGCCTTTTATTATCTGGTGAGATTTTTTTCTATGAAATTGGGTGAAATTTGACTTACAATTTGATAAGAGATCATGCAAATGAATTACAGTTTTTTAAGTTAATTATCTATATTGCTGAAATATGAAATATTTTCAGTGAAATCAGCTTGAATGCGTGACCAGTGTTCTTTAGTAATGATAAGCCTTTCTGCTAACTATTATATATATTTGATAATTTGCACTTTATCTACTTACTTGCAAATAACATCCTTACTGTTCAACAGTATAAAAAAGATCCTCTCTCTAATCTATTATAAATATCCTGTTCGTAAAATATATTGTAAATAGATGTGCTTGCCTTTGCTTTTTGCTAACTTCCTGGTTACTTGGGCCGGTAGTGCTAGAGTTCCTTAAGAGTTATTTGCTTTTTCAAGTAGATGTGCTTTTTCTTCAGAAGAAAAAGAACTCCAGAGAATTGTCATTTATAAATTGCCCTATATTCTACATCAATTCTTTAATTTTTTTATACTTGATACATGAATATAAAGGTCAATACTCAGCATACAATTTTCTTTTATGGTTGAGATTCTCTTGCCACAAAATGACTGGTATTGAGAAACTGAAACAACAGAACATGAAATATGATTGTAGTAATGTTTTGTTGGAAAGAGATTTTTGTCTTTAAAGATAGTCAGATGCTATATTATTATTGTATATTCACTATGTAAGATAATCAATTTTTAAATTTTAGTGCAGCAGTTCAGAAATTGTCTAAACTTCCTAGATAAATATGGGAACATAAAGTAAACATTTAATTAATGAAAGTGAATCTACCAATTATGTTTTATCTTCAAATTCTATTAGCAATTTTGAGAAATATTTGATAAGCTTATTCCATTTGATTATTATGTTTCTGACATTTATAAATAAAATAAATAGTAAATAAATATTGCCAGGGATTGCACTTGAGCTGAAGTAGCTGCAGCTAGCTTCGCAGTGCTGCATTTTAACCTGTTGTGTCACCAGGGAGGGCCCAAATTAAAAGCATATTTTGATTTTTGAATCTCACTTGGTTATTTGAATTATCTTCCACAAAATATACCACAATATTTCAAATCCATGAATGCCTCTGATTTAAAAAGTTAATTTTTAAAAATATCCTTTAGATCTGATATTCAAGATGTGCCTTGACTGCTATTAAAAAGGACAAAAGGCTTTCCTTCATACCATAAGCTAGTGACTATGGGGGCGTGCATTAAACTGATAAACTATAGATTAACATGAAAAAAAAAAAGATTTATCATAGCGTAAGTGAGCTAATAAAAGAAATAGTTAGCTCCCTAAGGGGTTATAATTAAAGGCTTATCTATCTAATTTATAGGCACAGGGCAGAAAAGACTTCTTTGAGAAGATTGAATAGGATTCTTTAGGAGAAAGTAACTGAGATTTTAGGGAAATAAAGGTAAATTTAAATGTTTGTAGGAAATTTGTATCTGTAGGATTCTATGTCTGTAGTTCTTTAAGTTTGTTCCTGGTCTCTCTCCTGGCAGAAATTTAAGGGAATATCATTTTCTATAAGTTGCTGTCTTTAGACAGATGAGGGAAGCTTCAAAAATGTTTCTTTCTGCATCAGTTGAATCTAAAATATATTCAGTTTAAAATAATCTCAAATATATTCTAGGATTCCAAGTGGATCTCCACACTAGAAATTCCTAATTCTATTTTAATTGCCTTTGTGGCAAAATTATTGACTGTACAACAGGATTATATAGCAAGAATTGAAAAATTAATTTTAAAATATCAACAATAGTATGTAAGCCTATGGCAGTCACTGAACTTTTGTTTAAGCAGAACTTGTTCTCTTGTGACATTATTTACCATTGCAAATCTGTGTCTAGTGGACTCAGAAGTGTTGATAACCTTTGAACTCCAATCTACATTCAGTGAAGTGGAGAACTATTTTGAAGTTGCTTTTTAGTATAGTGAATACATAGAGACATAATTAGTATATGAACTACTAGGAGTTTTATACAGCTTCATAAAAGAAATACTTAATTCACTCAGTTTAAAACCTGCCATTTTGTAGCTATAGAAAAATTTCTTATGAAGAGTAATCAAGGTGGAAACAGTTTTAGTTTGCTTACCTGCTATCATATTTATATTCTGTCTCTGCATGTCAAACTTGTGTTATCTCAGGAGGTCTGGGCATATATACAGAGAGGTTCAGTTCTTTTCCTCTAAAAATTGAGAATATAAATGTACACATTTTTGAAAAAAATATACTGATGATTGAAAATTTCAACCAAGTGAAGACAGACTCAGAGGCTGTCTAGTTTAGTCATTCTTCTAGGAACAGACCTGTTTTACTTGTGGAAATAAGTGACAGAGCAATTTCACTTGAGTCATAGTTTTCTGTTAGTAAATGACTGATTATTATATTTCCATTTTAGAAAAAAAAAACTGTATTATTTCCTTTTTAAAGACTCCAAGTCCATTTGAAAGTAAAAGGTATAGCCAAATGCGTTAAACTTAACATTCTGGTTGCAAAAATGTGGTATGCAAAAACAATTTGTGCTTTAAAAAATGTGGATCATATCTTAAATTGTTTTGTTTTTAGGATCTAATGGACTATTGAAAATTCTTCTATGTATATATATTTTTCTATTCATTACTCTAAAGAGAAGGTTGTCAACATCTATTTGGGGAGTCTAGAATTTCCATTTAGTATTAGATAACCTATATCCTTTTGTGTAACTATATCCTCAAATAATATTAATTTAGCAAAATATAATTTTTCTTCTGAAAACACATTTGATGATATGAATGATACTTTTTTTTAAAAATCAAGCCATCATTGCTTAAAAGACTACCTTTATTGAATCCTTTAATTAAATAAATCAAATCATATTTTTCAGGCACAGTGAGCACAAATATAGTCATTACAAAGGATAGTTCTCAACAATCTTTTCAAGCACTTGGTTATTTGTTAAACAGCTATGCCTTCCATTTCTGTTCATCTGAATCCCCTTAGTTTTATTTTCCTTGCCCCCAGGTGTTAAGGGGACTTGAAGTTATGATAAGTCAAGCTCATTCTTTCAGAAGAAAAGGAGAGTATTTTGTGAACCTTTTTTTTTTTGTTTGCTTGATTGTTTTGTTTTGTGTCTGTGGTGCATTTGTGTGACACTTATAAGTACTGTTTATTTTTAATATATTTATTACACCATTCTTCATTTTTGTACAATGTGTGATTAAATTCCCACCAGCATTTCACCCATTACCATCACCATAGTCCTTTGTGTAATTACTTTTTTTTTTTTTTAAGATTTATTTATTTGTGCATACAGAACTGGGGTACAGGCCAGAGGCTCAGGGGTGGTGAGAGGCTTCACCACAGACAAAGTGGGGAACAGAACAGGCAGATCGACGAAGTACACTGCTGAGGGGAGCAGCGGGCGGGTCAGGAGAGGTCTGCCGCGCCATGTGGTCACCTCCGGGGCAGGCGAAAATCGAACTCATGCGGAGGCGGCTTTAGATTCTCAGTGCTGTGCTTTAACCCGCTGCGCCACCAGGGAGGGCCAGTGCAATTACTTTTTAATGGAAACAACTTGAATGAAAATCTGTCATAGAATTTTGAGACAGATTAAAGCAAGACTTAATGAAAAAAATAAGGTAAAATGAAGATAGCTTTCATAAGTGGTTTAGAACTTCATGATAGAAAGAATATATTTGAATAAAGGTGTCTGCTTTCTTTATATTGAAGACAACACTATCTGAAGTGAGATTTTCTGGCATGTGATCCAAGAATCATTGCCACCTTTTACTAAAGCACTAATTCAGTTTGGATTATTATTAATTTCCAAGTTTTCACCTGAATGTCTGACAGCTCAGTGCAGCAGAACGTAATTGCAACCCTACAAATGGCATAAAACATACTCTAAGCTGTTATTTACTTAATTCAGCTTTTGAACAATAATGACCTGTCCACAACTGTCCAAATGATTTATCTCTACCATTTACTGGCATTAATTTCTTCATCTTCAAAATGGAAAAATAAGTTCTACTCAAAAGGATTATTGCAATACTAAGCAAAAAGATATAGGATAAATATAGTAAATGTTACTGGTAGACGGTTGATAAATTGTGGATATTACTGTTAAAAATACTAGTCTTGGTTGTCCATTCTATATTTTCATTTAATCATTTTTTCTTTCTCTTGTTGCTCTCTAGTTTTTTGAAGTAACACTGTGTACAACTATGTGAAGGTTTGAAACAAACAACATAATTCAGTAACTATATATACTACATATGTACTACCACCTTACCATTCTAATTTCATTTATACCTGCTCCAAGATATCTACAGAAAACAATATGATCAAATTGACATATGAACTCTACACTTTTATTGAAAAGCAAAACTATTATCATCATTTAGATTACACATTAATCTAAAAAATAAGTATTTGCACATTTTAATGTTTGTTGTTATTACTATCCTACTGATACATAGAAGGGTGAATGTCTTACTTAAAGTCAAAGAGTAGAAGAGTAGTGAGAAGTTTTAAAATCATTTAAAATCTTCCTTAGAGTCTATGCCTCTAACCATGTGCTGAAATAAGTCAGTTAATTCTATTTCTTACCAATTTTCTTTTTTTAAAGTATTTCATAAAAATTTATTGCTACTTAGTAAAAATTACATAAGGTATGTTAGTGAGTATTATTGTTCTGATTATAATACAGTGAATAAAAATAATTCTCTGAAGACACCTGGACATTCTTAAGCTTCCACATGAAGTAGTAAGTTTTGGTGGAATTCCATCTATGGCCTTTTGACAGCATGCTTTTCTTCAGTATCGTAATGACCTTCTCCAAATGTGTTAAGAACCCAATTACTGGTTGTTTGTCATATGAAATATTGTTACAGAAAATTTCAGTGAGAATGTAAAATACAGAGTTGCTTCTATTACAACTAATTACTTAATTTAATTACTTTATTATAGTTTATTTTGTTTATTTGTGAACATCTATAGAATTCAAATGAGTAGTGCACATTTCTAGTTGCACGGATATTCTTATTATTTTTATTTTAAAAATTCTTAAAATTCCCTGCCTATTAGAATAATATTAGGTTTATGAAATACTTATAAAAATTTTGCTTGAAAGAGATATAACTTTTTTCTAAAATTACATTGTAAGGGACTATATAAAATATCCACAGGAGTATGTTAAATTCATGCAGTTATTCATGAATTTAAAAGTCGTCTTATCTTATACCATCCAGAAATTACAGAGTTAATTCAGAGAACCAGTCAAAAGTCAACAAGTATAACCATTGATACACTGCTGCTACACTTACTTCAAATGCAACAGTCTAGTCACATACCTTCTTTCTTATAAGGAAGGGTGAGTACAGAAAATTGGGGAAACTGAAATACCAATTCAAGTCGAAAGGTGAAGGTGTTTCCTAAGAAAACAGCGTTTTATCTTGAATTTCAGGTACAAAATTACTGAATTGCATTAATAGAAATCCAGACTTTCCTACTATGTGATTTACCAAGAGGTAAAACTTTTACATTTCTTTTTATGGATATATCTTTAATATCTATACGAAGTAATAATGGATGTAATAGTAGATGTCTAAATTTCCTTCAGAAATGTAACAAAGGCAACACGAGGTAAAAGAAGTGAAAGCACCCTATGTTGTTAAAAGTCAAAGACATATGATGATGTATCATCCTATATTGTTTACTCACCTTTTCATTACTTTAATGATGTGAGAAATGTACAGATGGTACAAAATGGAAAAGAAAACATCAATCATTTAGTTTGCTCTATTCAAATGTAGTCAGAATGCATGCACAGAGAGAAAAATGCACACTTCTAAATACATAATCTCTCCTTAAATTCTTTTTCAATTCTGCCCCAATGTGAGTTTTCTATAGTCCATTATGTGGAAGATAGAATGAAAAGTTAATGCTCTTTTAACTCAAGAGTTCAGAACTGACATGACTGAATTTGGTTGGTCAGTTTATAATAAAATATGTTTACGGTGGATCAGTAGATCACCATGAAATGTCTAAACCAATGCAAGAATAGAAAATTCAGATAAAAAATCTAATTTTGGTATTACATTAGGAATGATTTATACAGTCTTTTCTTGCCAGGTAGTTTTATTGGTTAAATTTTGAAAGAAACTTTGAATTAAGAATAAAATTGGTATTGAGGATCTTCTCAATAAATTTTCTATCTACTTTAGGTAGAGTTACGGGGGGTGGGGGTGGGGGAGGGACAATCGTAGATCAGGAAAAAATAAATAAGATATCTCATGTTAGTCTGCTATTGCAATTTTCAATATTTGATTTATTTTAAATTACTTTTATCAATGCAGCATTGAAAAAACTAAGCATAAGTTTGAAATGAACCCTTTTATCCCTATAAAGCAGATAAATTCTAACTGATTTGGCAATGTATATCTTGATAAACTTATAACTATTCCTGTGGAGAATATCAGGACATATTTCATTAAATGAAGCAGATGTATATGAAGTCAGATAATGTAATTATTTCAACAGTGTAATTGATTGTTGGAAGTTAATACATGTATATGTTGTAAGTATCACTTCTTTCTGTAATACTGATCATGTAAGAAAACTAGTAGTAGATGAATATAGAAAAATAAAACTTAAGTAATAACTCAAATGCTAGTTTTTTTTTTAAAGATTTATTTATTTATTCATACAGAACTGGGGTACAGGCCAGAGATGCGGAGGGTGAGAGGATTCACCAGGGACAGAGTGGGGAGCAGAACAGGCAGATCTATGAAGTATACTGCTGAGGGGAGCAGCGGGCAGGTCAGGAGAGGTCTGCTGCACCATGTGGTTCACCTCCGGGGTAGGGACTGACACATGCTAAAGTGGCTTTTAGCTTCTTCGTGTGGTGCTTTAACCCGCTGTGCCACCAGGGAGGGCCCAAATGCTAGTTGTTTTTTTTTACTAAAAACTACCTCAGCTGTTACACGCACCTACCAAATTCTCTGTAATATATAGATGCATGTATATACATGATATATATGTGTGTGTGTGTACACGCACACACACACATATATGCATATATCTTTGTGAGCATAGAATAACGTTATTTATATGTATAGGAACTATACACCCAATATAAAGGAACTTTCCTCATACCTGGAAGAGCAAAGTTTTTAAAATGAAGATAAGGTGTCCTTTCATAAAATAGTATCTCAGTTACAAGATTACAAAAAATGATGTCATGTTGCTTGTTTGTTTTATAAAAGGTTTATCATATTTTATGTACAGACTACGGATATTGTATTCTACAAGTACGAGCTTATACACAATGTACAATTTAAACAGGATAATGGTTTACAGAGTAGGAAGGTCACTGGTAAATATTGAGCATACTTACAAAATAAATTAACCCAGCACAGTAACAAATAACTCATTTTTGTTAACATTTGATTGAGGGAAACCTCATATAATGACATAAGCTTATTTTTGACTCTTGCCATCCTTTCTTCCATGGTATCTATGTGGTGGAGCTTCTATCAAATACTCAGTACAAATTATTGTTTGTTATTTTAATCCTAAATCCTAAACATTTTTGTTTTCTATGGCATACAATCTTGTTTGGAGTCTCTATGTTATTCTTATATTATGTAAACAGAATGGCTATTGTTACAGGTCTAGTTAAAATATTTTATAATCTTAAAAGTAGCAGGTAGAATAATCAAATAGCTTTAATAGAAATGTATTACTTTGTTGTTTATTAAAAACTTATTGAATGTATTTTTTAAAAAAGTCATTCTAGAACTTAGCTATTATGCAAAATAGATTGCAATACTTATAGAACTATATTCAGTAATACTATTAGCTTATTCCACAGACATATGTATAGTACTATATTGTGTATTTATTTTGTACTTTACAAAAACTAGTTGTGATTTTATTAACCCCAATAATTTATTTACCTATATACTGGAAAACATAATATCTAACAATTATTAGAATTTTAAACCAGTTATATATTATTGATAGTATATTAGTTTTAGTTTGTCAGGCAAAAAGTGACATGTTAATTATATATTCAAATGAAGGCTTGAGGCTTGATTTGAATTTATAAATACTTGTGTGTGATGTCATTTATTTAGGTGCTTAAAATTTTGTAAACTTTGCACACCTTTAAACTGTGGGGTGAGATGTAGGTTTATTTTCTTCTTCTTTTTTTTTAAATCCTGAAAGTCACTTCAAAAGGATTATAGGGGCTTGGGGTAGGTGTGGTAAAATAACATATTAAAATAAACAGAAGTATAAACTTATATCCCTAAGATATATACTGTAATGTAAATCAACATTACCTGAATAAATATAACTTAAAAAAAAGAAAAATAGATAGGAAAAGAAGTAGGAAAGATTTGAAAGAGTTTTTACTGGTGGAAATCTTACTTTTCTCCAATAAAAAATACAAACAAGATGTAGTATATATGTGTCACCATTAATTCTACATGAAGCCACCTGCCAATTCTTGTGCTTACAAAATCTTTGCAGCATTAGCAATATAATAGAAATGATCTGGGGGGCTGTTGGACTGACTCCCAGAAATTCTCCAAAAATATGAGACCTTCTGAGTTTTTTGTATTTTCCAAAAATAGGTCCCTGGTGTGCTGAAAGTAATAACAAAAGTGTTTTCCAAAGGTATACAATGGGATTACTATATTTGTGGAGCATCTATCTACCCATACCTTTGTCTATCTGCTTGATAAGACTTTTTGGGGAAAAAAAATTGAAAGAGAATTGTATTAATTGTTTGAAATGTCTTGGTTTTTTATGGTGTTTCTCATTCAGATTTTTAAAAAGGTTTATTTTATTTATATATGCATAGAAAAGCTGAGGTATAGGCCGGAGGGGTAGGGTTATGAGAGAATTCACCAGAGAGTGGGAAACAGAACAGGCAGATCTACTAAAATATATTGCTAAGTGGAGCAGCAGTTGAGACAGGAGAAGCCAGCTGAACCATGGGTTAGCTCCCTGGCCAAGGATCAAACTCAGACTAAGATTAACCCCTGTGCCCTCATCTAGATTTTGAAGCCTTATTGTAGTAGCTATTATTTTTAGAATTTATGTACTGTGTCTAGAGGAACACTCTTGTTACAACTATGTAGACATTTTTTCACTGGATCTCACCAATTTTAAAACAACCTTTTGCAAAATAGCACTTCCTGTACATTGGCTAGGAATGCCAGTGTACAGAGGAAATTCCCCTAACAAAAGAGACTTCAAATATAATCAGGAATATGAATGCAAGATGATCAGAGGAAGCTACAGTTGCCATTATGACTGGGAATTAGAAATACAACTCAGGGCTGTAGAAGTAGATACATAAATAAAAATTAAGAAGGTTATGTCCCTGATAAATTCTTATTTTGCTCTGCTTTTGACACCAGTGCCTTCATGATACATGTATATATCCTCACACTGTGTGTGTGTGTGTGTGTGTGTGTGTATATATATATATATATATATATATACACACATACATAAAACACTTGCACACAATAAATAAGTGTACATATATGTAGGTTACATAATTTTTCTAAGCTTGTTTCCTAGAACTCTATTTTTGAATAATGTCTTTTTTTTTTTTTTTTTTTGTGCATACAGAACTGGGGTACAGGCCAGAGGCTCAGGGGCGGTGAGAGGCTTCACCAGAGACAGAGTGGGGAACAGAACAGGCAGATAGACGAAGTACACTGCTGAGGGGAGCAGCGGGTGGGCCAGGAGAGGTCTGCCACACCATGTGGTCACCTCCCGGGCAGGCGGGGATCGAACTCATGCGGAAGCGGCTTTAGATTCTCAGTGCTATGCTTTAACCTGCTGCGCCACCAGGGAGGGCCCAATGTCTTATATTTTTAAAAAATAATGCGTGATTATAAATTTAATTGTGATTATCCATCTATTTTTCTACTTTATATACTCACCATTAAAATTTTAGAAAAGGCCCTCCCTGGTGGCTCAGCGGGTTAAAGTGCAGCACTAAGAAGCTAAAGCCACTTCCACATGAGTTCGATCCCCGCCTGCCCCGGAGGTGACCTCATGGCGATGCAGACCTCTCCTGGCCCGCCTGCTCCCCTCAGCAGTGTACTTCGTGGATCTGCCTGTTCTGCTCCCCGCACTGTCTCCAGTGACTCCTCTCACCGGCCCTGAATCTCTGGCCTGTACCCCAGTTCTGTATGCACAAATAAATGCATTATAAACAAACAAACAAACAAACAAACAAACAAACAAATAAATAAAATTTTAGAAAAAAATAAGATGGGAGCTAAGTGAGATGATACACACACGTATATGTGTGTGTGTGTGTATGCACACAGAACTGGGGGACAGGCCTGAGGCATAGATATGGTGAGAGGATTCACCAGGTAGAGTGGGGAGCAGAACAGGCAGATCAAATGTTGAGTCAGGAGAAGTCTGCTGCACCATGTGGGTCACTGCCCTGGCCGAAATTGATATCATGCTGCAGTGGCTGTGGATAGCTTCCTACTTCTGCATTTTACCCCCTTGTGCCACCAGGGAGGCCCCTAGTATTGTTACCTTTTGCTCAAACATTACAAAATTTATGCAAGCAGGGCCCTCCCGGGGGCACAACAGGTTAAAGCACAGCACTAGAAAGCTATCTGCTGCCACTGCAGCTTCAGTTTTATCTCCCACCAGCAAGGTGACCCACATTGTGGGTGGCAGACCTCTCCTGGCCCACTGCTCTCCTCAGCAGTGTACATCATCAGTCTGCCTGTTCTGCTCCCCACTCTGTCTCTGGTGAACCCTCTCACCTCCCAAACACCTATGGCCTGTTCCCCAATTGTTGTATACATAAATAAATAAATCTTTAAAAAAATGTAGCAAGCAAAGATGAATTGTGAATCTTCACTGATCTAGTTATGAATCTTCACAAATCTAGTTTCCCATATTTATTTAGCTCAGGACCCTCTTTACCCTCTTTATGGTCTTTAACAAAGACCATAATGTTACTAACATACAATTTAGGAAATTTTAGCCTGGATATTTAGATAAGGTAATTAACTATAAGAAGGCAAACAAGTGTGTGTTCTCTACACATTACCTATAATTATTAAATACTTACATTTTGATTTTAAATTCATGTGAGTATGTATTTCTAACCTTGCAAATTAATATCAAAGTCCAATTTTTCAAGGATATGCTATATTAATTTGAAATTTCTCTAATTAAATGAAAATAAGTCATAGATATTTGATGATTTATATACATATTCATATTATTTCTGTTTCTGTTTACTCCACCATTTCAGACATATTTATGATAGCATTTATTTAAAAAATTTATTCCAATAGTTTAAATAGATCAAATAAATTGATCAAAATAAATAGATCAAAAATAAATCAACCTAAAGCAAACAAAAATAATCAAGTGCATAGCAGTACAATTTATTGTACTATGGGGTGTTAATCTTTTTCCTTTTGGAACCCTATTAAGAATTGGAAGCAAATCTGATGCAAGGGGACATTGTTGGTAGTCCTCCAAGGAGATGGAAAGATATATTTCATTTCCTGCTGAGATCACATTCAACTCAAAACTTCATTTTTAATTAATTCTGGAAGCTTCTGGATTTTGGCAAAAGAGTATATTTGAAATTACAGCCAAGATCTGTATATTTGCCATCATTTCTGACATTTTTATCTTGGTTTCCTCAGGTGAATGGTGACTTTCAGAGTTTTGCTATGCTATTCTTTTGATGGCAGTCATGGTGATGAAACATTATTTGACAAGCAAATAGCCATGAGGTATACAATTATTTAAAATGTTCTATCGAATGACATCTTAAAAAAATCTATATTTTAAATAGATACATTTTGAACACATAAAACTATTTTTCATTCCAATGCTAAAGTTAGATGGAATTGATTTTACAAAGGATGGACATTTTATGAATTGAGTTCATCTGGAAGATATAATTTTTGCTAAGTTTCATGTGTATAAAAACAACTGTAAACCTACATTGCTTTAAGGTAACTAGAGCAACAAGATGGGACTGACAGGTGTATGTAATATTCCGAGAAAGACTTCTGAAGGGAAAGTTTCATTGTTATAGTTCACTTATTACTTATTTTAATCACTTATTGTAATGTTTTGTACTTCAATATCTATCAATTAGAAAACAGATGGTAGGTAAAATAGATGTATATAACTTACATGATATTAAAATATTCACTGTTCACTTGGACATGATAGTAAAGAAACAGGAATAGTTTAGATGATAGTTTGATGACATGATATCATTAATTTAAATTTTGACCTCTATAGAATCCTTGTATCATTTTGATTTGGATTTTTTTATTTCATTAGCTTTTATAATTTATTATTATGCCATTTTATTTTAAATGTCCATGTAGGATATACAGTATGTTTGGTTTCTGAGCCTAATTTGTCCTTTAGGAAATACATGAAGGATAAAGATTGAGAGATACAAATAAAAATGCACACTTGTGTGTATATATGTTTATGTGTGTGCATATGCATAAAATTATTCAAGCATTAGTATGGTATGATCCTACATCATATATTTCCCTCATTGTAAAAAGTAACTAAAGAAAAACATAAATTATTTCTGCAACCATGTTTAGTTATGAGAACTGAAGTTTAACTTCTACATAAAGTACTCATCATTTCTGAAATTAAGTTATTGTTTTCAGTATTATTCTATATATGATTCTTAAATCATATAAATGATTAATACTTCATGGTCTGCTTATTGTGGAGCTACTCTTTATTAAATGGATATCTAGTGTCCAGGATTTGATTTGGTGCTATGTTTTCATAATCAGTGTTCAGTGCGTCATTGCCCATATCCCAAGGAGATGTAGGAAGCAGTAAATAAGTCAGGAGCTACTCATGTTAATAGTACTTAGTAGCTTATGGTATATTAGAAATGTGGGATATTAGGATCTAACAAATCCATGCATGAAAAGTGTGGTGATCATTCAGAATGACAGATTGTATTAAACCCACTGCCCACAGTCACTTTATGCTTTCTTTGTAATCTAACAGAAGACAAAATAATAAACTGGAAATGTGACAAAAGATTCAGAATGCTTTTAGTCTTATGGATGTAGG
>NW_004567115.1:14699997-14721821 GCF_000260355.1 Condylura cristata
CTCCTGACCCGCCCGCTGCTCCCCTCAGCAGTGTACTTTGTCAGTCAGCCTGTTCTGCTCCCCACTCTGTCTTTGGTGAATCCTCTCATTGCCCCTGCACTTCTGGCCTGTACCCCAGATCTGTATGCATGAAGTAATTATATCTTTAAAAATGGAAAGAATATTTCCTCATTCATGAACAATTAGTTATCTGATGGTTTGAACTGAGATAATTGTTCTGTTATGGGTTGCTGAATTTTTGTTGTTATAGCTACATTAAATCTTTTGTTCAAAGTAATATTTTTTCTGTATATGCAGAAAAAATATTTTAATTTCTGAAAAACACTCATATGTTCTTTAATAATATAAGTTATACTAAGTTAATTTTAAAATAACCTATAAGACATGATATAGTTATTTCCCTATTTCCATGATGATACGTGTGGTAAAGAAAAAACATATAAATTTGAAAAAATTGTGGACCAAGTGGTCTAGAGGAATCTATAACTCAATATATTTTCACTTTAGCAGTGCTTTTGTTCTATGTCTAAATTATAGTCACCAGACTCCCAAAAAGATAGTGCAAGACATTGTATTATGCCGTCAAGAAAAAAAATATTTGTAATGTCAGCAGTATTTTGAGAATGTTATTAAAGAAAAAAATCACATGCCTTACAAAAAAGAACAATGACTATGAATTTACTAAAGATAAGTTTTGAGCATATGATACAAATATAGTTAACTAAACCACTTTGCAATTTGTTTCCTGATATTCTAAAATGTAAACTGTGGTATGATGAATATCTAATGGTTTTAATGAACTGAATGAATATGTGCCAATGCATGTTGAACAAAATTATTATAAAGTGAAGAAATTCTGTCTTAACCAATTGAGAGTTGGCTTTATCACTTTTAATTATTTATTAAGTGAATGTGTGGGAGATATATCATTGTTTTGATGATGATATAAACTAGAAAAGACTGAAAGGTTCATAAGTTTAACAGACCACCCTAACAAACTACATGACATTTAATTATAAGTATAGCATTTTATTTTCAGGTAAGGTTTCCCATTGTTAAATCACAGTAAGTTGGCTGTCTTAATAAAAGTTCATTTATTATAATTAACAGAGCATAAACTGAAGCTTTAATATGGCAAATTAAGACAAATGACTATTAAAAGTATTACTCAATTTTTGCTATTGATAGAAATACACTGTCCAAAATAGGAGGTTTCACTTTAAATATCTACACTGATCAAAGAACACATGGGAATTATTAAATTGTAGAAGACAGAACTGAGGAATCTTTAAGCACTTAGGAGCACAAACTTGCTAATTTTTGTGTATTTTGTTAATTGTGTCTTCTAGTATAAGATGACATCATGGAACTTTGCCATGTCTTTAGTCAGTACCAACTAAACAATGGATACTAGGTAAATATTTGCTGAATAAAAGAATGTTTTTACCCTTCATTTTCAAAATAAATACCATTCTTATCTTCCTAAACTTACTGAAATTTGAGTATCCATTGAATAACTTAGATAATAGTTATATAAACAATGTTATCATGATTTGTAAATATGTAGCAAAATATTCCTCTCAGTTCATCAAAAAGTTAGTTGATAAACAGTCTCTTTTGCTTTCATATATAGTATACCACAGCAAGATTCCAATGTTTCCTATTTTACTCTATTTGGCAAAATAATAAATCATCATTTTTTTATGTTCACACTCATATATATTTACTAATTCAAATTGTTCTTTTCATAAAGCATTAATTTATTATGTGTCATCATTAATAAAAAGTTCTTATCCTCTAAATTATTAATATTTACATCTGAATTTATACCAAATGATCTGATTTTATCAATTATTTAGTGTTTCTGATAATTGGGGGGTGAAGTTATTAGAATTAGTCCTCTTATTCTAGAAATGTTTATAAATTGTGGTTCTTTTCTATTCACAGTCTATGAGTCACCCAGTACACAGGGAGAGATGGAAGACATAACTCTAATGTCTTTAAAAAGTGCTCAAGCGTTTTTAATTCTTTGTTAAGAACAAAATTAATAAAAGAAATGATTTAATTATTGGAGACATCTAGTTTTAGGTGAAGCAATACTTTTAAATAATTATCTAGGATGCATAAAAAAACTCTCGGAAACAGTAGAATACGTATCTTGATGATCTGGACAACATAAATTGCCATAATTTTACAGACCGATAATTTACATTTCAGTGATCCAACATGGCTTTTTTTTTTTTTTCAGGAAGGATAAAAATAAACTTTTATGATAGCAGGTTGAGTTGCTTATAAGACACAACTTAAAGCTATTGAATTGTTCTAAATTCTCTGTGGAAGTCAGAAATATCACTTATTTTCTATAAAGCACATATATTTGAACATTCTCTAACTTTATAATGATAGTGTAGTTCAGGAATTGTTTGATTAACAGTATTTGTGACTGCTGCTTACAAGAAAAATATTTCTCTCATGAAGCCCAAGTTAAGTAAAAGACAGGTTTCTGTAAAATAAAATTAAACACACGGCAGAGTCATTTTTATAAGTCATATTTATTTGATTTTCCTTAATGATGAAGGATGTAAGGTGACACTAGATTTAGAACATATACCCCAATAAGTGTTTTTTAGTATAGCTCATTTACAGAATTTCTTTAAGTTTTAAATGATGCAAATGTGATTTTTATTGTTTAGTAAAAATTTTCTTTAGCATGGTTAAGTCAATTCCATAGACATATGTTGTCATTCTGAATATTTCCTTATAAATTCTGTAGGCATTTTATAAAGTATTTTATATTTAAGAGTTTCAAAATGTCTCAAATATATTATAAAACATTCCATTATTTTCAGATTTTATTTGAATACCCATTTATTTGTGATCCTATTAGTTTTCACAGTTATATAAAACTGTAGGGAATATATAAAGCTAGTGTAAGAAATTATATCCATTGAAGCATGTAAGCATTTAATACTCTTAATATATAATTAACCTTTTCTTTATTATGTGTGTGTGTGTGTTTTTTAATGTGTCACAGAATTTTGTTGATCTTATTTAATAGCATGATATCAACATCAATCTTTGAGAGGTTTTTCTTTGGATTTTCAAAATTGTGTTTTTATATTTCTATCAAACTCTAGTACTACCTTTTTCATAAAGATATTCCTTGTATTTATAAATATTATCCCAATATATTTTCTTTCATTTATGAATATATGTATATTAATAATCTGTATACATAGAAATACCTATTTTATTTCTCTGTTTAACTGTATAAGCGGTTTTGAATTATAAATTGCATAGTTTTTTTTTTTTCACTAAGTGCTTAACTGAGCACTTGTCCATTTTTCTCTCCATCTAGCTTGTGCCTTCTGATGACTTCTTACCTATATATGTCTTTACTTATGTATTTCCCTAGATGGATTCCTAGGTTTGTTCCAAAAACTTGACACAATGATTAACACTGTGATAAATTTAATCATACCACTTTTCATAATCATTGTTGTTGCCTGTGTGTGAGTTTTCCTGGTATATTTTAAGACATTTCTAGGTGATAAATCATGTGTGTACATATTTTCAACAAATATTTGCCAGTTTTATTCCCAACCACCTAAGGATCCTTATTTCCCCTTTCTTTTTAAGATTCACTATTTTGTAAAGATTTATTTATTCACGTATACAGAAACAGGGGTACAGACCAGAGGTGTTGGGGGGGTAAGAGGATTCAACAGAGACAGAATGGGGGAATCTGTCTGACTGAAATACACTTCTGAGAAAAGCAGCAGGTGAGACAGAAGAGGTCTGCCTTGCTATGTGGGTCAGCTCCCTGGCTGGTGATCTAACTGGTGGTGTAATAAATAGCTACAGATATCTTCATAGTGCTGCACTTTAACCCCTTGTACCACCAAGTAGGGCCCCTCAATTGGATTTATTTTTATATGGCTTTATTATTTTCCTAAAATGTGTAATGTCATGTTACAATATTTTTCATTATTTTCAAATATTTTGAATGAATTAATCTTATAGAAATGAATATATACTTCACTACCCTAACTCCCTCAACAAGTTATACTATTGAATGAATTAAGAACTCATCAAGGATTTTATTTTTATATGAATGTGTCATTTTAGAGAAAAAAGCTTAAACCTTTTCTGCTGAAATTATTTTATGATGAGTTTTGGATATCATTAAAAGATTAAAAAAAAGTGTTCTAATTCTCAGAAAGGAAAGTATGTGTGTTATTTAAAAAATGAGTTATTTTTCATGACGTTTTCAACTGTATTATTTGACAAAGGATGAAGGCATTTAAGAATAGCATTAAAAATTGCATCAAAACATTATACTAAATTTTCTGTACTTGGAAGAAATGTTGTCTTCAGGGAATAGCATAAAGAATAGACATGTTAAGTATATTTTTCCAGATAAACAAGAATTTGCAAAAGACTGAGGGCAGCAATTCAAGAGGCCTTTATCTCTTTTAACTGCATCTTAATCTATTTTGGGAAAACACATCCTGTAAAATTACACTAACGTGGACATAATGTAAGATTTGAAGTTGAGGAAAAATGACTACTATCTTTACTTAAAAGTTAATAAATAATTGAGTTTAATTGACTTTCCCAATTTTACACACACACACACACACACACACACCAGGACCCTCCCACTATCTAGTAATAATATTCATTAGATTTGCTATATTAATAATCACAAGAAAGGACATTGCTAAAGTTTGTATGTCAATTCTTTTTTAAAAAGATTTATGTATTTATTTATGCATATAGAACTGAGGTGTAGGCCAGAGGTGCAGGGGACCTGAGAGGATTCACCAGAGACAGAGTGCGGAGCAGAACAGGCAGATCGACAAAGTACACTGCTGAGGGGAGCAGCAGGCAGGTCAGGAGAGGTCTGCTGAGCCACGTGGACCACCTCAGAGGGATCTAATTCACACAGAAGGACTGAGACTCTCTCGCAGTGCTGCACTTTAACCTTTTGTGCCTACAGGGAGGGCCCTGTGTGTTAACTGTTAATGTAAATACTTTCTGTAGTTTCTTTACATTTCTGTCTAATGCTTCTATCTAAATTCTTGTCATTATGTCCCTATTCAGAAATGTGTTCTTGTCCTTTCTAATGTTTCTTAATAATTGCATGGGCTATTGCATTCATACTTTGTCTACTGTACAACAAATCCCATTGTTCCTGTACATGACTATTTGAGGGTATGCATAGATGACACAATAGCAGTCTGTCAAATCCTGGTTTTCTAAGAACAATTTTCCTAGTTTAGAAAACTGATCTTTTCTAATTTGTATCACCCTAATGGTTAATACCATCTATCTACCTACCTAGCTGTCTCTCTATCTACTCATCCTTCAACAAATACATTGATTACATGGAGAACATTTTAATTGTCCTTATCACCATATCACTGGCATATGCTTATTTACTTTTTGTTAGAATTTCAGTATTTATCTTCTGCTGTAGACTAACCTAAACAATGTAATATTCATAATTATGTGGTTCTTTTGTTAATTACTGGTATTTGTCAGTGGTGAGAGGCGAAGGTCATAAGTTTTCTTGTATCTGTGACACTTTTAGATATGGCGGTAAGCTTTAGAAAGAATTTGGTGTACATACTGTCATTTACTTGCCAGTAGTCATGAAGCTGTTTTGAAATCTGTTGCTTAATGAAATTTCAGTTCTTAGGGAAAGTTGTACTTTTAGGTCATCTGGTCATATATACATGAAAGCAGTATGAAACAAAAGCTTTATTATTCTAGAAACAGAATCTTTAATTAAATTCCTGTATATAAAAGCGAACCAGAAACATTTGCCTCCATGGAAAAATAAATGACATTTTTGAAATCAGAACTTAGAACCATCTGAAGATTAAATACGATGGACCTAAGCTATTTATATGTTTGTCCAACAGTAAGAATATATTGTGTGTTTCTAACCAATTCACATTTTGAGCATCACTGGATTTGCCAAATTAAATAAAAAGAATATTTCAACATCCATTATTACTTAAGAAATGAAGTGTTTGGACTTTTATGTAAATGTTAGTTTGCTGATGTGTAGTATGTATAATTGATCTTCCATGTAATTTAGAATATCTGCCTTTTTTTAAGACTTGCAGGCTAAAACAAGAGACATTTAGTGGTAAATTTAATGTGTATGTGCATATTGATTCATAATGATGAAATTTCCCTACTATTATGTTTATTTTACAATGTATTTCTGTATACTATATATGTGTGTGTATATGTGTGTGTATATATAATATAATATATATAAAATGCCTCTGCAATAAGGATTTGTGGTATAGTCGCTTAGATGATTATGTAACTCTCAGTCCAGATGATTACTGTCTCACTTCTTTTAAGTCTCAGCTTCCTCTAAAGTATTCTCCCAGTCTACGTTGTACAAGATACACTCCAACCCTCTATCTATAACTTCCTACCACCTTACTTTACTTTAGTTTTCTTTGTAGTATTTGTCATTACTCAACATATATATCCATGTGAGCTTTCTTTTTAAAATTCTCATTCCCTGACTACAACATAAGCTTTATGAGCTTCATGAGATATTTTAGTTTTGTTCTCTGCTTATCTCCTTGGGGACAGCAGATAGATAGTAGGTACTCAAAAAAATGTGTTGAATTGTTGCAGAGGCATCTCCCTGAAAAGGGGAGGAGCATAGGACAGGCGCCATTTTCTCTACCACCACTTATATGCAGTTGCCTTGGATTACAAGTCCTGTTATGCCATGAACCTGACTTCCTGATGGGGTGTGGCTGGAGACAGGGACAGAGTTAAGATGCCATACTTGGCTTACAAATAAATACATGCATCCTAGGACTCAACTGATTTTCTGGCTTTGACTTTTCATTCTAGTACTATTGGGAGGGGATATATGGAGAAGAGACATGTAGAGAAACTTGGAAGTGATATTGGAAGAGACGCATGGGTGAAAGATCCATTGGTATGTTGTTTTTAGTCCTTAGCAGAGATAAGAGCTGTCATCTTGATATACTTTATTTTGAATTTTGAGTCTTCCCTGCTCAGTTCTCTGGAAACTGCCTAATCCCTTTATGATTCCTTGCCAGAAGATACCTTAGACTGTGGCCAGTTTTTAGGCCTGAGTGGCCCCACTTCAGGCCAGGCCAGTATGGCTGGGCATTTGCCCACGAAGAAAGGTGATTTGGGGAGTTTTAATAGGTAACTATTATTTAAAATCCTTTTTTACCCTCTTTATTTATGCACACCAATTCTATTAAAAATCTTTCAAACTCAGAGTATGCTTCATTTACCTTGGTGAACGTGGTTGACCAAATCTCTTTCAGATCATGTAGCCCTTAACATTCCAGGTCCCTGGGTGCTTCTTGGTCATAGCAACAGAATAATAAGTGAATAAGTGAGATAAATGAATGTAAAATACTTTGTACAGTGGCTAGCACATAATGAGTACTTGAAGGGTTGACATTTCTGGTGTTATTATGTGTAGATGAATCTTGAGTGAAACATTAGTAACCCTGAGTTTGCCTACCTTCCTCTGGGAATGGTCTCTCATTCTAATCCTAGCTGGGATAGATAATGTGGAGAACTCAGGACTGATAATCAATATAGCATCACCTAGAGAAATTTATCAGGCCTTTGATGGTGGGGTAGGGTCCAGTCAATAGAATCTGGAGTAAATTCTACACATGGAAACCAGATAGCACTTTTAGGTCACAGTGGGGGTACTGTGAAAGTTCATTTGGGAGGTCTTTACAGCCAGGACAATATTTGGCCTACTTCTTGAAACACACTATCTGTTGTCTGCTTCTGCTTTTATTTCTGTTGTGAGAGTAGTGAATGGTCTTTTGCTTGATGCTTCCCTCTGGCCTAAACTTGTGTAATGGTTACTTATTTTAAATTGTTGCATACAAATCAAAGGCACAGACACAGTCAACTTGAAGTTATGTAGTGCTTCCTTGGTTTCCATACTTACAATATCTGTAAGATATCTTTAGGGTGCTAATTTATATCCAGAGGTAATCCTAGTTTTTTTTCCCTGAAGGTGCAATTCCAGTATCTTTCCAGGATCCTCCAAGAAGCAGACACTAAGATAATGTTATTTTCACACAAGAATGCCTTGTGTAAAAGCACCTAAGGAAGTTGCTAGAGAAGATTGAGTTAGTAGTCCGATCACCACATTAACCTGTCTTTGAGCGAAGATGAGTAGGAAAGCAAGTTAGGTGGATGTGGGCCATATGGCCTTGTGGCTCAGTGAAACTCTGTCAAAGCTGCTGGAAATTCTTGTGCCATGTTAGTCAGAAAATGAGTCTTGTGTCATCCAAGATGGAGTAGTGTCTCATGCTCTATCACTGGCAGTGAGTAGTCCTTGAAAAATGGATTCATGATGCAAACATAGGGATGGATGTAACAGTGCAGCATTTGGGGCTCTGGGTCAATTCCTTGCCCATTAGGAGATCTTCAAGTAACATTCTCCTGTTTACCAGAGATGAAGTTAGATGTTAGATGGTTCTATAATTATAACACTAAAGCTGATTGCTTTGTAGAATGGTATCAGACTGCCAAGGAAGAGAGCAAATTAAATGGGTTAACCCAAATATGATAATAGTGGGATAGAGTTCCTTTTTTTCCAGCAGATATCCAAGCCACAGTGGTTCTCTGATATTCTCTAACCCAAGAGGCACCACTCAAATATTGGCTTGTGTCCCAATAGAGATGGCCCAGTAGCAGTTTTATGAGTTACAGGTTCAAGTCATTCTCATCCCCAAGGTCCATCTTTGTGTCCAGACCTGCCCAATCTCTTTCTATGATGTTTCTTTCTTTTAAAAGGGTCTGTTGGTTCTTCTTGCCTTGGCCTTGCTTGGGGTTACTCAAGTCTACCTTGAAGAGTTTCCACTAAGAGTAATCTCAAGGAGTTGGACTTGTAGTCTCTTTTCTCCCAGAAGGTCATCTGTGTTCCTCATGAACCCAAAAGGGTTCATCTTCTCCCTAGCACTTTAACATTCCTATGTCAATAATTTACTTGGGGGTGGGGTGTTTATGAATATGTGCTTCACTAACTCTCTTTGCTAGCTGAGAATGAAAGCAGTTGAAATAACATCTCAAAAAGATATTTTCCATAATTTGTAAAGTAATCAATATTGGAAGGGAAGATACTTGGCGACAGTGTGAACTCCATTTTCTGAAGCATGCTTCTATTCTCAATTTTGTGATCTCCTACCTTTTCATTCTTTCTCAATAGCTTGTTAATGTGATTTCTCAGAACCAAGGGGTCCTCCCTGTCTCCCTGTGCAGATTTGTGTAGCTCATTTCCGCTAAGTTCCCTTCGTTTTCCTGGATTTTGGGGATAATGGGACTAGGCTTAACGAAGCGAGTCAAACAAATAGCTAATTTTGTTCCCCGGAGCCCTCTTCTTCTGTGAGTCATTTACTGTCTGCTTTGTCCATGGGAAGACACAGCTGTTAGTAGGCAGCCTCTGTGCCCCAAAGCAAACAAGGACGAGTCTTCTGTGAACCTCAGAGCACATGCTGCGTGTTGGGAGGGGGTGCTTTGTTTTTCACCATTTAGAGCTGGTTGCTCTCAAATAAATGGCTGTAAATGGAGATGAAGGGATAGGAATTGTGACTAATTTCTCTAGGGACCCTAAATATGTCCATTCCTGACCCCAGTGTGTTACCTCCCACGTCTTCCTACCGCAAGACTCATAGAAACTTTATGACAAGGTGGGTGTTTGTGATAAAATTCAGCATGGGGACTAACTTAGTTCTCCCAGTCTTTCCATGACGATGCTGACGCTCAGTCAGTGGAATCCCAGTGAGCTAAGGGAACAGGCGGTGTGTGTCAGGTTGATTCAGCTGAGGAAGTCATGGCCTTGCTTTAGCCTTATAAGGCTGTGTTCCGGTGGAAAGAGACGCTCAGCTTGAAAATCCAAAACTCTGAGCATTCCCAGATGACATCTGTAGTTTTTCCAATACACATTGGCCTCCCTGGTTCCTGCAGTACTTAATTGTGCAATCATAACTTGGCAGGTTTGTCCCCCTGTGAAATCTGTACATTTTCAGTCTGACATCTCAAAAACAATCACTGAAGCATTTTTATTGGGGTGTTTTATCGTAAAGCAGAACCACTCCCATTTAGATTTCTTGTAACTGGTACTAGGAGAGTGATGACTTAGGAAGGTGTAATGGAAGGAGGGCTGGCTTTGGAATTGGATAGATCAAGAGTCAAGACCCAACTTCCCTTTGTTTGTTTTACTTTTGAGAATTTTTAGACTCAGGTCAGGTTAACCTTTTGTAAAATGGAATTAATAGTATCAACCTCTCAAGATTCTAGAAAGAATTAGTTAACATGTAAATGAAGAGTTAAATAAGTCTTATATAAATAAATGTGGAGTGTGTGTAGTAATGTGTGTATATGTAGGGGATCTTAGTTCACTTTTCAGCCCTCAATAAGAAACACACCATTCCTTGGAAACCTCATTACTTTTGATAAAAAATTTGCTTCTGATGCTGGTCCAAGACTATCCATCTGTGAGTTATTTCTCAAGCCTCTGTGCTGTCTGAGAATGTCTGAACAGGCATCTGTACTGATATCCACAGAGACAGGCCTGGCCATTCCCCTTTCTGCCAAGCGGGTAGCAGGTAAATTCAAAAGGTGACTGACTGTTTCCGACTTTCACTAATGTCTAAGATCTAAAGGTAGAAATCATTCTAAATCCTACTTTGAGGCATACGGGAAAGAAATATTTTTCTCTAATTCTTGGAATGCTCCCCTGTCATTGCAGAATGCATGTTATTTCCAAGTAGAGCTTATGACAGACCTTTGGCACAGTGAGTAAAGATGCAGTTCTTTCCTTTATGAAGCTATAAGCCAAAATATTGGTCACCAGTTTCTTAGCACATTTAGTAAAAGACCCATAATTATGAAATGGAATTTCAAGAATATATTGAAAATAAACAAACAACTTCTGCTTGGAATAAACTTTGCAAATGTCACTTGTCGTTTCTTTTGGCTTTTCATAGTCAAGATTTATTTTCATTATTTAGCTACTCAGCAAATTTGACTGAGCAAGTATGTATTAATAATTCACTACATTCCAGGCATTGGTGAAGTTCTGGAAGTACAATGAGGAAAATGACCAAGAATACTGTTGTCTTTTATGGAAACTAGTCCTTGAGTTAAGAAAAAAACATACACAGTACTAGGGAGAAATAAAAGTAGGACTTGGCATGAGGAAGCATGGGATATGTGTCTGGACTTGAGAGAGAAGGCAAAGCCCAACTCCAAATCCAAGAGTGATTTAGTGTGTCTGGGTTTGGAGTGCAAAAGAAAAAGTGGCTACAAGGTGAGACTACAGGAGGTGGGTCTTCAGCACTTAAAGGCCCTCTGAGACATTGTAGAGAGTTGTGTTCTGTGCTGAGGCACTGGGAAATGTATGAAGGATTTAACTGTATGTGATGTGAGAGGTTGGAAAGTCAGTGTTTCATTTTAGAAAGACCAGTCTTTTAACAATGTAGACTGTGGGTTGGAGGGGTCATGTTTAGAAGTGGGGAGGATATTTGGGACTTGTTGATGTGACAATAGAAATAATAATGGCAGTGGAAATATAAAGGAGCAATGGTTTGAAATGATTACCTGACAGGATCAATGGGACTTGAAAATTTATTGGCTAGTAGACTGAAACAAAGAAGGCAAAGATGGTACCGATTTCTCTAACTTAAGCAACCATTTGCCTGTGGTATCACAGACATTAACAGCTTAAGAGGAGTCGATTTAGGGGAAAGAGTGAATTCCATTTTGGACATGATGAACTTGAGATGTCTCTGAAATAAAGTGGAGATATTGGGTATGTAGTGGGGTATTCAGGGCTGAAACTGCAGAAACAAGAGTACAATTAAAGGTTTGAAGTTATTACCACAAAGATATAATCAAAGACATAAGGATTCACCCTCACATAAGGATGTGGAGTGAGGAGAGGACCAAGGATAGATCTCTGAGGAATGTAGCATATCTAAAAAATGGAGGAGGGAATTTGGAGGAACCAAAGAAGCTGACTAGATAGTTGGGTGCCTGATAGAAAGGAAGAGAGAGCTTCAAGGAGGTAGTGCAAGTGTGTTTAGTGCAGTTGGAGGGCAAGCAAGACAGAGATGCAAAGTCTTGTTTGGGTTTTACAAAAGGGGAGGAAGTTATGTATCTGGCAATAGCAATTTGTGGAGTAGTGGGGAAGGAAACTAGATTTCAGTGGGTTGATGAGTGAGCAAGGGGAAAATTCTGTGACAGTGGTGAGATAGGGAAGTAGCTATAAGGGGATGGGAGATAACAGATTTAAAGTTCTTTTGTTCAGTCTTTCTAATTATTTTCTGTATTTTTCTAATAATTATTTTGGGGGAGTGTTGAGATGTTGATGAGATGTTGTTAGTGATAATAGGCCTACTGACAGAGAGCCCACGGGTGAGATGGGAATATTCTATATCAGTTGTGGAGGAATTAGCCCAAGGGACAAGGGGCACCTTTTCTATTGTAAAAAGGAGAAGAAAAGATATATATGGTTTGGTGATGTTGGTAGCTGAAAACTTAATATTTTCTGTCTCATGTCTGCCTCCAACCGCAGTCCCTCACCTTTATCCCTGGGAGTACATGTTTTGTGTGTGTGTGTGTGTTTAAGATTTATTTTATTTGTACATACAGAACTGGGGTACAGGCCAGAGACTCAGGGGCGGTGAGAAGCTTCACCAGAGACAGAGTGGGGAGCAGAATAGGCAGATCTACGAAGTACACTGCTGAGGGGAGCAGAGGGCAGGTCAGGAGAGGTTTGCCCACCATGTGGGTCACCTCTGGGGCAGGGATTGAACTCTTGCTGAAGTGGCTTTAGCTTCTTAGTGCTGTGCTTTAACCCGCTGCACCACAGGGAGGGCCCCTGTTTTTCACTTTTAATTGTTCATATATTCTTTCTATATTTAATCTTTAACTTATGTTCCTTCAACTTTTAAAACTTATTAGAAAGCTGTTTAGAGTCAAAGAGGCACTTAATAAGTACAAGAATGGTTAATTAACAATTGACAAAATCCTCCAGATATGGATATATTCTCTATGCCAGATATAGATATATTCTCTTTGGAGAATAGAGCTAGAAATTTTGATGAAATCATATTTGAGAAAGAATACCTTTTAGGTATGTTTTATTAATTATCTCAGTCATTTGTGCCACCCATAAGACAGTGCCCAGCAAACCTTGCTGATTAATCTCTTTCTCACAGAAATCAGTATTATATGTATTGATCATTCACTAAATAAATGTACATATATATATATGTATGTATATATACATACATACATATATATATATATAACTATTAATGTACCATAATCATCCACAATAATCATCCACAGAGATGCGGCCACACAGCCTGAGAGACTAGCTGTGATGCAGATTTGCAAGCCAAGATGCTGCTGTGTAGTGAACAACCCTCTTGCTGTTTATTTAGTCGTAGTGAACAAACAGGATTTTTTATATGACAGTGGCAGGCGAAGCAGGTTCCAGGGAAAACAAAGGGTATTCATATTATGGGAAGCAGTACTTCAAATGGATCAGAGGGCTACTAAAGGATAATCAATGTTATGGGGAACAGCGGAGGACATGATGGTCTTGTTCATGTATTTATCTTATAGGTGCATGATATAATTTTGGGCTATCTGCAGGCCATCTTGGACCCTGACCATAGAGTGAATCAGTGGTTATGTAGGTGTCCCTGGCCACCTTATGATGTGGGTCGCTATCTCAATACAGTTGTGTGGGGAGTTGCTTGTCCAAATAGTTTACAACATAGTTGCATAGAGAGACCATGACACACAGGTGTAGAGGCCCTAAGTGGAAAAAAGCTAGATTGGGGTCCTCCCCTGTCTGATTCTCACTCTCCCATGCTCAGCCTCATTTCTTTTGTCATATTTCAAAGGATTGTTTTCGTTTAATTTTTCTGTTCCTTTGATTTGATTTCCTGTTTTCTACACATAAGTGAAATGGTTTCCTATTTATTTTCCATCTTTTGAATGACTTAGCTGAGCAGAAACCTCTCCAGTTCTATCCATATTGTCACAAATGGCAGGATTTTTTTTTTTATATTACTGAGTAGTATTGCATTGTGCTCTTTAAGCACTTTCCTACTAATTTTATATGATATAGATATTAATATTATTAAATATTTTTATATTTATTACAACTATTAGTTAATTTAATATTATTTACATACAGGGCTAATTTTAAATCTTGAAATTTTTTTTCATTTATGTCTAGAAAGTTTTCCTTATAAGAAAATAGTTCCAAATTTATTTGTTTGTTAAAAATAGGATCAAAACTGGGGTGGGAATAGCACATGGGACTATGGTGATAGCACATGGGCGAATTGGTGGTGGGAAGTCCACAGAAATTACAACCGAGATGAAAAAAAATGCATAAAATAAAGAATGATATAAGTAATGTATTTTCATTGTGCCACTAGCCTGCACCTTGTAAAGTAATGATGAAAAAACTTTGGTTAGATTTTATATTAATAAAGTTTGCATGTGATTTTTTGTTTCATAAAGCAGGAAAAAAAGAGCTAAATTATTTTTTCCAAAGTAAATAATAATTATTATACCTTTTTTTTAAAACATGTATTTATTATTTATTCGTACAGAACTGGGGTACAGGCCAGAGATGTGGAGGGTGAGAGGATTCACCAGAGACAGAGTGGGGTACAGAACAGGCAGATCGACGAAGTACACTGTTAAGGGGAGCAGCGGGAGGGTCAGGAGAGGTCTGCCTCACCATGTGGTCACCTCCGGGGCAGGTGGGGATCGAACTCATATGAAAGTGGCTTAAGCTTCTTTGTGCTGTGCTTTAACCCGCTGCGCCACCAGGGAGGGCCTAATTATTATATCTTAACAGTCTCCTGTTTCAACCTAGTTTGTGACACCTTTGTCATATACTAATTTAAATAAAGATGGTGGTCTATCTATAAATTTGTTTTGATGACCTATATTATACTAATTAACTATGCTAGTTTCTAAATGTGATTAATTAATAAAGCTGTTATTCTTCAGTGATTTTAATCATTTATTTTTTTCAAATAAATTCTAAATCATTAAATATCACAATATTGTGTGATGGTATACATATACAATACAATAGTAGAGTTTTTTCTGTTCTAGATGAAATCTTGTTCCCATCTTAGTTTCTAACTGAAGATTGTCATCAGTGATATTAAAAATGATGCAAAATAACTAAAGATATAAAGATTCACACATGAATATAGTTTTTGTTCTTTAAATTAGCATGCCCAACAACACAAATGACAATGTAGACAAAAAAAGCTTAGGTTGTCACAGTGTTTGGGGAAAATAATTTATCTGAATTTATCAAGAAATTCTACCTTCACTATCCCAGGTATGAAATGCAGATGAATAAAGATTTTTGCATGAGAATAATCTATTATAAATGTAAATTGTATGCTGGAATATCTCCACTCAGATATATGTACTCAACTTCTTACTTGACATCTCCACTTAGATATCAAACTTAAGGATCTGTAAAATGACCATGGTCTTCACCTTCTGTCTTTGTTCTAGCAGTCCACTTCATTTCTCTAACTGATGTTAGCTTTCTTAAATCAAAAAAGTGACCTCATCCTTGAGTTCTTTTGTTTTCTTATATCCACGTCTGATCAAATGATATATTCGGAATTTGAATCCTCTTTCATTGCAGGCTTTCATCCTGCATCTCTGCCTCTGACTTGTCCCTTTTGCTCTATTTCCACCTGGAATGCAGAGTAATCTTGTTAAAATGACAGTTGTATTATGCTGCTCGTTTGCTCAAAACATTTTGGTGACTTCCCAACTCAGAGTACAAGCTAAGAGTAGAACATGTGCATATCTGGAAGACTGAAAATATCCCAAATTATAATAGTAAACAATTCTTTAAAATGCAACATCATTTCAATGCCCAGAAAGACCTACAGAATTGATCTTCATGGTTATCTCAGACTTTATTTCTTATTTATTTCTTATTTTTCCTTCTCATTTGTCAGTGTACTTATTATCAGTGTTTTTATTACTTTTAAACAAGCTAGGCATTTTCTTTCTCAGGATTTTTCTTGAGGACCTGGAATGGTCCTCATCCCCCATCATAGCTATATCCCATTTCAGGATAATTTTCCCCCCTCATTTCCTGAAATTTATACCCAAATTTCTTCTCAGTGAGGCTTTCCATGTGCATTTCAACCTGATATTGTATATACCCATTGACACTTTATTGCTACTCTCCTTCTTTATTTTCCTCCTCAGCATTCATTTGTATCTAACAAACCACATGCTATTTTGTCATGTCTTTTCTTGACTCCTCTGCTAGTATATACTTCCTATGCAGGTTAAAGATTGTTGCTAGTTTCTTTTCTACTATAGTATAGCTTGTAAAATAGTACTTGTACAATAGATAGCCCTCGATGACAACTTATTGATACAATAAAATTATTGATAATTATTTGAAATTATAAAGATTCTTCAACAATGTTCAATATAGAGGATATGCTTTAAATAGCTTTGAACCTCATGCAGTGGAATGTTAGGTGGTCAAAAAATGGTAACCAGGAAGTATTATCTTATCATAATAGTACAAAAGCTAACTAAAAAATAAGTGTGGCTGAAGAAGCTGAACTGGGTAGAAGTATGCAAAAATTCTAGTATAGATTGATGTAAAGTGTATGGGAAGATTTTTTTTTTCAATTATTCTTCTCTCTTTCCAAATTTTCTATAATGGTTATACACATTTTAAAATTAGAAACAGTCAAAATAACAGTATTACCCCTCATCCAAAGATTCTACAATAATTTTTAAAAGATTGATTAAAATTAAAGCCTGGTATTGGTGCTTCTTGTTTAATTGTGTCAATCCTATAATTACTGTGTCTGTTCCTTGTGCCTGTACAATGGGGAAGAAAATTATAAAAAAAAAAAAAAAAGTCCCTCTCTTGCCTTCAGAGACTAAGATAAGAGAGCAAGGACACATTTTGTCAACTAATTACCAGGAATCCTAATGCAGGCTGTGGTACAGGTTTAAGCAAGTGTCAGAGAGATACAGAAAATGAAATCATTCTTATTTTGAAAATTTTTCAGAGGGCTAACCCAAGTAATTAAATATATCATCTGAGAGAATGCTGATATATCATAGTCAATAACCACACTAAGCAACCCTGAAATTAAAAGTAAAATTTGTGTTAGTGTGTATGTATAACAAATAGTAGTGTGCTCTGTCTACAGTACAGTATATATACATAAACACAGTAGAGACAGGGTATACACAGCGTACATACTGTTGATATATCAGTATCCACAGCCATAGGGACATTCATTAATCCCACAGCACCAGGCATTCACTATAGATGACAAACTCTCCTAGCTATGATGGGTGTCAAGGATCTGATGCTGGGCAAAGCTCAATTCCAGTCTTCAAGGGCTAATTGAATTGATTTTTAAATGAATAGGCACATGAACATATTAAATAGAGAATGAAAAATGATACACAGGGAAGCTATTTAGAGAGATTTTGGTTATGAAATCACATTGGTACACTTATCCCAGATTTTCAGTGAGTCAGGGAAAATGTTCCAGATAAGGGGTATCTGAATAGAAAAATAAAATACAACCAAGGATAGTTTGTGGACATAGGTAGGTGGGAAATGCTGCAGATTTTTTAGAAGAAAGATCCTGCCAAAGACATAGTTGAGAGAGAGAGAGAGAGCAAATAAACTGGGATGAAGAGAACCTGCTACATACTCCTGCATACATTTGGGACCAGAGAGACTTCAGTGTGACTGAAACCAAGAGGACTGGGGCACTGAGAGAAGGAAGGGGGAGGGGCAAGTAGGAAGAGATAGTGGGAGCTCTCCTTTAGTACTTAGCTGTATTTTTTTTAAAGATTTATTTATTTGTGCATACAAAACTGGGGTACAGGCCAGAGGTACAGGAGCAGTGAGAGGATTCACCAGAGACAGAGTAGGGGACAGAATAGGCAGACTGACAAAGTATAGTGCTGAGGGGAGCAGCGGGCGGGGCAGGAGAGGTCTGCCACGCCATGTGGATCACCTCTGGGGTGGGGATCAAACTCATGCTGGAGTGGCTCCAGCCTCTTAATGCTGTGCTTTAACCTCCTGCACTACCAGGTTGGGCCCCTTAGCTGTATTTTTATGTTGACAGTTCATTGCATAACATGTGAAAATATGATCTAAAAATGGATGGATTCTTATTGAATATACTCAGTATCAAATCATCTTTTTTTAAAAAAAGATGTGTAATCTAAATATTTATCCCTTTGGCATTACACTTAGGAGAGCCCTATCACTTTTTTTCCTGCAAGCAGAGAGGCCTTAAAAAATTATGAACATAATATTGTCTCTAACTTTGATTCTGATTTGCTTTGTAGGAAACTTAAATATATGCAAAATGCGTTTTTTTTTTGTCATGCATCCACTAAGAAGGAAATTGCATACAATTTTTAATATGTAATATTATAACATTTATATATATATTTTACTTTAATCATTTACTATGTAAAATAATAGCAGGTTCATTCAACTTATACTGATGTTGACATAATTTATTACTACAGATTACATGACATCACTCCTTACCTCAATGTCTTCATAAGTCTTACAATAGGCTCAATCCAATAAGGTGCTTCAAAAATATGACAGGATTCAAGCTCTTTCACATCAGAAGAAGGATGTGTATTGACTATACCTAGTGCAATGCATTCTAACCAAGCCATTTATATTTAGAATTAATCAGACTCTTAGAGAAACATAGTGATTGTTTATTCAACCTGCTGCTTCAAATTATGTCTTTTCATAGTCTTTGAAATCAATCTGTCAAATAATCATCAAGAGTAATTAGTTTATTCTAAACTCCCCATATAAAATTTAAGGATGACAAAACAAATGGTTGGCTCCTTTGCAATCCAATTTGTTACTACTTGATTGCTATTCTAAATATACAGTAAGAAGATAATGTTTCCATCATTCCTATTCCTTGTTGCTTTCAAATACTTACTTTCCTAAATATAAAAGAGAACCTGAATGCTACTGTAAAGTTATGTGGCTTTCAAAGGTAGGCCAGAAACAGAATAGGAAAGCCAAACCAGACATGAACAATGGTACTGTTGGTTGAAGTGCCTGTACTATGGATAGGTACAAAGCAAAAATTTGCCTTAGAAGGAGCTAGAGTCTAGAAACTGGGCCTGGGTATGACTTTAAGAGATACATAGCTACTAAAACCAATAACAGACAGCTATTAGTGACTAGTTTTCAAAGGTTAAAGAGAAAATATAAAATAGGAGAACAATCTTAGATTTTAGACAATTAATCTGCTCTAGGCATGTGTGATTAGTTATTTTCTTGCTTCTCCTCATACCTCTCTCTCTCTCTCTCTCTCTCTGACTCTCAACAGTGAAACCCATTTTCAGTGAAACAACCAAATAAGAACATTTAATGCATAATATTCAAATCACTTGAAATATATTCAAATGGAGCCCAGCATCCCACTTTCTCTGCTAGCTCTCCAATGACCCCAACGTTGACCCTGGAACAGTAACACCAAAAAAAAAAGCCCTTAGTAAAACAGGATTCCAAGGAGCATATTTGGTAAATACAGGCCAACTTCCCTTATGGTTCTCACCTGGTGCACTTCAATTTATAGGTAGGCTAAATTTGAGGTAAGGAAAGTTCATAGACTTCCCTCTCCATGTCAGAAGATGAACAAATTTAAAAGATAATGCTTAAAATGGCAAGGAAATTACTTCTGATTTAATAAACTAGAAGCAAGAATAAGAGGACTAGGTATGCATTAATATTTGTGTGATTTCTTTTAAAATTGTTAAACATTTAAAAAAATTCATCAAATCTTGTATAGATTCCATTAATCAAAATTGTATATAATTCATATGGGTGCAAAGAAGATAACATTGCTACAATTAGAAACATTAAAAATTAAGTTAATAATTTTTGTACTTGCTCACAGCATATATTTTACTGTCTTCAAGGGTAAAATAATTTATAAAACTCTACTTGACTCCAAATGATATTGATAATGTAGTGATTAAAGCAGGCACGAAAGGAGAAAAAGCCTAAATAGAGTTGAAATGAAAATAGAATGAAGAAAGCTTTGAAAGGAGTTGTGCTACTATCAGGAATCAAGTTATTCAAACAGTGGTTTTCCAGAAAGAAAGATAGTGCACAATACGGACAATAAACTGGAGTGATAGATTGAATGATAGGTTATTTGGTTCAAGATCTAGCGCCAGTGTGTATGCAGTACAAGGATCTATTTTATTTTAGCAGTATCTTTTCTACACAGCAATGGTAAACATAGTAGAGCTGTGTCTATGCATAGCACCCATAATATTCATTTTATTAGAAGAGAATATAAAAAGATAATTTTATATGTGCCAAATCTACAACTGCTAGCATGGATAAATATAACACCTTGAAGGCAAAATAGAAAAAATAACAAGATATACAGCACGAGACCTCTTACATCCTTAATACATATAATTTAGAGCTTTGGCAGCACTGTAATATGCTGTCAAATTAGTTCCTTAAGGAAGTACTTATGCTGTAGCTTCTGGAGATATTGTGATCAGAGGGATTATAGCTATCAGTCCATTGAGGAATTGTTTCAGCTATGGAGAGCCAACTTTCCCACAGTTTCACATTCATTGATTACACATAGAGTCCTGGCCAGTTGTCAATTCAAGACATAAATTAACTGTGAGATATTCTCATATTAATAAGTAGGGCAGGAATGCCATACAAATGTAATCTAATGTCTGAATTCAGTGCAGTTTTGAGTTAAATAAGTGTGTCTATAGCTTAAGAGTCTTTAACTGGTTGTCCTCAGGGATTGGCATTCCCTGAATTCAGTACACTGTCCCCTTTGGAACAGCTAAGGAAAATTGAATGTGTCCTCAACTAGGAGTTGTTTAAACAGTATATATATTCCATCTAATGATACATGATCATTTGATATTTAAGACACTCTTAGACCAAAGCAATGGGTTATAATTAGGCAAGACCTCCAAGGGTGTCCCTCAATTTTGAAATAAAAAGTAACTCAGTAAGATATATATATATATATTGACAGTGATCTCCATTACTTATTATTTTCTAATTCTATGATTTTTTTTTAATAATGCATTCACTTTTAACCTTGCAATGCTTTAACTTGATGCAGGTATAAGTTAAATCTAACCTACCACCTTTATGAAAATACACAAAACTAAAATACTGTCAACCTTCCATAATACTGCTAATGCATTCATATTAGCTGTTCAACTTTTTCTTGAAACTATTTTCCTTTTCACTGAAGTAGAAATCACACTTTTTTTTTTTTTGGTTACAGCTATTTTCTCCTTTAGCTGGGGTGATTTGTGTTTCATTGCCTTTGCCATTCTTTATTTAGTGCTTGCCTCTTAGACACCACAGGAATCATTCTCATTATAGACTTTGTTTGCTCTGTTCCTCTTATAGATCTTGACATAAGCTGTTCTGAAAGTCATTCCATATGCATAAGTTTCTTAAGTCAACAGTATCCTTAACACTACTGCATCATTTTGGAAGGCATTAACATTCAATTGCAGTGCTGTATGTAGGCCACCTACTCTCATTTCCCACCAATCAGAGATGAGAGAATTTAAAGAACAAGGGCAAACTGTATCAGAGTCATCACGCTACCAGTTTTTCTCTTTTAGATAAAAAAAATAAACAAGAAAAATGTACGTCACATTTT
>NW_004567115.1:14722061-14743492 GCF_000260355.1 Condylura cristata
GAAGGGCACGTATGTCACATTTTTTAAAGCAGCTTCATCTCTTTATAATTGTTAATTATATTTTAACTTGAATTTTTTTTGCAAAATGTGGAAAAATTATCGAAGGCATTTGTCAAACACACGACAGGTTCATAAAATAAGAACCATAAAAAAGTGATCCTGAATAGTCAGCATCAACTTATGTCTTTTAATGTTAGCATTGAAAAAAGGAAAGAGGAAAAATATAGTGTAGACAGTCATGTTCTAGCATTCGAGTGGACACATATGTCAGCTTCCTAAATATTTTAATGTTCCTGCTTCTTAGTTGCTCTCAGGTGAAGATATACTAAAAGCACCTGCACTATTTCATTTAGCACATGGAGAGTCCAGTTTATTCACTTGGGAAGAAGGAGGAGCCATAATTTGTTCCCTTAAATTTTGATGAAATAATATTTAGTTCCAGTAAAACATAATTTTAAACAACACTGATTCACCAAACATCCATGATTGTATTCACTTTGGGGGGGAAAAAAATGTGTGTAACTGCAAATATAACAGCAAGATACAGAGATGCCTGGAATATTGGAAAGTTACCAGAATTATCAAATTCTCCTTAAAACTTACTCCATTATATAATTCTCTTTGGAATACTTTGAAAGCTTTCAACTAATTTGATATTACCATAAAATCTGTGATGACCACACCTGAGGAAGAAATCTTATATTGTAAAAAGTTAAAAAAAAATGATGTATTAAAAAGGAATCAGTACATTTGTTTTCAACAGCAAAAAGACATCAAATGTAAACATGAGGGAGAATTATTATTATTTTGAGTTTATGAGATCTATTATTTTAGAGAAATATCTTTGCATAGGTAATTTCAGAAATTTATCCAAAGCATGTAATGATGATGAAATCCAGATCAACTGTTTACCTGGAAGTAAAGCCTAAGCAATTATCAGGACCTAAAAACAATTTGATTTTTAATAAGTGCTTGGTTCATGTTGACACGTTAAATAAGACATTACAAATTCAAAATATGAATCATAAAACTAAATTTTTTCTAATGATATCAGACATAGGGTAACCAAGTTTTTAACCTGCTCAAATAGATGATTGTGAATAAAGGCTCTCAGAAGATTAGGTGCACCTGCTTCTCAGAATCATCACCAGAACCTCTCTGCTGGATTGAAGTAGAAGAAAGAACTTTCACCTCTAGCTCTTCTTACTTTCCTTTGACTGTTTATAACTTCTCTTTCCTAATTTTGTGTATTTGCCTCTGCCTCTTCTTACACCATGTGGATTTGATATTAGTAGGGACAGAAACAACTGAACAAGAATATCACATGTGTAAATGATAAATAATGAATATTATAGTAGTATTACATGTACTGGATTTTCCCAACTTTAATCAAATCTAATCATATTAAATCAGTAACTACTGTTGGCTTGTTAATGAGAAAAAACTCATTGATGAATTGATGAGTAACTAAAGATTTCAACACCCACACCCAAGGATCTATATTTAATATATGTTCTCAATAAATTGTAATTAAAATTGTCTACAAATATGTTATTTTAGAACAATACAAGTAAATAATTATGATCCAGGTCACATTTAACATGGATTCATAGCAATTGACTTTCAAGCAATCCAAGGTAAGTTATATGTAATTAAACAATATAGCATAATAGTCAGGTTACTTATAATAAGATCATTTTTTTTGAAAGATGTTGAGATAAAGATAATACAGGCAACGCTTTGTCACATAACAAAGGAGATTTCTCTTTTGTCACTGAAAGAAAATTAAGAAGTTCTCAAATTGAGGCCCTCCTTGGTGGCACAACAGTTAGGACACAGCATTGTAAGCTGGCTGCAGCCACTTCAGTGCAAATTCGATCTTCACCTTAGAGGTGATCCACATGGCGCAGCAGACCTCTCCTGACCCTCCTGCTGCTCTCTCAGCAGTGTACTTTATCTGTCTGTTCTGCTCCCCACCCTGTCTTAGGTGACTCCTGTCACCCCTTGTACCTCTAGCTTGTACCCCAATTATTGTATGTATAAATAAATAAATTTTAAAAAGTGTTACTTTAAACTTTTTCTTAAGAAATTCCAAGATTTAATCACAAATTTCTTTTGCATTTAGCATTTGTTATATTTATTTGCCCTATAATGTTTCTAAAGTCCATGACAATGGCACAAAATACAAATGCTTTTCATTTATGCTTACTTTTCCATGAATTGTGAATGTCTACCAGGTCTAAGAAAGAACCCAAAGAAATAGACAAAGAGTGTTAGAAAATAACATCTGAAATTTAATTTCCATTTTTTAAAGATTTATTTATTCATGCATACAAAAACTGGGGTGTAGGCCAGAGGTACAGGCATAAGAGGCTTCACTAGAGACAGAGTAGGGACCAGAGCAGGCAGATTGAAGGGAGCAGGGGACGAGACAGCAAAGAGGTCTGCTGCGCCATATGGGTTACCTGCCTGGCCAGGGATGGAACTTTGCAGTGGCTAAGGATAGCTTCATAGTGCTGTGGCTTAATCTGTGGTGCCACCAGGGAGGGGCCTTAATTTCTATTTTTAAAGGTTGATTTTCCTAGTTAGTTATGCAATTGGTCAGGGGCTTAAAAAATGAAATGACTGGCCCTCCCTAGTGGCGCAGCAGGTTAAAGCACAGCACTAAGAAGCTAAAGCCACCTTAGCATGAATTCAATCCCCGCCAGCTCCAGAGGTGATCCACATGGTGAGGTAGATCTCTCCTGACACCCCACTGCTCCTGTCAGCAATGTACTTCCTCTGCCTGTTCTATTCCCCGCTTTGTCTCTGGTGAATCCTCTCACTGCCCCTGCATCTCTGGCTTGTACCCCAGTTCTGTATGCATAAATAAAGTAATAAAAAATGGCTTTATTCAAATAATTAAATATTTATTGACCACTTGGTTGAAGGAGCCAAGATTCCTCATGAGATTTTAGTGAAAATTGACCTTTTTTCATCTTTATCCTTGTTAAGGATTACATTCTAACCTTGGTTGATTTAATGAATTTTCTTCTATTGATGAATCATGACCATACATTGACCTAAGTATTTTATTTCCAAAAAGGTGCATAATTCTTTTGATCTTATGTAATGAAAATATTCATATTCCAACTGGAGTAATTTTCATGAATCCAGAAACCCCACTTTCTTAAAACCCCACTTTCATTGTAAATTATGACCAACCAACTCTGGATCCTCAGAAGTTGTTTAGAGTTAATCTATAACTAACAGTTTAGAGGGAATTGAACTATAAAAGCATATGGTACCATTCTATTAAAGTTAATTGGATAAAAAAAAATCCATGAATTTAATATTCTCATCTCTGCACTTTTCACTTTTATATACTAGCACTTGACAGTGGTTACCCTCACAGGATTTCAGTTTTCTATCTAGGTTTACCCAACCCAAACTAATCTACTACCTTCCAGACATAAGTTGGCATAAAGTCCACCAGCAGAAAGTGCTTTCCTTTATATAAAATCTGTTTTATTATTAGGAAACTTCTGTGGTTAAAAGTTTCTTCTAAATTCAACAAAAATTCTGTCCCTTATTATTTAGGGCATAAATATGCTTGGTTATCTAGAACCATACATAATTAAATTTTTCAAACATTTGCAGCCAATTATCATATTAAAAAGTTGAACTCTATTCTATTTCTAACCCCGAGAAATGAAGTTATACTGTTGTTTGTTAATTATCCATTATGTTCAAAGTACTGGAAAATGAGATATATACAATGATCAATAAATTAGCATAGCCATATTTAAAGAACTCACAATGAAATCAATAAAGCACCCTAAAATTAGCACTATTGTACCTATTACTTTATAACGTATTTCCAGGAAGGATAAAGAAGTTTAGTTGATGACGTGTCACAGAATCTGCCTTGCTTATAAGTTACATTGAAATTTAATATATATGCACAGGCATTGTGTGATTTAAAGAGCAACCTACACATTTTTAAATTGAGTTTTGTTAATAAAAAATTAGGAGGCTTACTTTTTCAAGGCCAACATTTTAACTTTCATAAAAGATGCTAATTTTATCACCATTGTGAATGTTAATTAAATAGCATATTTCTTCTGAAGAGTTCAACCCCTCTAGATATTAATAGTAACCACCCTTGTAATAAAAATACCCACATATACAGGAAGAACTGCATAATAATTATCATTATTTTGGAGAACAATAGAAGAATATCATAATTCTTATATTTCAAGTAACAAAATTGAGGAATTCTGAGCTGAGTCATAAGAGAATATCATATTCATATAAGAGATTGTATTTATAGCAGTTTTTATAAATTTGCATTTTGTTAGTCTGTGCTGATTATCTTTAATATCAGTATGTTACTTACAAAGGGTTGAATTAGTATATGTAAAATAATATTCAAATTGAAAATTAATTTACTCTCTCCAGAAAGTCAGTTGCTCAATTTAGTCATTCTATTAATAAATTCACTCATGTAATAAATGCTATTATTATATCATAATATAAAATAAAATAGACATAGCAAGTTCATTGTTTCATAAAGGGTCCAGTTAAGTAAATAATTAGATGAGAAGCATTTTGGTTAGAAATAAGACAGAGGTGTATAAATAAGACAGACTCAAAGAAAGAATCATATGTCCGCCTAATATGGTCAGGGAACATATTAAAGAGAAAGAACACAGTAGATGCAGGATGCAGACAGAATTTTCCAGGAAGGAGGGACATCAAGTCATATGTGAAAACTAAATTGTAATATTCCTATATCCCCAAGTCTATACCATTATTCACACTGAGTAAATTTCAGTAAAAATATTCAATGGATGTATGATTTCCAGGCGCATGCAGTGGCATGGAAGTGAGATAGTTTGATAGATCTTGAAACTGAAATTAGCCAAATATGTAACTAATAGAGACAGTGTTAAGCAGGAGTACGGGTGCTTAAAGATGAGTAGTTTGGTATGTTACATAAGATTTTCTCAAAAAGATTTCACTGTCTTCAAGGCATTTCAAAAAAAAAATTAAACTCACAATTTTTAGAAACATATTTCTTTGCTTTTCCAAGGAAGACAAAAAGAGAGGAAAGAAGGAAGATGATGAGAAAATAAAATAAATTGCTTATATCATAGGCATTGCCTGAACATGGAAAAGCAGAGGTGAAACCAAAAAATGGTTTGTAGAAATGTTAACTTCTCCAGAACTTCAGTCATTTCCATCACAAAATGTATGGCTCTAGCTTAAGGTGAAACAAACAAAAATAATAAAGCAAAGTTATTACAAAGAAATTCCAGCTTTGGGCAATATTCTAGTGGTTGTTTTGCTTAATTTCACATTGAGCAGATTCCCACCAATACCATCTCAAATACAAAAAGTTTGTAGCTGACTTATGAAATATAGGGCCCGATAAAGAAGTATAGATGTATCTGTGCCACTTTTCTTCCCAAGATTCATAATAACAAAATAGTAGCCATGCTAGTATTTAAAATCTTTGAATATGGATAATTAAATACTTGAAATGATACTAGAGCTTTTACTCCTAATCCATCTTAATGATTCAACTATCCAGAGAAAGATAAGTATTTAGTAAGTAACAACAAAGAGTTTTTAAGAATTATCATTGGGCCCTCCCTGGTGGTCCAACCAATTAAAATGCAGCACTAGGAAGCTTCTGCAGCCACTTCAACATGAGTTTGATCCCCTGCCAGGGAGGTGACCCACTTGATGCAGCAGACCTCTCCTGTCTCTCCCATTGCTCCCCTCAACAGTGTACTTCATCAGTCTGCCTGTTCTGCTCCCCAATCTGTCTGGTGAATCCTCTTACCGTCCCTCCACCCCTGCTGATATATGCATAAATAAAATAAATCTTAAAAAATAATTATCATTACTGAGTATCAGAGATATACCAAAATTTTGCTTCAAATTAAAGATACACAAAAAACTTAGGACACTTTTAATCAGATTAAATGCATTTTATTACCTTTTGCCTGTAACAAAGGAACTTTGTATTAAAATGTTACCTGTGGAGATTATTTTATCTAGTCTATGCTTTAGAGCTCAAGTAGAAGAGCAGTTATAGCCTTATTAACATTTTCTATAGAATATCAAAATTAACAGCTTAAATCATCTACAACCCAATTTTCTCCAAAATCATAAAGATTCCTTCAGCTAGATACTTACAGAGTCAAATTAATGACGGGTCCCTAAAGTGCCATTTGGTGAGATTGTAAGCACCTAACACCATTAGTACTTTATAAATTGCATGTTGATTATTTGCTTTTCCAAAGTATTCTCCCCATTACATGACATTCACCAGAATTCTTAATTAGCTTGTTCCCCAAGTGCATGTAAAATAGGGAGATACTAAGACTCCAGGCCTCCTAACTCCTTTTAGAAGATTATCTTGTTTCTGTTTTTAAGTTTTTTGGATTAAGTATCATTATGAAGGTCTTTTAGTTTGATACGATACATAATTCAAGTGCATAAAGTACCCCTGAATATCATGTTAGACTCAGAGTTAGATCATAAAATATGCAAAACTCACCAATGCCTGCACCTATAGTCAAAGAAGAAACAGATATACCATTCCCCCTTCTCTTATCAGGAGATCTCAGAGGACTCTTTGTCGCTAGGACAATGCAGAGACCGGGCTGTTCATGGAGATTTATTGTATTCCACTTCTGTTGAATGTGGAAGAAGCAGTTACTTCAAGAGGAGCAATCTTCAGTTATTATGGTAGACATCATACAGAAGTGAGGCAGGAAGCTTTCTAGAGAAACAAAATATTTTAAAAGTATACTGGCAATTATGGGGTGTGGTTCTATGTAGTTTCTGAATTGTGTGGGGCTCTGACTGAGAATAGTTTATGTGGAGCAAGGGGAAGAAAAGACTGAGAAGTGGGCTACTGAGTTGTGAGGGAACAGAAAGGAATGGCAACATAGGTTGGGGTCCAACAATAAAATACCTTGGTATTAATGCTAGGGAGATTTTATTTTGTACATATCAGGGACCTATACATGTTTTCAGTAAGTGAATGGCATATTTATATTGTATTATTTTCTCACCGAAACTTGAAGCACTGTCCAAGAGGGATTTGAGGACAGAGAACATGACTACAAGGAGCAGACAAAACATTTCATAAAAATTCATCTGAAAGAGATTAAAAACTTCATCTGTGGTACTAGCACTGAAAGGAAAGAAAGGATATTGGTTGTATTTTAAGGAAATTTGTAGGTAAACTAGTTGAGAATGACTATGGGAGGGAAGAGGCATGCTTTTATCGTAATCCTGATCAGAAGATGCTTTTATCGTAATCCTGATCGGATAAATGACATAAACCAGAAATTTGATTTTTCTGCAGTTATCAAAAAAAAAAAAAAAAAGTCGGCCCTCCCTGGTGGTACAGCAGGTTAAAGCACGGCACTGAGAAGCTAAAGCCACTTGAACATGAGTTCGATCCCCACCCCAGAGATGACCCACATGGCATGGCAGACCTCTCCTGACTCTCCTGCTGCTGCTGTTCCCCTCAGCAGTGCACTTTGTCGACCGGCCTGTTCTGCTCCCCACTCTGTCTCTGGTGAATCCTCTCACTACCCCTGCACCTCTGGGGCTGTACCTCTGGCTCTATATGCATAAATAAATAAATTTAAAAAAAAAATTCCTGACCTTTGTTAAACTGCTCTTTGCACTTTATATTATGATAGCTATAGAAAAAAATGGTAGGGATATTTTGTTAAGAATTATGATTTTAGGGCCCTTCCTGGTGACACAAGGGATTAAAGCACAGCACTATGGAACTATACACAGCCATGCAGTATGAGTATGATCCTGGCCAGCTCATGACCCACATGGCACAGCGGACCTCACCTGTCATGACCCCTGCTCCGCTCAGCAGTGTTTTGTTCCCTACTCTGTCTCTGGTGAATCCTCTCACCCCACACTTTTGGCCTGTACCCTAGTTCTTGTATTCATAAATACAATTTAAAAATAATCTTTAAAAAAAAAGGAATTGTGTTTTTAAAAACAATTTAAGTATAGTATATAATTTTAACTATTGTTCAAAATCAGGAACACTCCATTAACTACTGGAACTTTCATTATTGTTTCCCATGTAATTGAGATTTCCTATATAATTGAGATTTCTCTTCTCCTGGGAAATGAATAACATCTTTAAAAAAGACTAATTTAACTGTGTTTTATTAATTTAACTGGGTTTTAAATTAGGAATACTCTTCTTATTAATTTACTTGTTCATCAATACAAAACATCTAGACACTGATTTCTGTGGGCTAGGCCAATAATATGTTTATATATATTCATACATAATGGGGTACAGGACAGAGGTGCAGGGGTGGTGAGAAAGTTCACCAGAGATAGAGTGTGGAGCAGATCAGGTAGATTGATGAGGTACACTGCTGAGAGAAGCATGGGTGAGACAAGAGAGGTCTGCTGAGCCATTTGGATCACCTTCCGGGCTTAGCTACACAGTGCAGCATTCCAACCCACTGCACCACCAGGGAGGGCTTCCAATAATATGTTATAAGTTATTTTTAAGGTAGAATGTTTTAAGTTAGATACTAATAGGTTGGTGAGTGAATCTTCAATTGTATTTTACTAAATATGACAATATTTATTATTTTAAAGACTTATTTATTTATGCATACAGAACTGGGGTACAGGCCAGAGGTGCAGGGGTAGTGAGAGGATTCACCAGAGACAGATTGGGGAGCAGAACACTGTTAAGGGGAGTAGTGGGCGGATCAGGAGAGGCCTGTTGCACCATGTGGGTCACCTCCAGGGCAGGGATCAAACTCATTAAAGCGGCTTTAGCTTCTTAGTGCTGCGCTTAAATTATGACAATTTTAAACACGAAAAATTCTATATCTTTATAAGAAGATTGATTATCCTATTTAGTGATTTTGTCTTTCAATTTCAAGTCTTTAAAGAAGTTACAAATGGTATATTAAGTGACATACTCTTTAGGCAAATGGACATGGGGTAAAAGAAAAAAAAAAGTAATAAAAGTTCCAAGTTAAGAAAGTAATAATGGGTATTGAGGATATCATTTACTTCATTACAATATGTGATAAATATAGTTGAAAATCTAAAATGTGCCATCCTTACCTTGTAGATGATTTTCTGGTTGAAGATGTTTCAAATAATAAATCAGGTCCTGATATGGGAATTGGTGAGGTCAAAGAGAAGGTTGAGTTCTCCCTCATATCTGTTAAAGCCATTCTATAAATAGTTTGTAAGTTCTTAAATATTTTTGGAAGTATTTTGTATTGAACTGAATGCCACCTATTTTTTTTCCCACCCATCAAGTAGTACATTTTCTCAAAGAAAAAGAGAATTACTGTCTTCTTCCTAATATAAAATACTACTTGCCTCTTGTGTATAATAGTGTATTTTTTTTTAGGTTGTGAGTTACTTCATTTTTTTAATATATTCATTACATCTTGCTTCATTTTTGTACAAAGTAGGATTTCCCTGTGAAATTCCCACCACCAATTCACCTGTGCACTATCACTATAATTCCTTGTGCTCTTCCCACTTCTGTACTGATCCTTCTCCCTACTTCGACCCTACAGAATGCCTCTGATCTATAGTTGCCTGATGATTTTCATTTTTACTTTATTATATTTATTTTTTATTCCTTATTTGGTTTCTCTATTTTTTCTCCTATAAGTGAGACCATTCAATATTTTCTTTCTCTTTCTGGCTTATTTCAATGAGCATAACCCCTTCCATCTCCATTCATGTTGTCATGAAGTGCATGAGTTTACCATTTTTAACTGCTGAGTAATATTCCATCATATAAATATACCACATCTTCTTGATCCAGTCATCTATTTTTTAACATTTGGATTGCTTTCATAGCTTATCTATTGTACATTGGGCTTCAATAAGCATAGGGGTGCAGGAGTATTTTTAGCATTTATTAAAGGTCTCCAACTCATGGATAATTCCATCTACTTTATCATGTCAGTGAGATGAATGGGCGTTATCTTTGCTTTTTAATAGCACCCATGCTTTTTTCATCAACAGCATTTCTTTATAAAACAAAATAATATCTGTATTTTAGGGGGAAAAAATCCTCACAGATAGTTGTATTCTCTGGACTGATTCTATAATCGACATAATAAAATTTTGTAAATTTAAGGTATGCAACTTGTTGATTTGCTATGCTTATGTATTGTAATTTGATTACCACCATAGTATTCACATTTCATAATTAACATTTCTGTTTTAATGTTGAGAATTGTGATAAACTAGTCTCCTAGGGAACTTTATAGATATAATACCATATTGCTGACTAAAGCAGTAAAAGTGTTAGCAGTTGATAGGACTGCAGGGCAAATTTTATTTTCTTTCTGGGTAACTCAGTCAATTACTTAAAATTAAAGCAATATGAACCTTATTATTTAGATTGTAAGGGTTAATATAAATCTTTACCAAGGAGATTCACATGTCCATATTAAGGCAACAAGAATATTTATATGAGTAACTACAAAGAGTAATACAAAGTATAAAGGCTTTGAACAAGCCAAACTGGAAATCCTGTCTCTACTCACTCCTACCCATGTAAATAAAAAGAATTGAGTATTTCTTGTTTTTAATGTCTGGGAAAAATAACTGTGAGTTACCTTGTAACTTTTCAGTATTCACAATAATCAATTTTCAAAAATCAATTGATTCCCTTTTCTTCATTATGACTTGGAGTGACAAGCTAACTTGGAAGCATAAGTGCTCTGTAGCAGACTAAATGATCTTTTTGAAGGTTAAAGCATAATTCCATCAGGGTGATTTCTTGGATCAATATACTGTTGTCTTTAGTGCCTATACTAATTCTGGGAGAGAAAATAATTCCTAGAGGGGAAAGTGGTGTTAATCTGTTCATATATTTCCTGTTCCAATAACAAAGGGAAAGATAATTTTATTCTTGATTATAATTACTAAATATTTTGGCAATGGTCCTTTTACATTGAGATCAAACAAACCAGTATGTTTCAGAAATATCTTAACGTGTATTTATATATTACTTTAATAAAAATTCAATATGATGTTATTATAGCAAACAGTTTTGCTTTATAAAAAAATTGATGTGTTAGTTGGCATCAGCTCTTGATGTACTTTTAAATTATATTACATAAAATTTAGCGCCCAGAATCTAAGAAGGTGGGGGGAGAGAAGTACACTCGACTATGGTGATGGCACAAGGGTGACTTGGTGATGGGAAGTCCATGGGGATTACAACTGAGATGGAAAAAGGCACAAAATGATGTATATATATATATATATATATATATATATAAAATTAAAAAAATTAGAGCCCAGAAATAAACTTATACTTTAAATGGTGACAAGAAACCAAGTGTATACTTTAGAGAAAGGAAAAGTCTCTTCAGTCAGTAGTGTTAGGAAAATGGGTTAGCTACATGCAAAAGAATGAAATTAGGACACTACCTTACACCATACACAAAAATTAACAGAAAATGAATTAAAAACTTGTATTCAAGAGTAGAAGCCATAAAATACATAAAGATAACATAGGGAAAACACCATAACATTGGCTTCAGGGATATATTTGGGATCACTTCCAAGAACAGCTGAAACAAATGCAAAAATAAACAAATCGGACTACATACAATTGTGTTTGCAGAGGAAATAAACTATCATTAAAATAAACACACCCTACTGAATAAGAGAAATACTTGCACATCATGCATCTGGCAAGGGACTAATATTCAAAATTTACAAATACCTTATGCAAATCAACAAAAAGGAAACAAACGACCCAATCAAAAATAGGCAGGAGACTAAATAGACACTTCTCTAAAGAAGACAAGCAAGTGACCAATGTGTACATCAAAAACTGCTCATCATCAGGAAAATGGAGATCAAGACACAGTATGAGACACCATTTCACATCTATGAGAATAACCCATATCAAAGGGACCAGTGACAAGTGTCGGTGAGAATTTGCAGAAAAAGGAACACTTGTACATTGTTGGTGAGAATATAGACTGATTTAACCCCTATGGCTAAGAGTATGGAGGATTCTCAAACTATTGAAGATGCATTCATCATATTATCCAACAATTCTACTCCTAGATATTTACACTAACAATCCAAAAACACTCATTGAAAAGTATATTTGCAATTTTATGTTCATTACAACACTATTTACAATAGCCAACCTATGGAAATAGACTTCTTGCTCAATGCCAGATTGCCAGATGGAGGGATTAAGATATAGTATATATATATGATGGAATATTATTCAACCATAAAAAGGATGAACTCTCACTATTTGTTTATCTCATGTTTTTTTTATGGACAGAACTGGAGTGAATACTGTTAAGTGAATTAAACCAGAAGGGAACATACATTTTGGATTCACACATATATGGACTATAGAGAAACAAAAGGAAGGATCAGACAAAACCAAAACAAAAGCATATTCTAAGATTCTCTAAGGAGAGATTACAGGGCAAAGGGCATCGGGACTCAATATATTATGGAAGAAAACTATTAGTTCCTTGGTGGTTGATGGGTGTACTATAATAATATTCATCTGAAAAGGTGTAATCCTGTATCTTTAAATCATACAGTATTGTAAACCGATCTTACCTTAATAAAAAATAAATAAGTAAAACAAAACTGTTCTTCATTTTACCAAAACATTCAAAAAATTATTTAATAAGCTCTGCCTATGATAACTAAATCAAAAGATGGCATTCTGCATTTTTTTCATTGGTACAATAGCAACCTAGAGATTTATTGCTGTGTAACTGTGAAGAGGGCATCCATATTGTACTGTGGAACAAAGTAGAAATCCCTCAAAGGAAGAAATGGAGGCATGGTGGGTACTCAGAGGGAGGTGATTGCTAGTGAAGACTCAGATACTTAGAACATTGATTTCCAATGGTCTTTGAATGACATAAAAGTATCAATGTCTCTTTAAAACTTTACCAAATCAACAAGGCAGTCTAGGCACTGAAAATGATATCGCAGCAATTATAATAGGGACTGTCTATTTGCTACAAGAAAATTGTGTCTTCATCAATGTTCTAGTCCAATTACAGACTGAATTCTCATTTTCAAAGGTGAAACAAAAGCAGTTTCTGGTTTTTTTTTCTAATAAAAAATAAACATTTTTGCTTACTATTTGATATGTCTCATCACATTTTGACAGGAAAATACAGCTCTAAGTGAGGGCACAAGGGATTATAGCCGTCATTAAGGAAAAGATCATATTTTTATATTCTGCCTTTCCCTAAGGACTAGTTCAACTAGTCAGAGAGGGTTATCAGCACTACGAGTAAGTGCAAAGAACATAATTTGTGGGGTCCAGTACAAAATTTGAGGCTTCTTTTCAAAAGCAGAAAAAATGTGCCATTAAAGTGTCTAAAATAAAAACTGTTTTTCTTTTCTTCCACAAACTTTCCATGTCAAGATGTTTTTATTTTCTATTTAAAGTCATCCCATGTAAAGATAAAATACTTTAGAGTAATAAAATATGTCTTAAAAGCAATTATAAAGCAAAGCCACTGAAATATTCAATTTATATTTTGTAGCTCATGCTTTCATTGGTACCAGAACAGTGAAAATTATGCACAAAACACTTCTATGCTTTGTAAGTTAATGTAATTAATGTACTTATTGCTACCAATACACTTTAATTTTTATTTTATTTTTCAACAATTTATTTATTTTATGCACACAAAAACTGGGGTAAAGGCCAGAGGTGTGAGGGGGTGAGAGGATTCATCAGAGACAGAGCAGAACAGGTGGACTGACTGAGAGGAGCAGTGGGTGGGTCAAGAGAGGTCTGTGATGCTATGTGAGTCACCTTTCTGGCCATTGATCAAACTCATGAGTCGGTGGCTGTGGATAGAGTCATAGTGTTGTGCTTCAATCCACTGAGCCATCAGAGAAGGCCCAGCTTCTGGTACTCTTTATTTTCCATTTACTGATAAATAAGGAAAGACTGAAAAAAATGGTACTTTAATCTGTCTTTTTTTCATGTTGTTCTGTATCATTTTCAGCATAAGTTATTGACTAATCAAATGAAATGTGATGAATAGAAATACTAGAGTTCTTCTGTCATGCTATTTAAAGTAAGTTCCATATCTAAATGGGAAACCTTTTTTTACTCCAGCATTGGTGATCTTTGTCTAACTTGTACTCACTATCAATGTTTCTAAATTCCAAGGTATCATTGGCCCAATGTAATTCTATGCTCACAGGCCACTGAGTACACTGTATTTGAGTTGGAAGGCAGACATCAGAAGCTATGCACAATGCATGTAGCTACAGTGTATGTGTATTGTCCCATCAAACTTAAGATTGAGAGGTAAAATGATTGAACATTTCATTTTTCAAAATGCAGAGCATTAAACCAAAAGTTCAAGATCTTCTGCAAGGAACAGGGTCCAGTGCAAGTCCATACAGCTACGCTGGATAAAGAGAGTAGCAATTTCTAATGTTTGTCCTCTTACATCAGACTTCCTCAGGAACAGGACTGGGAGGTAGGGAGTATTATAGATATCACCATAGTTAACATGGATTTTATAAAATGCAGTCAGATATGGAGAGACTATAACTTTGTAAGCAAGCAACTAACATCTATACATATGCATATATATGGATGTAACATAGCCTTGCAACATTGCATTTTTATAAGTACAATTTCACCCTCTTCAAATGTATGACACCACACACACACCCATTACCCAAGTTCCAATAGTCTCCCACCAATTGAACTCCTCCACCAGTTTTATCCTATTCCCAGCACGTTCCTTTCTCATAACTACCATTTTGTTTTCAGTTTAAGGACTTTTTGTTTGTGTTTGACTTTGCTTTGTTTCTTTATATTCCCAAAATGAGTAAAAAAGTCAAGTGTTTCATTCAGTTTTTGCTTATTTTATTTAGAATAATCACCTCAAGTTCCATCCACGTTGTCACAAATGGCAAAGACTCATTTTTTTTTTTAAAGCTGAGTAGTATTCCATTGTATGTATGTATCGCAGCTTCTTTATCCAGTTATCCATTGATGGACACTTAAGTTTCTGTGTCTTGGATATTGTGAATAGTGACACAAAAAAACATAAGGATTTATATATCTTTGTTAATTAGTGTTTTATATTATTCATACAGATACCTAGAAGTGGAAAGAATAAATCTAATAATACAGTGACTGAATCTAAATTCACATACTGCTTAATGAACAGTATAAACTATCCTATTAAAAATAAAACATAGTCAACTTATTTTAGCAAAAGCGTGATTTTCAAAAGTACTTAATGATGTTATAATATGGAAAATGCTTGAGAAGACCCAGGAAATTTTCTCAAGAGTTCTAAGAAAACACATCTTCCTACTTCCATTGCCCCCTCCCCATTTTCCCAGACTTTCTGTACTGCCTTTCATATGCTGTTACTCCAGCTGCCCAGACCACCTCTACTCTAATGACCTGCTTCTAGCATATTCTGGAAGAGAATGTTCTTGGTCTGTATATCAACTATCAACGTGCTAACTTGAGGAGGAAGTTGTTAAGAGCTGGAAATAGCTAAGGAGCTTCTGTCTTCGGAATATATATCCTGACAGTGGTTGACATCATTAGTATAAAATTTCTTCTAATTATAGAATTTCACAAGTCTGAGACAAACTGCTGGAGAAGGTTCTTTCAGGAATAAATATATTAGGTGGGCTTCCTTAAATTTTGTAACCTGGGTAGGCAAGCACTATTTCCCTCCTGGAGTCACCAAGTCCAGCAGTTACCTTTCAGAAACTTCACATTATTTTTCTATAATAACGCGCACATACATACACAGCTCTGAGATTTATGCTGCAATAGTGGGTTACCCCCCAACTGTCATCCCTACTTTTGGCTAAAATATGCAAGTTAGTTTAACCTTGTCATGCACCCTTATTTTCCTATTTTTGTAGGAAAAAAAAATATATATATATATATATATTTGTAGGAAATAGGAATATATATATGTGTGTGTGATATGTATCTATATCTATGTATATGTATATATACTATATATACATATACATGCATATGTATATACACACATATGTCACAGAGCAATTCATCACTCTGAAAAAATAAACACTATCATCATAGGATAAGACAACATTTTAAAATATCCTATATATGAATAGTCTTAACATAACTGTGTGATAAGTCTCAAAATTTTATAACTTGAAGATGCAGTTTGTAAAGGGAAAAGTGTAAATTCATCAAGGGAGGTAACAGAGCATTAGCTCATTGTATTTGTCCCTTCTGTCCTTCCCTCCCTCCTTCCTTTCTCCTCCATTGTATCCTCCCTCTCAACTCTCTCTTTCCTCCCACACACAACCCCCCAAAGAAACTTTAAATATGTCAAGTTCAAAGGTCTGTGGAGTAAACTCAGAAGTTACCACATTTTGACACTAGATGGAGTGGTCCACCAGAAAGATGAAATTTTCTTAGCATCAGTTGGCCCTTGAGAATTACAATAGGCATTTTGTATCTCTGCTGATACTGTAGAAATGCCACCGATATCTGATTGATATTTTTGAATAAAGTACATCATCAGATTATGAATGGGGAAAAAAAAGCAGACTTCTAGTGGAAATTAATTGGTTATCAGTGAGGGTAATTTCTCCTTAATTTTGTATGCAAATCACACTTCAGAGCATTCTCCATGTAATCTTTTAAATCTTACTCTGTTACTTTAATATTTTTAAGGATTTATTTATTTATGCATACAGAACTGGGGTACAGGCCAGAGGTGCAGGGGCTCACCAGAGACAGAATGGAGAGCAGAATAGGCAGATCAACAAAGTACACTGCTGAGGTTAGCAGTGGGCACATCAGTAGAGGTCTGCTGCACCATGTGGATCACCTCCAGGGCTGGGGATCAAATCCATAATGAAGTGGCTGGGGCTAGCTTGCAGTGTTTCATCCTCATCCATTGCGCCACCAGGGAGGACCCTATTTAATATTTTAATTGAGGTAATATTAAGATATTCATCAAGTGTTGCCACCATAGTTTACCCACTCCTAAATCACCCACATTCCTCCACCATAGTCCATTATGCTACCTTCCCTCTTTGTTCTTATCCTTCCCCCAACCCTCTGGATGTTTCGTTCTCTACGATTTCTAAATTCTGTTTTTTGGAGAGTGAACAAAAAGTCATGAGAACACAGATTTCCAGGTTTCTATTGGTTCTTTTTATATGTTGTACAATCTTATCGCCAACATGTTATTTGACTGTTAAAAAATTGTGGAAGCATTCAAAACATTCACCTTATTTGCACAGGAAAAAACCCAGATCTGTTAAGCTATATGACAGGCAGTGTTTAAGATGTTGGTGATGTAGTTGTAAATTAGAAAATTAAAAACCCCTTACTGTAGGAACCTTATACTCCAACACAAATTCCCTGTGGCTTGCACTCAAATTTCATTAGTGTGTATATTTCATTAATTTATTCAGTAATAATGACTTGTATACAAAATGCCAAAATAGATTTGGGAATTTGTCCCCGAGGCACTAGGAAAAATAAAACTGAACTTTTGAGAGCCAAGTCTTGAGCTACATTATTGTTGAACGTTTGACATGCTACAGTCATAGGCATTATTTTCAATGAAGGAAGGAGTTTCTATCTAGCCTTGTCTGTTAATCAGGAGTAGGGTTCTTCTGAAAGTTCCTGTAGAAACTAGTGTATTCCAGAAATTCCTTTGAGGGTGTTTACAGTTAAATTTATTTTTATGATAGCAATATTATTTGCTTTTTTTTTTTTTTTTATTGTGTTGGTACTTTCACCAATGGTACAAAAGTAAAAGTAAGTAAAACGATAAGCTTCTTAATGTGAGTCAAGGGAACAACATCAAAATGTACAAGTGAGTGTTATATTCTTTACCATTATATATTATCACTTAAAAATAACCTTGACAAAACAGTTACAGCAGTTAATTTTATTAAAGACTAACAACCTGTGCGATGAAGTAGAAAGCATACGTTGAACATTTTTGCTGTCTTTAGCAAAACAATTTATAGATTATTTGGCCAGTGATCTGGAATTGCTGCCTTTTTCATGGGTGGCATACCTACAGCAAGCATTTGGACAGGGATATTAGGACATTTTCTCAAAAATAAACAAAAGTCTGTCACCTCAGTGAATACTGAGAGTATTTATTGACAGAGATAAATTTTGAGATAATTTGTTCAATTTGCAGTTTTGGAAAAATTACTCCTAGCTTCACAGCTACCTCAAGCTTTCTGATGAGTAAATATGTAATAACCTGATATTTCAATGTTCTAAGTGAAATGGAGAGGTTAGAAATTTATCATAATTCAATGAACCATTGTTTTCCAGATGACCAATCTATCATATTCATTTAAAAGTCAGATGTGGGTGAAAAATTCACTCAAATTGCGAAATAAACCAAGGGTTTTCCTATAACAGTGTAGGAAAAGTTTATTGATAGGTTTCAGATTTCACATTGACTTTTAAGAAATGGTTACCTGTTGAGTTTTGTTGTAATTTCAAAGGATAATCCAAATTAGCTAAAAAGACCAAATTTGTTTTCATTTTTCCTTCCAACTATAACCAACTCACATCTATATGAGTGTATATTTTCTTCATATTTCAACAAAAACAACATATTGCAAGCAGAGACATATTTGACACTACAGCTTTCTTCTAAGATAAAACTTAAAGGAATTTGCAGAAATGTACATTGTCCCTTTTCTCACCTACTCAATTTTTATTTTAAATAATATTTTAATTAAATATTTTATGTAATGAGCTTATTTTCATTGTCAAGTAAGTCAGTAAATTAAGCAATTAGTTTCATTTCTAGTAGTAGGTATTAGTAGTAGGTATAACGTGCATAAATAATAATTTGCTGAAGTCCTTAGTTTTATGAATGTAAAGATTTCTGTGAATCAGAATCTTTCAGGACCACTGGAATATGTTACAAAGAAGATAACTAAGGTTTGTCTCCTATTTAACAGGGGTTGCAGTTAATGTAAAGTACCAATTACAGACTATTCTTATACTATTTTCCATATAGAAATGGCATAAAATTTTGTTTAAAATACATATTTTGGGACCTCATCTTGCAGACATTCAGGACTGTTTATCTTGGATAAGAAAAATAAACCTACTATTCTAAAAACATTCTTCAAGTAAATCTAAGAGTCTCAGTGAACTTATCACTAATTTTGATGAATTAGTGCTATAGAATTATAATTTTTGAAGCTCTTTTAAATTTTTAGTATCAACTTGACAGTTCTTTCATCTCTTCATACCTTTGGGCATACATTTCCACACCTCAAATGTGCATATTTCACCCATTCTCCCTTGATACTCCTATGTCAGTGACCTATTTCTTATCTTGTCCCCTCCTCCCTCACCCCTATTCCCTCTAGTATCCAGTATATATATTTTTTACAGAATCTGAGAATTGTTTTTGCTCTGTTTCACCAGTATATGATCTTTAATTATTCATATTCCACAAATAAGTGAAACCAGCTGGTATCTTTTATTTCTGACTTACTCCACTCATGTACATTTCTAGACATGTATGAAGCTGTAGTTATGATAATTACTTCAAGATCCATCTAATTTGTCCCAAAAGCACAGTTTCACTTTTTCTGATAGATGAATAGTCCATTGAGAATACATTCAATTTCTCTATCCAGTCCACCATATCGTTCTTGGTCTTTTGCTCAATCAAATGTAATAATGGGTTTATAGCATTGATTTTGAGAACAAGTATTTTTATTAATTTCAAAGCAATAAAGGTATGTCTACACTATGACATTTAGAGGTTATAAATACACTAACATAACAATAATAAAAAACCCATGTCTATAACCTCATTACCTAGAAATAACTACAGCTTAATACATGTGTAGAAATGTACATTTCTGTGTGTTTTCAAATATAATGAGGTGTAGTTTGCTCTTAATAACCTAAGAACATTCAATAAATATCCTTTCTGACATTAACTATCTGTGTATGTCTGTGATTCCCAAAACTGCCTATTTCTTAATTACCTGGGGGGATTTAGAAATATCACTGCCTGGGCCTCATGCCCAGGTGTTCTGATTTAATTTTCAAATTATTTTCTATCAAAGCAATCAGCAGCTACTGTGGACTCAAAGGTTTTATCATGAAGAGGTCTTTAACATTGTCAAATTGTTCTCCAGAAAATCTCTGTTCACATTATATTCCCTCCAGTAGGATACAAGGGTACCAGGCTTCTCATCAGTAGTGTACATTTACCATCTTTTAAAAAACTCTATTGGTTGATAATAGAAAAATGTTGCCCATGCTTAATAAATAACCCCTTCATCTTAAACCTGAACCTTGGGAAGTTATTGTTAAACCTGAACACGGGAAGTTCTTATCAAAATCTTTTCCTGGAGCCTCTTTGGAGGCACAAGGGACTCAGTCTCAGCACCACAAAGCTATCAGCAGCCACTACAGCACAAGTTCGATCCCCAGCCAAGGAGCTACCCACATGGCACAACAGACCTTTCCTGTCTCACCCGCACCTCCCTTCGTCAGTGTATTTCAATAGATCCACCTGTTCTGCTTTCCACTCTGTCTCTGGTGAATCATCTAACCCTCCATCCCCCACAACCCACACCTCTAACCTATATACCACAAGTCTTGTATGTATGAATAAAAAATAAATAAATAAATCTGTCCTGGAGCAACTATCAGATGAAGGAATTGTGGCTGTATGTGTGATCCCTGTACCAGTATGACGATTCTGTGTTTTCATTAAATTTTATCTCTGTAGTATTTATCTCTTAGCAAGAGGTATATTAAGCATCAAACTTATATCCTGATCATATTCACCATTCTTACTCCTGCATTCAATTTAAATATTTAACAATTTGTACCTACCGTACCAACTTTGTTATGGTACCTGTGTAATATGAATTTATTTAATATGATAATTAGCATTATCATGCTAGGGATTATCAGTGATTGATGGTGCTCTATCTAGCTTTTATTATTATTATTGTTGTTGTTACTATTATTATTATTATTATTATTATTATTATTATCCATTATTATTTTGGTCAATTCAAAAAAGTACTCATTGTAGATGTAAACACATCAGCTGAAAATTTGAAGAAATTATGTGTTACAAATAAGAATTGAATTGTCAGTAACTACATTATTGCATTGTTTTTATCACTGCAAAACTTCTTACAAAATTCAGGTAGATGCTTAGTGAAAAGTCAAGTCTGTTATTTTATAACCTAATCTCAAATCATCAACAGTATTAGTTGTAAGAACTGAAAGTCTTAGAATTCTGCCAAGTAAATTATGTGCTGGTAAAGCTATCGCAGGACTGCCTTTGGAACTTGACATTCCTATTATGTTACTGGGCATGTTCTGC
>NW_004567115.1:14743942-14800942 GCF_000260355.1 Condylura cristata
GTTACAGAGTTGAGCAAGGTGGAATAATGTGCGTTTATGGAGCTGTGAACATATACCCCTAAAAAATGTATTGCTAACCAACATTACCTCAATAATAAAAAAAAAAAAAAAAAACAAAAAACCCTGAATCCTGAAGAAAGAGTGAGTTGGCCAGATAGAATGAGGAGAAGGATCTTAGACAAGTGAAGCTGCTGAGATTTTACTGAACTTGCAATGTTTCTGTGTGCATAAGAGTGGAGGGCCTTTGATGGATAGGGTAGGGGTGGGTGGATAGGACCACATTCTGAAGGTCCAGCCAGGAAGTCTGATATCAGTTGATATACTCTTTCCATATTCACTTGTGAAAAAAATAAAATAAAATAAAAGCAAACAAAAGGTTCTTGAGAAAATTCACAAATATGTAAATATTCCCCAGAACCAGCAAATTTTTCATTTTTCTCCTGAGTAATATAGAAATCTATATATATATACTTAAAAGCTGTTTTACAATTATCTTAATCATAGCATCTAGAAAGATTGGAAACAACTGGTCTACTGTAATGAGGACAAAATGAATGTCAATGGAATTTAATATATTAGTTTTAGAAGTACATTGATATTTACTAGCTATTGTTTACTTAGTATAGATTGCTAAATTAAATATGTATGTTTTTTTAATGTTCTCTTATTGTTTTAAATTCATTTTGGGACAACATAGAATCTACCAAAGTAGGAACTATATATATATGTGTGTATATACATATGCATATGTATATGTATGCATGTATATACATATATATGTATATACATATATTCATATATATATATATTTAATTCCCAGTTGTTAACTTATGTAATATAAGTTAACTTTCCTTTTTGTAAACTTTGAAGTGGTATAAGGAATCATTTTTGTCTTATAATTTTTGAAGCATCAGGTCTTTTTAAGACCAGCATATTTAAGGTGAAAGCTCATGTTTAAGAATTAATAGTCAAGAATATTGTATGAACACAAAATATTTTATATGCCAATTACATTTGTGGTTGTACTGGAAAATATAAATTCAGGTAGTGTATATACAATTGTCAGAGAACTCACATAGAACTTGGGGCAGTTACAGAATGGAGTAGATAACATTTCCTTTGATGAGTGCCATGTAAGATGCTAGAAAGGTAGATGTACTTTGTATTGAAAAGGAGGAAGGAAGGCTTAGGATAAGCCAAGACATTGACTATTGTGAATAAATTAATCTGGTTCTTCCACATAAAATGGAAAAAGTAAAATTTCACAGCTAATTGGACAAACCTTGTATAATTATCTTCCTTCCTCTCTCCTTTTCCAAATATTTCATTGGAAAAGTAAATCACTTTGTTATGGTAGCTGTGTAATATGAATTACTTAGCTTTGTCAGGCTAGAAATTATCAGTGACTGATGATGCACTATCTAGATTCAGAATTAAAAGAAAAAGCAAAATTACTTTAGTGACCGAATTTTTTTGAGCAGCTATGTGTATTCTTTCTTTGATATGTCTGCATAATTTATCAAGAAACTTCAGAATCTCCACGTCACCTGCTCCTCAGATCAGAAGGTGATTGTGGCTTTGGGTAGATTTTAATCAGCCACAGCACTGCCTGGTCAGAAAGAGCAAGTGTCCTAGCCATTTACCTCATGAAATCTTGTGGGTCCATCCAGCATAGGTCCCAAGGGAACTTCATTTGTTGGACTGGAATGGCCGGCATGTTTCAGGTGAGCTTCGAAGTACGTTTGACATGTGTTTAGAAGATTCTCTCTCTCATCAAATACCTAATTGTTACTCACATGCACACTTCTATTGTTACTTCCCTCTTCCTCATTTTTAAAGTTTTTGTACTATAAAAAGAAAATTTGAGATTTTATATAGGAGTTTCTTAGATCCATGGGTGAAAATTTTAAACTACAAAAGCATGGATTTGCATATGAATGCTTTCATTTTACCACTTGTAAACATGAATCCTGGTTTAATTCATGAATGATCAGGTTATTATTGGAAGATACTTTCTTATACACCCTCAGGAGCAGAGATGACTTTCTGATGATGTATGTGACCACCATCATGAATAGTGTATATCTGGAATTCTCCACAGTGTTCCCATTATCAGGAGAGCACAAGCACTGTAGAAACATTAACATATGTTTTTAGGAGTTAACATCTCAAATTCAAAGAGAATCTGAGAACAATACCCCAGGAATCCAGTTAAAGCACTGATGGAGAAAAAAAATCTATTACTTTACAAAACACTAGAGGTGGGAGGTGAGCCAAAGAAAGATTTTTGCACTTCACAATTTTTCCTAAATTTGGTCCCGTTCCAGCATAATTACACAAGCTACAGTTGCCAAAAGCTAAATATGGACAAAAATGGAAAAGACAAGCTGTTTGTAGGGAAGATTATAGGACTCTAGTGATAAAAGGAAAAGTCAATAAAATGTTCAGCGAATGTGAAGAATAACTGATTCTAGAAACGTTTTCAGTGTATTGTTGACAAATGATCCTCAGGAATATGTGCACCCAATAGTAGCCATTGAATGAATTTTCACTTTGACAGATTTTATTCAGTTGCATATATAAATTGAAGCATACTTTGTTGATATTTTTCTAATATTCCAAAATCAGAATTTTCTCTAGGCCTGTTACAACTGGAGGTAAATTTGAATATGTCATATTCTATCAACTATTTTAAAAATAATCAAGGCTTCATGAAATACATTTTGACTTGATGCAAAGGTTTAGGTTCCAAATCATTCTCAGATTTGAAGCTTAAGGCTATGCTGTACATGTTCCAAATATTTTTGTGTACCTTTGAAAAATATTATATTTGAGTTTCTGTGTTTTTATTTTCTGAGATGATTTTGCTAGAGAACTTGTAAGGCGTGGTTTAGTTCACAAATTTGATCATAGAAGTTATGAGATAAAAAATATTCTATTTAAAAAAAAGACAAAGGAATCTTTAACCTGAGGGGACAGGTTCTTATCAGATTATTATATTATTATATCCTTAGGAGAAGAAATGTCAAAGATTAGATAATAAACTTTTCTGTGTCAAATGCTTTTATTTTATGGTTTTAAGTAATCACAGCTATTATTCTCTCTCTAGTGAAGCTGTTTTTTCTGTCCATGATCTTACTTTTATTTTGAGAGGAAGAGTCATGAAACTGAAGGAAGATGCAGAGTTAATTTGGTCCCTTTGAGAGGAAGAGTCATGAAACTGAAGGAAGATGCAGAGTTAATTTGGTCCCCCATAAAGTTTTCCTTCTAACATTCAGAAATATCTTACACTAGGTGAGTACAGTGATGGCACAGAAGACAGATACAGTGGAAAACAATACTTCATATATAGATTATTTCTAAGATAAAAAGCATAAGCTATATTTTTTGTGTAAAATTTATGACATTTGTAGTTGAAAATTTGATAGGACAGTAACATAAAGAAAGCCTTTGTGCTTCAAAGCCATCAACAATGTATTACTTTAAATTCTTGAATAAGACATTAACATTTTCTTGTTAAAGGTGGTATTTTGCTGTGAGAAGTCAAGGTTAAATTTAAATGTATTGATTTATCTGTCACATATATATTATTATATATATTATCTTGCATAAATTCTTTAAAAGTTTTTCTCTACTTTCTGGGTAAGACTGGACTCTGTAGTAATATCATGTTACACATCGGCCCTTATCATTTCTTTTACCTAGTTATTGTAGTTCCAGTTCTCTAATGCATCTTCATTCTTGTGTGTAATGTATTTTTCTTCTTATTTATCTGTCTCATCAGTTCTTATTTACCCTACAAATGTCTGCTTCGATGAAATATATCATCCACACTGCCAGCATCCCACCAACTCTTGAGTCAAACTAGCCATTTGTTTCGTTTCTCATACTTCAATTTTTACAAGCTTTGATTATCGTATTTGTAGTATGGTGTTAGTTATTTGTTAATGACCTCGCCTTTGGAATATTCTAACACCTTGAGAGCAATGACCAATTCATTTTTAGTTATTGTAATCTCAGAACCCAGTGCAGTGACAGCATGTTTTGATTGTCCCGTAAATGGTTTTAGAATTACTATTTGAATGAATATCTAACATGTACATTATATAAAGAAAATTATCAGTGAGGCAGTATGAAGTCATTTGAAATAAAACAAATAGCAGTACCTAATTTTAAATGTATTCCAAATATTTTGTTTCTCTGAATATAGTAGGCCATACTATTTTAATCTTTATGTAGAAGACAGGAAAATTCAAATCTGGACTATTTAGTAAAATATGCTTTCTCAATGCCTATATGAAAAGAAGTTAAAAAATTCTGTAACATTATGCATTAAGGTAATTTGGAAATGATAAAAAAGATACTTGTTTTTTAATGTACCGAATTTTATTTTTTATTGTATTTTAAATTAAGATACTATTGGTTTGCAATACCAATAGGGTTATAAGTTTATATGGGTTATATGTTTTCAGATATATGTTACTCTACCACGCCTACTGCTAAATCACCCACAGTCCTACACCATAGTTCATTGGGCCCCTCTCATCTGTCCCCGCCCCCTCTCAATTTATCCTGTTGGTAGCTTTAATTTCACAGTCAGAATTTTAGGGCTTTTTGGTTTCGTATTGCCTGATACTTTGTTTTGTGTATATATACATCTATACATATGCATGTGTGTGCATATACACACATACATATATGGGTGCATATACGTAACACATACATACACATAGGTATACACACACGTTCATGTACATTTGTATACCACATGTTCATGTATATTCATATATACAGATATGTATATTTAGCTTGTATGTAGGCATATCTGAATATGTGAACATACATGTGAATATACAGATATGAGTATGTGTATGTATGTGAAAATAGATGTGCATATATGCATGAATATATGTATATATGAATATGCATATGTGTGTATGTATATGTATGTGTGTACACACATACAACACATACACACATTAGGTCTTGTCTCATACAGAAAAGGGATTCAGGTCAGAGGTGCTGGGAGAGGGGGTGAGAGGATTCAACAGAGGCAGAGTGTGGAACAGAACAGGCAGATCAATGAAGTAACTGCTGAGGGGAGCAGAGGGGGAGGCAGGAGAGGTTGGCTGTGCCATGTGGGTCACTTCTGGGGTTTTTCAGTGCTGCACTTTAACCCATTATTCCACCAGGGAGGGCCCTGTTCTTTTATAGTTTACTGTGCTTAACTTTAAAAATATTTTCAACCTAGGTAGTGCTGTAAGCTAGATAATTTCCAATTTCAACCTTGATTTTCCCCCTTTTAACTTTATTGAAGGATAATTGCATGTTTAAAATGTATCAGATGATGTTTGTCTTAAATGTACACCCATGAAGTAATCATATTCTTTGTGTCCTGACTTTTCTCCCCATCTTTAAGAGGTTACCATTAATCTACTTCCTTTATTGATAGATTAGTTTGCAATTTCTGTCTTTAGATAAATATTCATTTCACATAAGAAAAACCATATGGCATTTATTGCTATTGTCCAGCTTCTCTCACTTAGCATAAATCTTTTGAAATTAATCTATGCCATATCATAGTCATTAATTTTTATTTATAGATGAGTAATATTTACTTGTAAACACTACAACTTGGCTCTCCACTTACTTACTGTTTCCAGGTTTTGACATTACAAATAAATCTGCTATTATCATTAATACAAAAACATTTTTATTAATTTACACTTTTATCCTTTAGATAAATACCTGCAAGTAAGGTGTCTAAATTATGTAATAGGTATATATTTTATTTCTGAACAGCTGAGAATTTATATTCATAGTAGATTTATCATTTTACATGTTCACCTGCAGTGTTGGGGGAAGGTCTAGTTCACTACATGGTCAATACTGACTTTAGATACTCTGGCATGTGTGCATTTGTATCTGATTGTGGCTAAATAATGTTAAACCTCATTCTTCATACTATCTTCCATTCTGATACCTTCTTTGAAACAGATACCTTCTTTGGCAGACAATCTATTCAAAGATTTTACCAGCTTTGAACTAGATTTCTTGTTTTCTTACTATTGATTTTTGCAAGTTCCTAATATATTCTGATACAATGCCTTTGTGTGATGTAATGATTTGCAAACACTCTTTTCTACCTTTTGACTCTCTACATTTTCTTAACAGTGCCCTTCAAAGGGCAGACATTTCGAATTTTGTCATGTTCATTTTATCAATTCGATCTTGTAAAGATTGTGCTTTTGAAATGGTACCTAAAGTTTTAACCTGAGTTTTCTTTTATTTTTTCTTTTATTTTTTTAAGATTTATTTATTTGTGCATACAGAACTGGGGTACAGGCCAGAGGCTCAGGGGCGGCGAGAGGCTTCACCAGAGACAGAGTGGGGAGCAGAACAGGCAGATTGTGAAGTACACTGCTGAGGGGAGCAGCGGGCGGGTCAGGTGAGGTCTGCCGCGCCATGTGGTCACCTCTGGGGCAGGTGGGAATCGAACTCATGTGGAACTGGCTTTAGCTTCTTAGTGCTGTGCTTTAACCCGCTGCCCCACCGCGATGTTCATATATAGTTATAAAGGTCATGGTGCATTTTTTTTCCCCCTAAAGTGTGAGAGAGATAATAGTATTTTCTGGAATAGCAACTTCTTTATAGATAGATCATAGGATTGCAGATAGAGACACTTTCACTTCTTCTGTAATCTGGATACTCTTATTTGTTGTGCTATCTGAAGTCACTTCCTACATCTCAAGTACAGTAATAATAAAAGCCAGCATCTCTGACTTGTTCTAATTTTAGCAAGAAAACAGCTAATTATTTTATATTTAAGTATGATATTTTGTTTAGGCTTAAAAGTTGATAAGGTCATATAAAAGGAATAATCACACAGCTATCTATAAACATCTCTACATCTCTCAATTTCCTGTGAGGTATTGAGTAACACACACATTTGTCCCTTTGTAATTTTACTTTCAGTTTTTTTTTTTTTCCTTCCAGAATTATATTGGATATTGCATGTGAGTTCAAATGTCTGTTAAAGACAAATATATTACAATTTTTGTGTTTTTACTAAAATAATATTGTTATATGTATTCTGTTGAAGAGACAATAATATTTAATTTAATATTTACTTAACATAAACATATGGATAGACAACGATGAAAGGGCCTTTAATAAACACTTAACCATATGACAAACACTAACAGTTACCTTCACGTTATTAAGTCATCTTCAGAGAATAGAGATGTAGAATTCTAATCAGTCTGTCTTGAATTTACGACTTCTAAAGAGTAAATCAGAGATAATTAAGCGATGGCTTTATGAATGCATTTATAGATTTTGTTTTAAAGTATCAGCTACACAGATCGATAGATCGATAGATCGATCGATCGATAGATCGATCGATCGATCGATAGATAGATAGATAGATAGATAGATAGATAGATAGATAGATAGATAGATAGATTTATGCATACAGAACTAGAGTACAGGCCAGGGGTGCAGGGATGGTGAGCGATTCACCAGAGACAGAGATTGGGGAGCAGAAAAGGCAGTTACTATTGCTGAGGGGGGCAGCAGGCAAAACAGGAGAGTTCTGCCACACCATGGGGTCACCTCCCCAACTGAGGATCAAACTAGTGCTGAAGTTGTTGCACAGCCAGCTTCGTAATGCTGCACTTTAACCCATTGCACCACCAGGGAGGGTCCTCAGCTATATATATATTTTTAAATATTTATTTATTTGTGCTTACAGAAGTGGAGTACAGGCCAGAGGTGAGAGGCTTCACCCAAGAAAGAGTGGGGAGCAGAAGAGGCAGACTGATGAAGTATACTGCTGAGGGGAGCAGCGGGCGGGTCAGAAGATGTCTGCCGCACCATGTGGATCACCTCTGGTGTGGGGATTGAACTCATGCTGAAGTTTTTTAGTGCTGTGTTTTAACCTGTTGTGCCACCAGGAAGGGCCCAGCTCTATTTTTAATAAACACTTAAACTGTTCTTATTATCAATATTGAGACATGTAGGGAGTCAATATCCTGATAAACAAAGAAAATAGCTATCTTTTATGCTGGCAAAAAATGTGGTCCAGATGAATCTAAGTTCCCTTGGGGAAAGTCCTCCTCCAAATGGCCATTGCCACTAGTCTGAGCTTATAAAATGGCCTTTCCTAACATCTCTTCACTTATCCTATCTAGGCATTTTCAAATAAGCTATCTAAATTGTAGGCATAAAAATCTTTGCAAAATATCAAAGTGATGATGTTCTTTCTCAGGTTTAAACATCAAATGTTTCTCTTGTTTCTTTCCATATATATATATATATATATATATATATATATATTTAATTTTAAAGATTCTTAAATAGCTGTATAGGAACTAATAAGAAAACATGTAGCAGTGTGTGTGTGTTTGGGAAGACATTTAGTATAAGTAAATGGCTTGGGATTATGGAGACTGAGAAGGTCAGGCCCAGGTGTAACTTCAATATAAGTCTGAGTCCAAGAACTAGAAGAGTCACTGGCAGAATTCCAGTTTTTAGTAAAGTCTTAAATTAGGGAATAAAGCCCATATCCCAGCATGAAAACAAGTCAGGCACAGAGAACAAATTCCCTTCAAAATTATCAGAAGAGATCTACTTATCCGAAGAATTTTAGTTGATTTTATTCAGTTTAACAATTCAGATGTTAATATCATCTAGAAACATACTCACAGACAAATTCAGAATAAAGTCTGGCCAAAACGGGCACCATAGATCCTGACAACTATGGCCTAGTCAACTTCAAACATAAAATTAACTACCTTAACTTAAAAAAAAAAAAAATGCACTGCTTAACAACTGTATATATTTCAGGTATGCATCATTAACAATAAGAATATGTATATATTGGAATAAATTTATCACTAGAAGCCCAATCATATTACCCACCATTCCATTGTCCTTCCCCTTCTTTCTTATAACCACTATTTGGACTTATATTTTAAAAAGTTTTATTTTGTTTTATTTAGATAACTCTTTACTTCCATAGCCCTTTCTGGACTCTCCATCTCCTTTCATATGATTTTTCCCTGTGTGCAATGTCCCTACTAAGTAGATTTCCTATTTTATAAATCTTCTAAACTTGGCATTTGCTTCTATTTTTCCCTTTAAAATCCCATTTGGATTAGTTTTCTTTTATTTGTTCTTCAGATGTTACTACCAATAACATAAACTCAAAAACCACTTCAAACTCACTGTACTCTTTAGTCAAATTAATGTAATTATATTAATATATCCACTGGTAAATATTTCTGAGAAACTGTCACTTTATCTGTTTTGACTTAAGGTAGGTTGTGTTATAAAATGGGTGCTTTATAACATCTGTTCACTAAATGAATATAAGTCAAGTCTTCACACATCCACACCCACAAAATTCAGGTCTGGAATAAAGACTTAAATCTGGGGAAAAGACCCAAATATGAAAATCACAACAGTGTGAAGAACCCCAGTTTTCCCCTTGCTATTTACATTTTGACTTAAATAAGGAAAAAAAAATTGAGGCATCACTTTTTATCTCTTGGAAGATGGAAGATAACTTTATTTCTAAAATCCCTTAATGGTCTTTATCTTAAACATAGTAATATATAGTCTGAAAATTTTAAATTGATTGTGTTTTATGCAAGTTATTCAATTTCAGATGAACTTGTTTCTTTTATTAGCTTCCACAGATCCCTTAGTTTAAAATTGAAAGACATTGCTTATTATCTGAAATAAAACTTTTTTTTTTCCTGGAAACTTGCTTTTTAAAATTATAAGCTATTAAATATCCTACTTCAGTGACTGAAACTTGTTTCTGACCCATCCTAATTATGCAGAGATAAGAATTCTCAGAAAGAATGGATTTTAGTTTTTTAAATGGCATGGATATGAACTCTTCCAAATTTTTTTTGAATGTAAGGTAAAATTCTAGATGATAGTCTAATAAAACTGTTTTTTGGGCCTTCCTTGGTGGCACAACGGGTTAGGATGCAGCACTGCAAGCTAGCCATAGCCACTACAGCGCGAGTTTGATCCCCAGCCTGGGAGCTGACCCACGTAGCATGGCAGAGCACTCCTGACCCACCAGCTGCTCCTCTCCACTGTGTGCCCTCATGATAGTATAGAGTGAGCTAGAGGTAGACCTATGTATTGAAGAGGATTTTTCAAAAATAGAATGTTAGATTGGTTTGAAGAGAAAGCAGATATGTAGGACAGCTATTAATGATAAGGAAAAGACATTAAGGAAGAGATAGAAAAGGCAGAAAACAGCTGATTAGAAAACTTGATTTAGAAGCCTAGTTTGTGAGATTGTCAAGTGACATTGTAAGAAGTAGGAAAAAATATGGTGTAGGATTTACCCCATATTTAAGCATAGTATGCATTATTAAATGGGTGGCAAGGTAGCATGTGAAACTGTAGTGACTGGAAAAGAACATCTCTAACTTGACTGAAGGGCATGATCCATTGGAAACTGAAAGTACACAAAATTTTGAATTCTGCATGACACAGGATTAATATTGATATGATTACATAAGTCATTGTAAATCAGCAAGACTATTAATTTTTAATACTTATACTTTAAGATTATTTTGGTTTGTAATATTATATAATCAACTTGTTTAAATGCATCAACACTTTTAAATTTCATTTTCATGGTTCATAAGGCAGTATGGCAGAGATGGATTAGTTTCTTGAAGTCTCTCGAGAAGTAGTTAATGGTGGCTGTCCTTTTCTACATTATCAGTTTCAGGGAAAGGTGTTAGGGTTGATAGCACACTACAGTATTAAAGAATGAAATAAGACAAAACTGAACTGGCAAAATAAAACATCACTAGTAACATGTCATTCATTTCAATGAATGTATTTCTGTCAACATAAATTAAGGCTTTTAAGTCAATAATAAATTCTCAACCTATGGTTATAACTAACCCTTAGAGTAAACTGATAACACTGGGCAGTTAATATAAATGATCAATACTGATCATTAATAAAAACAATAAGTTGACATTATACTCTATAGATCCCTTCCTCAGACCTGTCCATACGTTGATATCTCACATGCTTTTCAATCCTTTTCAGGTGGCTGAGGGCAAGTAAATAGAAAAAAAAAAATGAAAGCATTTATAGGGGATGGATACCAAGTTGAGAGGGCTTAGGCAAAGGTGACCAAAGGATGGTCTTCCCCATCCTTTGATAGTGAATCCTCTCCAGGATTATTCTTCTAAAACTAAGTCAGATCCTTTAGTATTTTTCCTAAACTCCACCAGAGTCTTTGTTTCTTACTAAGCATATAGCTTTACCTTGCCCTGCATAACTCTTCTTGGTATGCCTACTTGCTGGTTGTCTTCTGGAGTGTTATTCTACCTCAGTCCCTTTGTTCACCTTGTTTGTTTGTTCAACACTGTTCCAACTGTGTTGAAGTAATTATTGCTGTAATGCTGTGGCATCTAGATACTATGTTGGGTTCTTCATTATGATAACCTGTCAGGTGTTGCCACAAGTGAAGATATTAAAGAGCTCAAGAAAAGAACATTTGTTACATTCACAGCTCCTGGGATTGGATTCATTTCATACAACACAAGTGCTAGGTTTTGGTCAGGTGGTGAGGACTGGAATAAGTAGAAAGCTAAGGCAAAAGCCTCTTTGTGATTTCCCTGAAAAGACAAGCCAGTGAAGGGCAAACAGTTTAGGATTAGGACTGGTTAGTTTGAATAATTTTGAAGTGCTCTAACCTATAAGGAAGGTGCCTGACCCTGGGATGGTTAAGGAAGAGGGGGATTGCCTCCTTGAGTGCATGGGCCAGAGTGAAGAGGTACAGCTTGGGGCTGGTTAGTTTGTGTATGAAGGACTTGCTTCCTGCTGAGTTCTTTTTCAACATTAAAGATTTAATGGCCCAGGAGAAGTGGTTCTTTTCATCCAGGAAGAAGTATTTTTAGTTGTTAAAACATTATAATATGTGTGCATGTTTGTGTGTGTGTGTGTACAGTATATGAATAGAAAGTCTTCTATGTTCAAATCAGAGAAGAGGGGACAGCATAGACAAATCTGTTTCTTCACCAGTTTAGCCTGGATGTGCTGTTTATCATTTTTTTTCTCTCATTTTATTTTAAAAACTAACTAGATATGCACAGGTATATGTAAAAAAGGTTAATGAATGTAGTTCATGGATAAGCAATCAATTTTTGAAAAACATTTTTATCCTCCAGAAGGGAAACCTGGATCTTAGAATTTAGTATATTTCTGTTCATGCTTCATTAGTTTACCTGCTGTTGTTTGAAAATACAAAGTTGTCCTCTTGTTGGTTATTTTATTTTATTTTATTTTATTTGATACCATTCTCTCATAATATTTATGTCTGACTGCTTTATGGCTCATTTCCTCACTTCATTTTGTTCTTTGTTCAAAACTTACCTATTCACAGTGGTTTTCCTGACAACGTACTGTATTTTAATAGTGCTTACTCTTACTGGTATCATAGGGCATACTTTTCTGTCCCCACTAGAAATGGCCTGTTTTATTTCTTGCTCACTGCTGAAGAAAACGGTAGCTGGAAAATTCTGAGAATATTTAAACCATATTTAAATAGAAACTTAGAACTTTAGAAATCAAGAAAAGAATGATTATTTCCAAATGAGAAAGGAAGTATCAATTCTTTGAACAAATAGGCAAGTTTCAATATACTCTTAGGAAGTGGGCAAGTTACATTCAAATACCACATTATATTAATGTTGTCATACCAGATACTATCCTAGACTGTGGATATTATTTTTTAGGAAAGTAATAGCCATAAGATATAAATAGGAAATTGGATACTTTATTTTGTTGTTAATAGAGATCATTGTAACCATGGTGTGAATATGGAGAAGGAAAGATGAGAGACAGAAATATACCAGAGAGTGGTATAGAAAAGGGAAGCAAAATGTAAGTAATATCTAAATTAAAAAAAAAATACTGAGAGTTTAATAAGGTTCTGTTTCTTAAGATGGTGTCAAAATAATCCTGTGGCATAGGATATATTTCTCTTTATTTCACAGAGAGAGTATTGAATTTAAGACCATAAATAGATTACTCAATATTTTAGCATTAATAAATGGCTCAAGAACATTTATGAGCCTGAAAATTGGGTTTGCTTTTTAGGAAATCATAGAAAGTTATACAATAGACATAATGAGATTAAGAAGGGCATTTTTTTTTTCAATTTCATTGATATGAGTATGAGGTAGTGAATAGAAAGCAATGGAAAGGAGGGGGTGGTAAATATGGCACTTGATGGCTTTCATCAAAAGAGAATGCTTCTGGAAAAGAAAAAAATTACCGAGGGAGAGGATGGTGGTTTCAGCTGCTTTGCTATGATTCTAAATGAAAGACAGATTACTTTGTGTTAATGATAACAAAATTATTGACAGTTTAATTTTATTTATTAATTTAAAGATGATAGTGTTAACAGCTTTTATTCTATAGCTCTTTCGTTTTATATTTGTATATTTTACATTTTTTATTAAATCTATTTTAATGTTATTTTAAAGGCTCTGTGATTAATATTTACCCTGAAAACAATTCCCAGCAGTGGGCACATTAAGATATTCCCCCAAGGGACTGCAAATCAGTGTTTTTTGGCCTCAGCAATGTACATACTTCTACACTGAAAGTTTTACCAAAAATCACAGAGATTCTGTTGTGAGGCCAATCACAGATTGGCTGAAGAACAGCAAATATAAGTAATGATAAATGGTGGGATATCGAATTAGAACAGGTGTCTAGCAGGAGGCCTCAAGGATTGGTTCTGGTCCCAGCCTTACTTAACACTCTCATTAATGATCTGGAAAAAGTAGGTGAGCAGTATGTCAGGCTTGGAGAGGTGCTATAAAAAAGCAGAGGGGAATGCAATAACCTACAAAGACTTTAATTTTAAATCAGTTTAGTTTCAAGTGAATGGAAATAAAACAGTCATGTAGTTTGGAGCTATGTTTAATAGCTAATATAACTGGAAAGTATGTGGCATACCATACAGGTTGTCATTTGGAGGTTCCAAATTTTAAATTCTTAATCCACAATGAAATAACCAAATGTATTTGTAATTCTGGTGTGAAATGAAGCATCTACAGGGTTAGGAAGTGACAGGTCTCAGCTGCTGTGGTCTGTTTACTGATCAAGCACAGAGTGATAAACTTCTTGGATCTATACCCCATTCAAGGATGAGCTGTTTAAAAAAAGGCTATTTTGGGGGTAAATTCTTAGCAAACTTATTCCATTGATTAGATATGATAATACAAATAGTTAGATAAGAAAATATAATTATTTAAATCTCTCAATATTACATTAATTTTATAAAAAGGTTGTTGCAGAGCCATCTGTAGAGAGCCTGAGATGTCTCACAGGTCATTTGGGGAAGATTGTTGGGAAGAGAATTTAGTTTATTATGTTTTCTGTAGTTTCTATGAAGATCTTATTAAAAAGTAAATAAGTGAAGAGGTATTTTTGTAGATGATCCAATTGTGAATCCTGGGAGACAGAATGATTTATTCAAGCTTGTGTTTTGTGACTAGCAGAGTTGCAATCAGAATCCAGGTTTCTTAAACACCTAATTCCATGTTATTTTTACTCAGCAAGAAAGGTATGATCTATACATGTTCTGTTTGCTTCCTGTGTTTCTTGACTCCTTCACAGTTAGTTGGGACTACAGAAAAGTTGATTCAGTGAAATTTGAGCAAAAAATATACACTTTATAGATTGAAGCCTTGAAACCCCATATACTGTTTTCCAGGTGTACTTTGCAATAAGAATAGCACCTTTACGATTGGGTAATTCATTGATAGGCTGAATATCTGAGTCACTATATGCAGGAAAGACCATTCAATCTGTGATATACATATAGCATGAATGAAAAACAAACATTTGTTATGTTTAAATATTGATTTCTGAGTACTGTAAAATCTAAACTATTTTAACTGACACTAAAAGTGAGTAGCCAAAATACTTTTCAAGGGAAGAAGTAAAACATCCTTTAAGAAGATGATTGAATAACTATCAAAAATCCTAAAAATTTCACAAATCTTAAATTTATGGGATCTCGACTGATAAATAGTAACACATTTAAGACTGCAAAAGTCAGTCAAAAGAAAACATTGTTAGTATAGTCCATGATATCAACAGTAAATATATGTTTGGTGACTCGACCCTCTGGCAAGAGAATTAAAAATAGAAATAAGCACTTGGAATAATCTCAAATTAAAAAACTACTGTACAGTGAATGAAAATATAAGATGATTAAACAGACATGCTGATGAATGGGAGGTGATATTTACACAATAAAAAAAGTATTTGTATTTCTATACAATATTGAACTATCTCACTACTTATAAGAAAAGTCATATTAAAACTACGATGACATCCCACTTTACAGCTGCAAGAATTAAAAAGATACCCAACAAAAAGGTTGGAGAGGATTCAGGTAAAAAGGGATTACACAATTGTGGTGATGTGAAGTGGTACATTGATGATGGAACACAATCTGGATTTACCTTAGCATACTAAAAGTGGAAATATTGGAAAACATATAGTTGGGCATAGGCCCACAATTTTTGGAACCATCAACAAAAATACCCTGATGTTCTACAATGTTAATAGTAGCATTCTTTATAATTGCTAGGACATAGAAGCAGCCTAATTGTCCATTGCTGTGTTTTAGATCAAGGAAGTATGGTACCCACATACATACTGTGGAGTATTGTATAGTCACAAATGTATGAAATGCATCAATTTTCAGTAAAATGGAGGGAATTTGACAGACCTATGTATCATGTAAGTTAGAATGATAACAAATAATGGAGACTTAAGTAGCAGATAATCCCATAATGTGAAACACTTCATAAACCAATGGAAATTAAAAAGCATGCTGGAGGTAATGAGATTAAAATGAGAGTAGTGAGAAGGGGCAAGATGGTCCAAGGTATAGTGGTGGAGAAACAAACAAACAAACAAAAAAATAGCTGTTTTAAAAAAGGGTTGTGACATCAAGAATTTCTTTAAGGAAGGATATATTTTTTCTATAACACAATATCATAAGACAAATTATTTACACTACTGTGTTAAGAATCATGAGTCATGAAAGAAATCTAAACCATTTCTCAACTAACTTATAGTTTCAGTATTAGTGCAGGTAATGTAGTTCCTCTTATTTGTTCTGTTGCCAAATAGAATTGCAATTCTACCATTTTGACAAGTGTTGAATAAGCCTGTGTTCATTTTCAAAGTAACCTTCTCAACATTTTTAGGTAAGGCTAAAACTGTATTTTCTTCAGTTTTTTTCCCCTAATAGACTGACTTTAAAAATTTTATAGGCATTCTTAGAGAATCCATTCATTTTTGGTGATTTGTTTTAATGTATTTTCTCTCAAACTACCTTAATTCCATCCTTTCTTCCTACACCTTAGGACTCCCACTCTCATTTTCTTTTGGAGTTTTTTCCACTTATTTAGCAGCATTTAGTATTTTTCCCTATTCTAGAAAAGTGAAATGTGGTTGCTGAATTCATGTTTTCTTTTCCTCCATCTATAAATGTATTCACCCTCTGCAATTAATATTTTTATAACTGAATCAACTGAAAACTTGAGGCATTAAGTCTATTCTCCACTTAAATTCAAGTACTAAAATGGTAAGATTAGTTTTGGCAAGGTGGTAAATTCACAGAAGTGTCCTAAAAATTTCTGACTCATATTTCCTTTATCAGTACCAGTTGGTTAGAAAAAATTCTCCTAAACTACATCACAGCTACCAAGAATAAAGGTGCAGCCATGGCTTTCTATTGTCTAAACTTCCAAGATTTTAAGAAAATGTGAATCTTTTACCTCAAGGCAGTGTTTTTTATCTCTAAGTTGACTTTAGTCTCCATAGCTATAGCTTAACTTAGTGACCATTATCTTACTCTGAAGTGATATTTGGTCATCAGTGATGCCTGAATTTGTGATTTCAAATTAAATTTGTACTGCTGCTTTTCATGATGATGTCATGGTATGTCAATGCTCAGTAACACTATTAACTCCTTTCTTATAGATTAGTTGTTGAAGCTAGTATGATCTTATTTTGGAGCTCATGAATCTATCCCATTGATCTGTCTGTCTATTTTTAGTTTAGTTTAGAATAATACTATTTAATTACTATAGCTTTCTAATATAGTTCATAATCTGGTACTGTGATCCTTTTTTTTTTTATTTAATGTTGTTTTACTTATCAATACACTTAATGGATTTTTTAAATATTTATTTTTCCAATGAAATGATATCTTTGCTACTTCCTGAGAACACAGGAATGAGTAGAAATATATTGAACAGAATTTGTATAACTCTATTGTCCAATTCAATATTCATCAGTGATATGCATATTTTGAACATTTGAAATGAAATGTAGCTAGATTGAATTGAGATATTCTGAATATATTAAATGTATACCTTTCTTTAAAATATTTATATAGAAATTAATTAAAATATCTTATAAATGACTTTGAAAATATTGATTACACATTGAAATGATTGAAATATGCTTGGCATATTATATATTAAGTGAAATATATCATTAAAATTAATTTCACCATCTTCTTTATATTTCTTAAATGTGATTACTGAAAACTTAAAAATTTTATATATGGGCCCTTCTTGGTGATGCAGCGAGTTAAAGCCATAGCACTAAGAAGCTAAAGCCACTTCAGCATGAGTTCGATCCCTGCCTGCCGGGGAGGTGATCCACATGGTGAGTCAGACCTCTCCTGACCCGCCCACTGCTCCCCTCAGCAGTATACTTCGACAATCTGCCTGTTCTGCTCCCCGCTCTGTCTCTGGTGAATCCTCTCACCACCCCTGCACCCCAGTTCTGCATGCACAAATAAATAAATCTTTAAAAAAATTTTTAAAATATGTATATGACTCACATTATATTTTTTTTAATTTATTTATTTGTGCATACAGAACTGGGGTACAGGCCAGAGGCTCAGGGGCGGCGAGAGGCTTCACCAGAGACAGAGTGGGGAGCAGAACAGGCAGATCGAGTTTTCTTCTATACCTCCCATATTACAAACTTTCATCCAATATCCTTGATCACCCTTGATTTTAAGAGTTTGTTCACTTTTAGGTCTTCTGCATCTGACTGGGAGTCTCATGGTGAATGCAATCATTTGACTGTAATATAAATAGAATGATAGGCTGATTGGGAAGAGTTACTAATGTGGTACTAGCAGTAAATGTTGCTTTGATTATAATAAATGAGAAATTCTTTATTGAAGTCTAATATCACTATAATATTTAAACATGAAGTGTTGAGATAACACAATATCTGAAGGATTCTTCAGCAGCAATATTTTCCTGCCAACTATATGCCCAGAAGCTATATTTTCCTCACAAAGATCCTGTGCCTATCCTCACTCTCCCATTCCTAAATACAACTAATCCTGCCTTTGCCTTTGAAAGTACTTAGTTGTGCTAAGTGAAGTAAATCAAAAGGAGAAAGATGAATATGTTGAGATCACTAATATATGGAATAAAGAGAAATCAAACTAAGAACAGAGAAAGTCAGATCCTTGAAAACTGACTGTAGAACTAACACATCCAAAGAAGGGAGGAAGAGAGAACTAGGAACAGAGAGGGAAGGAAGCACAGTGGATTATGGTGGTTGACTAGGGATGGTTTAGTGGTGGATACCCTATGGTAGCATAATGGGGAGAATCCCAATGTAAGTTATTGTTTAAAAAGTAAATTATTATTTAAACACAATAAAGTAATTATTAACCATACACAAAAAAATGCCATGCAAAGTCGTTTGAAAAATTGTCGACTGTAATAATAGACTGGCAAATTTTATTTTTACTATTCTCATTAAAAACAAATGTTATAAAAATAGATTATTACTTGTCATATTTTTGTTTCTAAAATTAAAAGACTGAAAAAAAATAAAGCATGTAATCAATTCAATAAGTTAGCGATTCTGCAGAAAAAAATTAAGCAAACTACAAATAGATCAGCATTTTGTCCCCAATATACAATAAGTAATGAAACCATAAACAGAATTAGCTTTTGACAGGATGTCATGTTGGGACAAATTGCTCCAATTAATAAAGTGAATTACCACACCTTAGAGGATCTCACCTTTAAAATCAAACACATCAGAAGCAAGAAAGGGGGGGAGAAGGGAGTAACCAAGTTAGAAACATAGTTTCTTGCAATGAACTATTTATTATACAAGCAGTGAACTTAATTAAGATAGGATTACAATTTATATTATTATATCTAATAAAATTATAACCATTTCTGTTGTATTATCCTTACAAATTGCTATCTCTATAGAATTGCTAAGGTTCAGTTAAGACTGCAGTTTTCAAAGTGATAATCTGGCTTAAATAAAAAGCCAATAAAAACTTAATTCAACTCTCCAAGGACATAGTGCAAAGTGTGTTAGAAGGACAGACTTTGCCAAGGCGAAATGGTGAGGTCAAGTATTTTTAGATAAGAGTTACCACATATCACTTCTTAGTACATCTCTCTTTTTCTCTTTTGGCAGGTTCATTCTTCATTCTCAGTAAACAGTGTATTTCTGTTGCCTCCACAATACACAGAACACTGTCTTCTTGATGTGTAATAGCAGTGAATATTAGTGGACAAAAGGGTAAACCAAAAAGAAAAAAAGTAATTCCCATCTTCTGAACTGAAAAATAATAATAATAATAATAATAATAATAATAATAATAATAATAATAATAATCCCAGCTTGTGTCCTCTGTCCTCAGGATTCTTAGAAGATTCCTGAACTTAGTTGGGCTGGTTAACAGGATAGATATGAGATATTAGTTCTTTGGTTACATGATACTGCATTGCAGATGGGTGGCTGCCGTCAATGACTGGGCGCTTCTGGAGTGGTACTTCACTTACTAGACTCTGGAGAGTCACATTTGTTCCTCCCTCCTTCAGCTCTGGCTCAGTGAAGATGTATATTTTTTAATTTCTGTCTTTCCTCTCATACCTTCTCATCATGCACAGAAGAAACTCAGATTTGTTCTTATTCTTTAAGTTTAGCCTCTCCTAACCCCTCTCTCTTTTATTTAGGCTTACCATTGGAGAAGATGGTACACTAAAACTTAAAAATAAATAAAATATACTATTAGTCTCTTTATTCTGATATATGAGAGGTTAATATCAGTCACTTATTTCTTAACTCTATTAGATAAGTTACTATTTCAGTTTCAAACTGTACTCAGTTATCAATAATGTACCAAGTTATTTAACATATATCTCATTTAAGACTTACTCAATAAGTACTGGATACTCTGTAGGTCTGCCATATTACTTTAGGACATTAAGGGAATAACCTCAAAGGAGTCTTCAGAGTGTTAGTGTCAGATATTTTGCAAGATGCAATATAGTTTTTAAAGTTCAATAAGCATGCCTGATAATTGTGGAAGTTCATACATTAACTAAATGAGACTCTTAGCAATAACTATAAAAATACTGCTAAGTTAAATCTCCTAGAAGATAGCTAAGAGAGTGAATATGAAATAATCATTTAAACTATCTAATTATCTCCAGAATTATCTTAACTCTTCACTAATTGTAATGTATATGAATCATGATATTTCTGATCACTCATATAGCTTTGTTCTATATACATTATATGGTGTTTGGAAGTCATTTAGATTATCATTTTATCAAAACAAATGCTACTTTCAAATTATGGAAAAATATCAAATGAACCAACCCATTGAGCAGACAATCATTCAAATGAAATGCTTGTTCAAGGCTGATCTTTCATTTTAATAACAAACATACAATAATAAATGTAATAAAAGATGACTATGTAGGTATACTATACATACATACATACATACATACATATATACATACATATAAAACAATACAAAGACATTTAAATTTCAAGTATTACCCTTGTTTATATTCCCATTACTTTTACCATATCAGAATCTATCTCCTCCATACACAGATTAAAAGCTGAAATCTATCTCCTCCATACACAGATTAAAAGCTGAAATCTATCTCCTCCATACACAGGTTAAAAGCTGAGGTGTTTAAATATAACAGTACTTCAGTAATAATAATAATAATAATAATAATAATGGTTTCATAACTAATTTTTATACAAAATGTGTTATAAGTTATGTGAAAATGTTGCACTGTTTTAGTGGATTTAAGAAAAGTATTATTTGCTGATCCACATCTATAAACTGGATCCATTTTTTATACTTATGATGACTTTCTCAACTCCTGGAGTTCATGCCATCACCTCCCCCTCCCCACCACCACCACCCCCATGGTACAGTGGTACACATAAGGACTATAGATCATTAACCTAGCAGTGTACACACTAATAAAAAAAGGGTATCTACCTCAAGTCCAAATAACAGTGAAAATATCTGAATATAGATGCAATTCCATGCTGTCATGCTGCTGTTTTCCAGTGAAATCATTTGAATAGTGGAAGGAAAATAAGTAAAAATTACTTTAAAATGCAAAACTTATGTACAAGTGAAAGACAAACACTATTGTAGTTCTACTAAAACCATTTTTTTCCAATTTTCTATTTCATGTGAAAGAGAATTAAGATACAACTTTGAAAATTATAGCTTTACATATAGTTTCACAAACTTAAATTATTATTACTTTTTTAAAAATCATGGGCCATGCTTTTAAAAGTGAGGAGATGTGCCTTTGGGAATTTCACTTGCTTTCCTATAACCTATGTATGAAATTTATGTGAAAAAAAAGTCTTATTCAAACAAAAACTCTTCCCTGATCTATTATTATAAAATATGAAACTGAAACTTCAGTGCAGTACAAGAAAAAAAAAAAAAACATGTATATTATAGTAGGTAAGTCCCATTAAATGATTTGTTTTTGTTTGTTTACATTTATTTTATGATTATGCTATAAGAAAGGCAATTGGATTAGACTGCTAGTTTTCAAATTTATATATATATATGAGATATATATTTTATATACAGTAAATACTTCAGTCAAATACATTTTTACTATGATTTGCTACATATAACATCCAATGCAAATTACATTATTGGAATAAGTTTTTCTTATAAATTTGTATTCATTATGTTTGTTTATTGGAAAGACACTAAACAGAACATTGAAACCATTTATTGAAAACACATAAAAAATCTAAATTTATGCTTAACAAGTCTTTCCATTAACAGATTCTGGTTTATACCTGTATTCAATTTTTAGAAAATGTTGCAAAAATTTTAAAACTTTTTCTTCAAGTCTAGTTTTCTATTTCTAGATACTAATCAAATTTATCAGATTTTCTGGATTCTCAGTATTCCTGGGATTTGGGGTTCCTCAGCCCTTGAGTATGGAAAGAAATAACTTACCACATTTAGATAAAGGAAAGAAAAGTTTATTAGAGTCAAGAAGAAACTTTGCCAGGAAATAGGTCCAGGTGAACAGAGTAGTGGGAATAACAACTGCAAGGGGACATAAGGTCCTCTTGCTGTCACTCTATCCCATTCTGGGATTACTGTGTTGATGCCCCCTGTTGTTGGCTTATCAGTTCAGACAATAGTTTCTAAGTCACACCTCCTCTTGCTGTGCAACTGGGGTATAGTTTTATCAGACTCTGCAGTAGATTGGGATGGGGAGAAAATTTGGCCTGGAGTTGTTACCTAGTCTATCAATTCTGCCAGTGTTTTGGGGGGAATTGCTTCACCTAATTTAGAATTGCCAGAAATTGGCCCTCCCTCATAGCCTAGTAGTTAAGTCTCAGTGCTTCCATCACAACAGCTCACTGTGATGGCTTGAGTCCACCCCCCGTTAAGGAGCTGACCCACATGGTGCAGGAGAACTCTCAGGTTTTGCAGGCTGCTCCCCTTCGCAGTATATTTCAATAGATCTATCTGTTTTGCTCCTCACTCTGTCTCTAGGGATTTCTCTTACCCCCACCCCCAGCCCTACTTGTGCCCTTACCCCCCATACCCCAGTTCTTCTGTGCAAAAATAAACAAAATATTTTTTTTTAAATGTAAGCCATTGTTAATGTAATAAAAATCCCTATTACAAAAAAAAAAGAAAAAACTTGCTAGAAATTGACCATAAACTGGCCAGTTTCAAGGGCTTCTTCTCTGGTTGCTTCTTGCTTTCCTTTGGCTTTCTGGGCCTTCCAATAGGTGTGATGGGGACTGTGTTTTTTGTTTGTTTTTTCTCTGGGCATTATTTGTTCTCCCTGGGCTTTATCATCTCTGGCATGTGTGTCCTGGGGTCCAAGGTATAGGACCTTTAGTATTTCCTTAGACATTAGAATCCCTAATCAAAATGTCTAACAGAGGTAATCTAGGGCCCTCCCTGGTGGTGCAGCTGGTTAAAGTGCAGCACTTAGAAGATAGCCTCAGCCACTTCAGCATAGGTTCAATTCCTGGCCAGGGAGGTGACCCATATGGTGCAGCAGCAGAACTCTTCTGTCTTGCGTGCTGCTTCCCTGTTTGGCCTCTTCTGTTCCCCACTCTGTCTCTGGTGAATCCTCTCATGGTACCTGCATCTCTGGCCTGTACCCCAGTTCTATATGCATACATCCTAAAAAAAATATTAAAAAAAAAAAAACTAATCTAGATACTTATAAAGAAGTGCTAAGAAATTTTTTTTTAAAAAGATTTATTCATTTGTGCATACAGAACTGGGGTACAGGCCAGATGCTCAGGGGCGGCGAGAGGCCCCACCAGAGACAGAGTGGGGAGCAGAACAGGCAGATCGACGAAGTACACTGAGGGGAGCAGTGGGCGGGTCAGGAGAGGTCTGCCACGCCATGTGGTCACCTCCGGGGCAGGCGGGGATCGAACTCATGTGGAAGCGGCTTTAGATTCTCAGTGCTGTGCTTTACCCCACTGCGCCACCAGGGAGGGCCAGTGCTAAGAAATTTTTATGTCAAAGTCTGAGTGCTAATATTACAACCTGCTCACATTTCTCTGGAAACTTTTTTTTATAGGAATTAATTGTTAAGATGGTTTGATCTTCATGTTATGCAGAAATAACTTAAAATAATTAACACTTTAGTCAATGGTATGTAGATATATGATGTTTGATGACACTAAACAAATGACTTGATTGTGGTATTTGGTAATTTCTGTAGTATATAAACTCTCAGCAGTGTTGATTTAAGATACTAGTGGAAAGGCATTGAACTGCAAGTTGGGAAGACATGTACCCAAGTGGTGGCTCCATGCTGATTTTATCTCGGTGAAGAATAATATCGTTTAAGTATATAATGTAAAAAAAAAAAAAAAATCAAAGGTCTATTTCACAATGAATAAAGGTTTCAAAGCAGTGATTTCTTTTTCCCTGTTCTGTGTGAGCTTGAAACATCTAAACCAGTTTTTCCCCAAAAGAAAAAAATAAAACAGTATGTGAAACATCAAACTTACAGTTTATATTTTTTAAGTGTAACATGGTCACAGTGCCTTTTAAATTTTTGATTTGTTTGAGTAATATCATATATGTGTATGTGTTTGTATACACACACAAACACACACACACAGTGATGCATTCATGCTTAAGAAATATTAACATAAAAGATACATGGTGTACTGCCAGCAGGACACAGGTCAGGTTTTCTGTGATCCGGGCAGACTAAATTAAAGGTGGAGTTCTGGAACCCTCCGTGGCTTTTCAGTCTTTGAATGATCTTTCTACACCATTTGTAGTGTGGCAATTAGGAGCTGAGTAGAGTAGGCAGGGAGGCCTGAGTCCAGAAAGCTGGCAGGTTTCCCAGCCCTGGGGAACCCTCCTCTTTCTGTGCTCTCCAGTGTTAATGTTCTCTCTTGCACCCTGCTGCGCATCCTCTGCTTCCGCCCCAACCATGCTTTGCTGCTGCTGCCACACCTCTGTCTACCGCCATTGTATGCCCAGTCCTGGGCTCCTTGTTCCCACTTACCACATCCCCACACCACACTCCCGGTGCCACCATGAGTCGTGCATTTAAGACCAGTTGTCGATTAGTTTATATTAATGGTTAGAGGGCAGAAAAACCTGGTCACTTTCATTTACCCTACAGATGGTCTTTATGACCATGTCAAATATAAATATTCATATGACTATCACACTTGAGAACAACAATTACAAAACAAAATTAAGAAAAACCTAAGGGATCTAACAAGATGGAAACAGAGTAAAGACACTGGGCTCATTTCCTACATAAGTCACAGATAGACTGCCCAGAATGTCAGTAACCCCCAGAAGATAAATGGATGACTGCCGTACACACAGGGAGCCATGCTTTGGCTGAAAGGGGTAGCAGAAACTTCAAAGAGAAGTGTGATTACTGTGATTCCAAGGTCAGTGGGACCACGAGAGAGAGGGAAAGTGGTTGTGGTACACCCACCTCAGTTGCTGAACTGGACTCTTACCCAGCACTGCACTGAATAAGTGGGTGCACAGAGTTAGCACCCCAAGCAAAGGATGCTGTTTTTGAGAGCTACAGAAACAGAAGTGCAGGGCAAGGATGACTAGGTTGAGCCTGAAGTTTCGTAGTGCTTCTGGAGCTGATCACTTAGAGAGAAGCAGGTCTCATCACCTCTTACTACTCAAAGCTGAGGCTGGGCTACTCATAAAACCTGCTACCCCACATCTCAATGCTAAAATGATGACAATAAATGAAAATTTGTAAAAAGAAGAACTTAAGCACCAGTAAATAACAGTCAGGATAAGTTAAATCAACCCAGGGTTAGTTTCTGTAGTAGAAAAGTAAACTCCCATTTTGTAACTCTGTATCAACTATAGTCCCTACTCAGAAGCCTCATTCCTGTCCCAACTAGTCTTGAAATGGAAACTGACTTTTTTTTTTTTTTAAGATTTATTCATACAGAACTGGGGTACAACCAGAGGTGCAGGTGAACTGAGAGGATTCACCAGACAGTGGGGAGCAGAACAGGCAGACCAATGAAGTACACTGCTGAGGGGAGCAGCAGGCAGGTCAGGAGAGGTCTGCTGCGCTATGTGGACCACTTCAGGGGTGGAGATTGAACTCATGCTGAAGTGGCTTTAACTTCTTAGTGTTGTGCTTTAACCAGCTGAGCCCGGAGGGCCCGGGAGAGCCCGGAAACTGACTTTTTTAACTATCCAAAGCTGGGTAGGTTCATCTTCAGTTCTTGTATACAGAACGATAATTTTGGAGTCTTCAGTAGATTTTCACTGTGTTTTAATGTTGAATCAGGAGACAGATCAGCTTTTTTTTTTGGGGGGGGGGGCTATCTCCCTTTCTCAGTCTCTTGTGGTCTCACCTCTTATAGTCCTTATAGCGCCTTGCCCCTTGCCACAGGTATTCCCGTTTAAATCAGTTCATGCTCATTTTCCCAGTCCAGGTGTCCTTAATTACAGACGCACAAGACCACAGGTGCAGGTCATAGATGCCAGTGGAGAGAGGGCAGAAAACCTGATTATTTCATTACCCCACCCTGATGCTAAACTGTAAATGCACTAAGACCTAGGAGCTGGCCAAGAGGAGGGGGCTGTGCATGCATAGCACAGCAGAAGCTTGAATCCTGACTTGTCCTGAAGGTGATCCTTGGGTGCTTTCCTGCCCTAGTCCTTGGTACCTGGCAGGCACCAGCTCTCCACTTACTTCAACAGATACAACGACAACAGTCTGAAAGTTTATCCCTATTACATATCATAAAAAAATAAAGATGAAGGGGCAGAGAATACACTACAAATGTAAGCAGAAAAAAATTACCCTCAGAGGAGCCTCAATCAAGCAGAACTGCAGAACTTGACTGAAGAGCTGAAGGTAAGAGTGGAAGTTAATTCTGAAATTTCTCGTCTATTTGATTATTGGCAACTAAATTTTTTTGTTACTAAACATTTTTTAAATTTACTAAAATTCATAATTTGTATGGTATTTTTTTGAGAAGCTAGCATTTCCTTAACTCTGGTGTTTATTCATGCTACATGTCATCAATTAGTTTTTTAGTCATGATTCATGAAATGTTCTTACTATTACTTTTTTTTAGGCCCAGAAATATAGTTGCACACTTTTTTTCCCCTTAAAATTAGATGAGGGCCTGTTAAAATTGACCTAATTGATATATTGTCTTTTGATTTATATGCCAACTAACATAAGTAGCAAACTAACCACAGGAAAACAGCTATTCTGAACCTGTAAAATCTTCACTGAATCAATTATAAAAATGCCTTCCAAAAATTAACTTTTTATGAATCAAATCCTTTTATTTTACTTTGTATTTTTAAGCCACAGAATAAAGTGCACTTTTACAGTGTGTCACTATTGTTAACCTATTTGTTGTAGTATCAATAGCGTAGAATTGAGAAAAATTTTCCCTGAAAGTGGGTGATACTTCTTCATGTGTCATCTGCATTTTAATTTTATGAACATGAAAATGGCCTCTTTGAGAGCACATATATTTATCCTCCATGCAGAAAACAACGTGTGTGTGTAGATATGTGTGTGTGTATTCTGTAATGTGGCAAAAATCACAGTCTCAATGTTTGATCCAACTGTTGGAGACCAGTTCCAACTATTGAGGTGTCTGGAGGCAGCACAGGCAGGACCCTAAGATGGGAAGGCATCGGCAAGCAGAGATTCCTAAAAAAGGGGAGAAGGAGAAAAAGGGGAAAGGGGAACGAGGAAGACAAAGGGGAATGAGGAAGACACGGGAGTCAGAGTTGGGTGCAAGTCTTCCTGCTCATCTTTTTGCAGGTCTTTATTTATACTGTGTAGCAAGATTTAGTTACAATAATGCATCAGGTAAGTTACTAAGAAATCGCATAAAAGTTTTAAAGGAAGAGGAGAACAGTGCATCCTCTTCCTGCTACTTTATGGCACACTATACTCTACATCTTTGTGATAGCTTTCATATATGCAGATGTTTAACTGTGATTTTAAAGGATCAGGGTCTGGGAAAGGATGAGCTGTTAGCAAAGGATTTAGGAGTCTTAGTGAAGGAATAAATTATGTAAGCATAGTCATCAGTGATAGCCTAAAGAGAAGCTAATGGCTAACTTAAGTTTAGCAGAGAGTAGCTAGTGTTTGTTTAGGAAGAGGTTAAATAAGACTAGCAGAGAACAGTTAGTGATTCTTTTAGGAAAAGAGTAAATTAAGAAGAAGTCACATAGTTATGCATTAAGCAAAACCTGTGTTGATAATGTTAGGAAATTGTCCATGGGTCCTTATGCCCTGAGAGTTATCTAAGAATGGCTTTTTGTCAAAAGACCAAGGAAGCTTTCCAGGAGTCTTGATGCTCCCAGATCTTATCTCTCCAAGAGCTTGCCTTTGTCTTCAGTCAAAGGAATTTCCTGCCCAGGAGCAGCTCAGCTTGTACTTTGCCCAGGCAAGGTAGAGCATTTAGAGCTAAAGCAATCCAGTTACAAACTCGTGTTGCTACAATATTTTTTGATATTATGATTATACAAAAAAGGGAGGTCATAACATAAGTTAGCAGTGGAAATTCTGATTTTTTCAGAGCTTTTCCTGAGCGACCCGGAATCTGTCAGACGATAGCCGTTGCATAGCTTGTATCACCTAACTTCTCTTTGAGTATCACCCATAAGTTCTGAAGGTTTGCCATATTCTAGGTTTTTATGTTTTTGGAGTCTTATGCTGATAACCCTCCCTAGAAGTTTTCATTATTTTTTAAATTTTCTGTTTTTTCATTATTCTAGCTCTTCATGGGCCAAAAATTTCTTCTCCTTGCATGGCATCAATCTGCTGCTTCCACACTATACTGCTTCAAGCAAAATTGTCAGTATTGTCATAAGCTATTTCTATACAATTTTCAGTCACACAAGTTCAGGTTATTGCTTCTGGATCATAATAGGTGTAACCTCACTTGGTTAGAAAACCCAGGTTCTATCTTCTTGGATAAACCATCCAGCTTGCTTTGGACACTGTGCTGTCTCCTAGAGTCTCTAATTCCTAAACTTACTAGATAGCCAGGTTTTTCTTTTTTTCTTGTCCTTAGTTTCCCCTTGCACCTCCCCCAGTGCAGGAAAGTGGTTTTTTTTGTTTTTGTTTTTGTTTTTTAAATCAAAGACCTTCTCAATTTGTGCATTCCTTACATTCTTTCCACCTCTTCCTTTTACCTAAAATTCTTTAGCTTCCCTCTGCATAGGAAGTCTTGTTTTAACTTACTACATATTCATATTCCTTGAGTCCCTGTAGATATTTACATTTCCAGAAACATTTGCTTTTTAAAGATTTATTTATTTGTGCATACAGAACTGGGGTACAGGCCAGAGGCTCAGGGGCGGTGAGAGGCTTCACCAGAGACAGAGTGGGGAACAGAACAGGCAGATCGATGAAGAACACTGCTGAGGGGAGCAGCGGGCGGGTCAGGAGAGGTCTGCCACACCATGTGGTCACCTCCGGGGCAGGCGGGAATTGAACTCATGAGGAAGTGGCTTTAGATTCTCAGTGCTGTGCTTTAACCCGCTGAGCCACCAGGGAGGGCCCAACATTTGCTTTTTAAACACTATATTTTTTGTATATTTATTTGGCTGCATATGTATATGTATATACATATACATATGTGTGTGTGTGTGTGTGCTATATTTCTTCCTTGAAGCAGCAAATGAATTAAAAAGGCTTAAAGTAACTTGAGTGGTTGAATTGCAAGGGAAATAACACCAAAATCTTGGTTAATATTTTCAAACTACTTTGTGACAATTGATAGCATACTGTTTATGCATCTTATACCATGGTACTTAAACTAAACTATGGTGAAATATGATCATTTCTGAAGGTTTATAGAAAATGAGATACAAAATAAGGTTGGTATTTTTCTGGGAAACTTGTCAATAGCTAAAAATAGTATGGACTATGCAGTTGTTTTGAGTATAACAGTTGTGATTTGAATGATATATTTCCAGAACTTAAACATAATTTCTTATGTATGTTTTACTAAAATCTGTTGTTGAACTTTGTTTATAAAGCATGCTGATACTTAAGAGGAAAATTTGAGAGCAATATATATTGTCTGCCAATCTTATAAGCATGGTTTAAAAGTGCCCCTTCTGTTGAAAATGTTTAAAAACACTATAAAATTTCTAGCTAAAGTCCATTGTTTGGTAATATCTATGAAAGGAAAAGATATATCTGTGGAACTAGGGGTAGATAAATATAATTTGAGAACTTAAAATAACAACCTTACCTTGTCTTTGATACTAATTTTTAGTTGATAATTTTAGAAATTAGGAAAATAGTCTTAAAAGTACAGGAATGTATCTCTAAGTAGAAATTTTCTTGCATTTTTTTTTTTCATCAGTTACCTGCAAATTGTGAGCATTTCTTTTGGAGATGATATTGTAAATGGGCTCTGATTCTGAGCCATGTATGTTTTGGTGGTTGATGTGATGTTACAGCACCTGAGGGGGAGATCATATACTTCTAAAACACCAACAATGTAAACCATGTTACCTCAATTGAAAGAAAAAAAGAAAAAGCACATACAGCCAGTAGCAGAACAGGGATGTAATTTCCACAATTAGACCTTGGAGAAAGGAAGAAAGTGAAAATATCAAAAATAAACATGAGTCCCACAAATATATTCCTGTTTAGAAAGACAACCAAAATGTGTTTTTAAACGAAGCAAGTCAAATTCTATAAATAAGTGTTTATTTGGAACAGAGTAATAAGTGAAAATTTCAAGAGAAAGAATTATATGTAGATTAAATTAAACACAGATTTTTAACATTAGGATATTGCAAACAATAAAATTATTAAGCTGTTGGTTAAATATATAAATAGGAATCATATTGTCTGCATTAAAGCAAAATCAACAAAATAAATCGAGACATTATAGAAGTTTTAATTGTATCAACTGACAATTGGGTATTTTCAATAATGTTTTTAGATTCATGCCATGTAATATAAATTTAATACCTATTTTATCAGTTTGAATGAATTAAAAAATATTTTTTAGTTTCCTTGCAACCTTGGGCTTCTATCTTTGCTTTATGTTTCAAGTTTTTTGGCTAGACTTTCAAACCAACTTTTTGATTTTCCTAATTACTTGGTCTTTGCACCAATTGGAAAAATTATATATAAAACTAAGTAATATTTAGTTAGCTTAACTAAAAAGTCACTAAAACATTAAATAGAAATCTGTATCAATACTAATCATTGCATTTAGATATTTAATTATTTGCTAATAAAGTTAAACTATAATAAAATATCCATGTTTTTTAAATGATAATATACTTGAATTTCATAATTATGTGTTTTATTGATTTCTAATTTCATAATTATGTTAGTGGATTATTGGATTTCTTAGCAAAGAATGACTGACTGACCATAATTTTGAGTGTGATAAAAAGCCTCCACTTCTTACAGGGCAACCCCAATGTGAATTGGGTTGCCTGACTGTGGATACTTATCTGTATGCTTAAAGGGACTTAAAAGATTCAACCTAGGCACACACAAAAAGGTTAATAATGAGTTTATTTACAAGAGAAAGGGAAATGAATAACTTGAGGTAAAAGAGATAAGTTGGTTAATGTATCCTAATAGTTCTACTGACCAGGAAACCCTATAGCATGCTGAGAACTGGCAAAAAGTAAGAGATAAGCCATTAGCCAAGAGACCAAGAAACCCCCAAAGCCCACATGTCTGTTTTTTTATAAGAAACATGACTGCTTAACTACACAGTTGGGACCTAGCAATCATCCCTTTGGTGATGTTGGGATTCATAGCTCTAATGTCTGGAGTGGGGTGGAGTCCACAAAGTCTGAATCTGTAGAGTTAGTTCAGGACATCCCCCAACACACAGATAAATGTGTTAGATTATTCTGATGTATTATAGTTACTTCTCCCACTTTCCAACCTTGCCCTGACACTCATTATTTATAGTTTGTTCTATTAATGAAGGACAAATTGTAAATACAAATATCAAGCTTGTTGTGATGTTAGATAAGGAATTTCAAGTAAATATACTCTATGAGGGTCCTCTCTGGTGGTGCAAGGGGTTAAAGTACAGCACTATGAAGCTATATGCAGCATAAGTTACATAAGTTACATCCAGGCCAGGGAGGTGACCCACATGGTGAGGCACATATTTATATCCATTACTTGTAGTTCATATGTATTATATAAACACATATATACAATTTGGTATGCTAAAGAAATATATATGTTAATGGGCAAACTGATGCAAAATAAAATTTTCAGTAGTTTACTTGAGTAAACAATGATTTATTTGTTGTTGCTCAAGACAAAAGTAGTTAATAATGTTCCACTAACAGGAGTTGGAAGAATTTTATAGAGAAGACATAGAAACAAAGCAAGGGAATTATTTGATTAGCTATCTATACCTTAAGTTGTTGCCTTCTTTGGAAAGGCTAGTTAGCTGTTTTGATTGGTCACTCTTAAGGTTAAATTTCTCAAATTTGAATGTATTGTCTCTGACTTATATTTTGGTGTGCTAACAAACTGACTTCCTTGTTTAATTATTTATGTGCACTCAATTTTTGATAAAACACAATTTAGTATGTCTAATTATGAATGCTTACCATGGTGATACTTTTTCACTTTTACAACCACTGCATTGTACATCTAGCTTAACTTTGTCCAATAATATTTCCTGGTAATTTCTGGTAATGGAAGTACTGTGTCAAAGAGTCTACACTTGTGAACTTTATAAATGCATTTTCAGGTAGAAATCAAGATGAAGTACTGGGATCATAATTTGATTTACTTGCTGCTAAAATAAAATGCAAAAATCAAAACATAATTTTATGTGACTTTTTTTGCATTTTATTTATGCTGAGTATTATTTCACCTCTATTAACTCAATGTATTTCTTCTTCTTCTTCTGCTTTTTTAGATGTATTTATTTGTACATACAGAACTGGGGTACAGGCCAGAGGCTCAGGGCAGTGAGAGGCTTCACCAGAGACAGAGTGGGGAGCAGAACAGGCAGATCTATGAAGTACACTGCTGAGGGGAGCAGTGGGCGGGTCAGGAGAGGTCTGCCACACCATGTGGTCTCCTCTGGGGCAGGCAGGAATCAAACTCAAGCAGAAGTGGCTTTAGCTTCTCAGTGCAGTGCTTTAACACACTGCGCCACCAAGGAGGGCCATATTTCTTCTTTGGTTATCTGTTTATGTCTTCTAACTCTTTTTGTGTAAGGATTTTGTCATAAGTACCAGATGTTTCTCAATTTGACATTTTGTGTCTTCAATGCCTTTGTGTTGTATTCATGGGCACAAGCATGCAATTTCTTTAGGTATATGCTTTAACTTCCTTTAATTGTATGTATGATATCAATTATTGGTTTCCTGATTAAAAAGTAACTCCACCTCTAGAGAGAAGGAAAAAAAATGTTTTATATAATATTGTGGTATATTTTAAATAAGTACTATTTACTAATTGTAATATTTTAATATATTACATTAAATTTTAAAAGCTTTATTTCAAATCAACAATTAATTTTTCATTTGAAAATATTTTTATACTTAATCCAAAATTGACTAATAAATGTGAAATTGACCAATAAATCTTAAAAATAATTAAAACCTTCATATATTGCAAAGGATACATTTCCATTGGCGCCTATTCTGTATTATTCATCATGAACAGCAAAAACTAGATCTGAATGAAATTTGGGAAATTGAATAAAATAGGAATTAAAGAAAGAACATGAACAACCTCTTTGCCAAATGATTGAGAACTTTATTATCATAAAAAGAAAAGAAATCTAACCTCAGAAAAGAAATTTAGTCACTGATACTAGCATATGTCAAACAGCTTTTAGCCTACAATGAGAACTAGCAGGAATCACAATCGTCAGCATTTGGAAAAAAAAAAAAATACCAAGAGCTCTGTATTATGGCTATATTTAAATTGACATTTACATTTTCAAAAATTCTTGAAAGAGGAGTTTGTAGTATTCAGATGTCCTTTTTGTCTCCAAGTTATTCACAATTATGACTAAATTCGTTTACTTTCAATTGTTTATAAGACCTGGCTTTTGATTTTATAAGATATTTAACCCAAGTAAATAAACCAATTATTCTGTGGAAATAAAACCCTCTTATATTTTGCCAGTATTATGAGCATCTAAATAGTAAGTATTAAAAAATATAAACCTTTCTGCTGATCTTTCTTGAGTAGGTAATTTGGTGTGAGGATTACTTTTGTCAGTTTTGATTGCCTAGGGTATGTCCAGATAGCTGATAAGATATTATTTCTGGGTGTATCCATGAAGGCATTTCCAGAAAAGATTATCAGATTAACATTTAGATCCTTAGGTTTAGCAAAGAAGGTTGCCCTATGGCAGTAGACATTCAAACTATTGAGGTTCCAAATGAACACAAAAGGCAAAAAGAAAGCTAATTGTCTTCTATTTTTGATCTAGGACTTTTGTCTTTTTATTTTTGGATCAGAACTCCTGGTTTGGACTTTCAGATTTACCCCAACACCCACTCCCAGTAGCACAAAGGCTTTTACCTCTAAGTAGGGGTTGCAGTATCATATAGCTGGTTCTCAGGCTGGTTCTGATAAGGATTCAATTATCCATACAGATTCTCTGGTTCTCCAAATTGCAGAAAACATATGCCACTATATTTCATTCTCTATAATTGCTTGAGCTAATTCCCATCATAAGTCTCTTACATGTCTATATGGATTCCATTGTTTCTGTTCTGTGGAAAATTTTGAGTAATACAGATGTCATTTGACTATGAAGCATATTGGTGACTTTTTCAATGGCATGAGATTCTCAAATCTGCAATAATTTGTGTCCTAGAAATGCATTATATTAAGTTGATGTTAAACACTGGATGATATAGGGTATGATTTATGTATAGTTTTCTTGGAGTGAAAGATTCTTTGTTTTTTGTTTCTGTTCGTTGTTATTGTATCTGCTAATATTTTTTATCTATAACTATTTCAGTAATTCATCTCAAAACCCTATCTTTTCTCAGTCTGGATCACAATTGGATTCCTTATTCATGTTTATAGCAGATTGTTAATGCTGGAGTGGGTCTTGTTTAGGTAGTTCCAGATGGTTAATTCTTTTATATGTGCGAAATGTTGTGACAGTTGTGTGAGATACATTTTTTTGAAAGTTTATGTTCTAAAATTTTGAAGAAACATTAGTATTTAGAGGGATATTAGATGAAAAGGAAACAAACAAAAAGGAAGTTACCAGAGACCCACATTATAATTTTAGTTGTGCGTGGGAACATTTTTTTTTTACATTTCTACACACATATAAAGCTCAGCTTCATAAAATGCAATTTTCTTCATCAAAAATGACATATTTTTACTCCAAAAATTCCAGAACATTATTTAATACTAAAAAATATTCAGGGACTATCCTAAGTCACAAATAACAAACTTTGGTTCTGACAGGATTATCAGTAATCATTTGAACCAGCTTCTTTATTTTACCATGTAGGGAATTGGGTCCAGATGGTTGAAGTTGTTTGCACCGCCTCTGTAATATAATGACTTTCTTAAACGTTTTTTACATAAGTCTCAGCTACAGTCAAGTATATGTCAGCTAGTCACTGTGTGTTCATGTGTGTGCTTGCACACACATCCATATAATTATTAAAAATAACGATTACATATAACTAGACACATTGATACAGATAAAGTTTAACAGAATTAAAATTACATTTAAAAAGAGATTTCTGTTTCAGACTTCTTTGACATTACATCTTAGGTAGAGGGGCAAGGAAAACAGTGAATTATCTTTGTATTTACGCAGTATGGTAGTAACTTGTCAAAGACTGGTTTCATTGTTAACTCCTAAATACTATTTTAACTTAGTTCTATGTAACTAGCCATATGATTGTTAAGAAATTTTGCTGATTTAAATTAGTTGTTTAAGCTATTAGTTTCAATACAATGTCTCCTTCTGTTTTTGAAAATAGAAAATGTACTGACTTATTTTCTTTAATTTTGAAAAAGTTCTCTCTTATGAGTGTGTTCCCTTGTTGCAGAATTCTTCATTCCAAAAGAAAAATTCAATCCAACAACTCTAGTTTACAAAAATAAACTACTAATCTTAATATGAAACAGCTTTGATGAAAATATTGAAGACAATGAAATCAAAGCTATATTAAAATGTCAAGTCTCCTAGTCTATCTTCATGTTTTTAATTAAATGCAATTATTAACAATTTAATGACCATTTTTATAAACACTAACCAACCCAAGCATTAGAACATTGCAAAATATTTTTACCCTTTATGTTTCTTCTATTATTCATTCCTTTTATGTCTACATAAAGTAAACACTGTCCTTAAATTTCCATGGTTCATTATGTTTGTTATTAAAGATTTATAGATTATTGATTTGCATTTATCAATATGTCATGTAGTATTAGAGTATTTTGAATTTTGTAAAATTTACTGTAATTTATTTTATATTAATGCAAATGTTTGTTAATGGCCTCTAAAATAATCACTTATTATTTCCATATTATTTATATGGCTAAGAACTTGGAAGCTGTTCAGATAGAAAATTAGCCTGTGGGTCTCTCTATTCACTTTAGAGTCCGATGTCAGCTGGGATGTAGTCATCTGAAAGCCTGACTGGGATTAGTTGTTTTACTTCCAGCATGACTTAATTACATTTTTGATAAGTTGGTGCTGGTAAGTTGATTCCTATCCATACAAACCACATGGTAACTGATACATTAGAGCAAGATATATGTGAACACATTCAAACCAAAAGTACAGTGTCTTTAATGCCCTTATACTGGACATTAGGGGATGTATCATCACCTCAGTTGTTATAGAGATGATTTTGATTCAAGATATATGGAGACCCAAAAACATGGAAACTAGGAAACAAGAATCAGGGGTCATTTTAATAGTGGCATATTACAAATCTTTTTAAAATTGGCATGTATAGGAAAACAAATTCTTCCATTCACTCTTGTACTGCTTACTGTGCTATATATCTTACTCCAAATGTGTGGGTTTTCCACACACTGGACAATTCTGTGATACCAGCTATGTGTCCTAGTATGAAAATCAACTCTGACATTACCTGGAGATTTTTTTAGATCCCATATGTGAGAAGTTAAATGACACTGAACTACCTTCTCACCCTTATTTCAGAGGTCCGTCTTAATCCCAGGTTGTAATCTGTACTTTTGCACAAATGGCTTATATCAGAAGTTCTGCAATCTCTACTGTTTGACTAATTTTCAAGAATAACTCACACAGCTCAGGAAAACATCTGTTTTACTAGATTACCAGTTTATAATAAAATGATATAGCAATGGGACAGTCATTTGGGAAGAGGTTTGGAACTTCTAAGCTTTCTCTGAAGTTGCTACTCTCCCATCTTTTACATGTTCACCAACCTTTGATTTTTATGGAAGTTTTGTCATATAAGCATCATCAGTCATTAATTCATTCTACAGCCTTATTTTCATTCTCTGGTGACAAATTATCCAGAACCCCTCTAAGATTTGCCTCTTAAAAATGAGATTGATTTATTCTTTTCCAAAGGACCCAGGAGATTTGTGTCAGGAACTATGGGCAAAAATCAGATAATTAAGGAAGTAATTGGTGAGCAAAGGAACAAGGATATTAAGAGACTAAAGGACCTTTTGACAGTATAGTAATACTTGTTTTTGTTGGCTAACATATATATCCTTTGTATTGAGGAAGATCATTAGTTCAATTAATGGCATTTCAAGGTAGTGATTTATGGTAGTACTTTGCACAAAGTTGGTGCCAGAGTTACTGAACATAGATTAAACTGATAAGGACTTTGAAGTCAAGGATAATTAATCATATATTATTCACTTAAATACAGGTCCACAGTTGGGTGTTTAAAAACTATGTGTATTGATTTTGTTATTGAACACTGAGTTTCTGTCATGTGCCAGATAATTTTGTGAAAATGGACATAAAGATAATAAAACATGGTTCCTATTCCACTAGGCTTAGTAGTATCTAGTACAAAAAGGAAGCAGTGGAAACCCTTAACTTTAAATGAAGGAAATTTGAACTAAATTTTAGATGGTATTAACTTGTGGTATTCACTAGTCAGGGTTCTCCAAAGGAGAAAAATAAAACAGTAAGATATTTCTATATGTACACACACAATTAATCTCATGTATATAGTATACACAACTATTATATATGTATGTGTGTCTGGATTGACATAGAGAAATAACTTATTATAAGAAAGTGTCTCATACAGTATGGTGACTGGCAAATTTACAGATTTGCCTAGCAAGATGGAGACTAGAGATGGAACAACGCTGGAGACAAATTAGTAGGTCTCTAGGCTGCAGAATTCTATTACTTGAGGGAAACCATTTCTTAACTCGATTCAGGCTTTCAAGTGATAACACCTACAGTAAGAGCAATTTGTTTGTTCAAAATTGATAGATTGAAATGCTTATTTCCTTCCCCAAACACCCTCATGCAAATACTTAAAATAATTTCTGACCATATACTTGGATACTGTATCCATCAACTTTGGCACAGAGTAGGTATCACATGGATTACAGATGAAGATGTTCTATTTACTGACAAGATTGTAAATAACTTTGTGAAGATTGTGGCATATCAATTCAGTTTGTTAATAAGAAGGGTTTAGAAAACCAGTATGTAAGCATTATTCAGGAGAACTATAACTAATAAAAGCAGAGTTGGAGAAGAAGTTACAGGAGTGAGTAACCACAGCAGAAAGTTTGGAGAGAAATTCATTGGAAAGTAATCTAGAGATAAAAGTTTACAGGATCTATGAAAGTTGTGCTAGAGAGATGGGACTACAGTGAAATTTCTAGGAAGGAAAATGATTCTACATGAGTTTTTTTTTTATTAAAAATACTTATTTATTCATATAGAACTGGGGTACAGGCCAGAGATGTTGCGGGTGAGAGGCTTCACCAGAGACAGAGACAGAGAGGGGAGCAGAACAGGCAGATCGACGATGTACACTGCTGAGGGGAGCGGCGGGCAGGTCAGGAGAGGTCTGCCGCGCCATGTGGTCACCTCCGGGGCAGGCGGGGATCCAACTCATGCAGAAGTGGCCTTTGCTTCTTTGTGCTGTGCTTTAACCCGCTGCGCCACCAGGGAGGGCCCTACATGAGTTTTTGAAAAAAAAAAAAAAAATCAGGTTGTTTGTATAGTGGAAATAGAGGTTGAAGTCGACGAAAGAAGCATGGGACATAGACAAGTTAGAGTAAAATGGCAAGAATGAAGGAAAAACAAAGTGAGGGTGTGAACAGGAGCAATAGCAAGGGGCATGGAGATTAGCAAGATTATGGCAAGGAAATAGTAATAGGCAAATCTTAGACTTTAATGAGCTATGTCATGGTAAAATATAAAGAAATTCCATGCCAGGATCATGCAAACCTGATTAAAAATGAAAAGTGGTTTTCGATCAATCTTCCTTTCAATTTGTATAAGCTATATAGAAAACAAAACTAATTAAAAACAAACTCTAAGAATAACCACTCATTTAGTAAAAATAGTGAACCAGCTATTTGTTAACTTGCAAAGTGTAATTGTTTCTGCAGACTAATTGGTAGATATAGTCTTATTTGTGTAGATTGCTATGAAGATTATTTGTCGATGAGGTTCTTAAACTATTAATTTTGACTATACAAAAAGTGGCAGTATAGTCACTTTTTGACTAAAGTGATTAAGACCAGCCTTCATTTGCTCATTTTAATTAATACAATTATTTGAATTAATATTAGATCCCATTTTTCCCCCAAATATAACACCTCATTTCCCTCCATGCCTTTGTTCCATTTTTGTCAAATTAAATTAAAGCAGTGTAGTCTTTTTTTTTTTAAGGGACTCTTGCTGATTTTGACTTCAAGGATAGAAAGAGAATCATCACTCTCTGATTAGTCTTACAGCTTTGTGGTGCATGTTGCTTCTCTACTCTTTAGGGACCAAGTGGATGCATTTTACTGATGGCAGTCAATTAGATAATTAGAAATGTATATATATATATATGAAAAATGCTTGAATTACAATGGAGAGTATGACTCTTTCTAAGAAGAAATGTATACTCCTTTGCATTTCCTCCTTTGTAAGGAAGTAGGCTACCAGGAGAGTTTGAAATGTTGATATTATGGCTTACCCTCTCCCATCTGGCTATAAAATGGTATCATTAATCTTGATAGAAAACCAAGAAGGAGTAACTGAAGGATTTTCTTGTTTCCCTTTACTTGTTTTGTTCTCATGGCTGGGCTTAGAGGACACATATGAATCAACATTATGTTTGATAACTTGTGAGGGGAAATGTGCAAGAAGTTAAGCTACAGAAAAAAAAATGATACTTTGAAGAGTCCGTATGTTCTTTGAAATGTTAGAAATTAGGTGTTACTTCTTTTCAGAAGAATGGAGGAGATATCTTTGCATGTATTTTTGTTCAATAAACCTTTTTTAAACAATGTTTATTGTACATCACTTAAAGTCAAATTATGCATATCTAATATACTAAAATATTTCCTTTTATGGCAATATGTTGATTCAATCAAAATTGGTGTCATGAAAATTTCCCTAGAAAAATGTTTTTCATTATATGGTACTCTAGTGCAAAGAATCCATCATTAATGTATCTTGCTTTAAAATAATGTGACTAGAACCTTCCTGGTGGTGCTAGGGGTTAAGTCTCAGCACTATGAAGGTATTGTCAGCCACTATAGCAGGAGTTGGATCTCTGGCCACAGAGGAGACCCACATGGTGCAGCAGACCTGTCCTGTCTCATCTGCTGCTCCCCTCAGCAGTGCATTTCAGGCATTCTGACTGTTCTGTTCCCCACTCTGTCTCTGATGAATCCTCTCTCATCCCCCCTACTTTTGACCTAACACCAGTTCTTATATGCATAAATAAATAAAATAAATCTTAAAATAAAATTATGGGACTCCTTTCCTCCCTAAATAATAAAATATGAAGCTTATATTTTACTCTATTTTTGCAAAAATAATAGAACACATCGCGTGGTAAATTCATTTTATTGTGAACATTTAGGCATTTTGATGAATGGAAATATAAGTAAGGATATTGTATTTCTTAATTATGCTTTACAATGCTTCTTAACTATATATACAGCAATGAAGAATCAATTTTCTATTATGTTACACAGAAATAAAAGTTACTTTTAACTCAGATACTTACATTGTGTTGACATAGTTGATATGAACAATTGATGCATGGTAATTATAGAAAAACAAAGGTCAAATTTTTGCCATATTTAATTGGATGTGCAGATAAGAAGTGTTTCAAGATAATATGAAGTTTGCTTCATCCCATGATAGAAACTGACCTGGATTAATTTTCAAATTTCCTAAATTTGTGAATTTATGCTAATAAGTCTAAGTTTTGAAAATAGCACCTCAATCCCCCAATGTAAATTACACTTACTTATCATATATTTTGATAATTCATGCTACAAAAATACATATATACATTAATTCATAAATATACATGGAGATGTAATATTTAGTATTGTATCATCTATCACATATAGCACATATTAAATTATCATTTTATTAAGTCATTAATATGTGCTATATAATTGTATATTTTAAATCCTGGTAATGATTCATTAGATAGTTCTATTTAGATATATTTTCTATTTTCTCTTGATGAGAAAAAGTGTAGTTAATGTTTAATAATATTTTATTATAAAAGTAACAATTTTGAGCTAGAAATATTAGAAAATCCAAAAGATGTATGAAGGATGTTGAAATAATCCATTAATAAATTATGTCAAGTTTACTGCATTTATTTTCATCCTTTTTACATAAAATTTCTCATAGTTTTTATATAGATTATCTATAGCATTCCACTGACAATTTAATTGACCTCTTTCCATTTCTATTTTTGTTTGTTTCTCAAGTTTTTTAATGTATACTTGTAAATATCTTAAGCCAGGAACCCTTTTGGTAAACAACATTATTTCTGGACAGTCGTGATTTCCAGTTGAACCTATGTGTCAATCTGTTCTGAATGTCTATTTTTAACATTAAATTAGACCTATGAGATGATTTTGATTTCTAGAAATACCACATAATAATACATATGAAGACCATTTGTTGCTCCCTAAATAGGAGTTATTTTTTATTGCTTTAAGTAGAGTTCTATTTTTAATTGGTTTAATTAAAGTATTTTATTGCAGCAACACGAGGTATATATTGTTTACATATCCTATGGTCATTTAATTTTAACAGTGTATTGTTAAATATCTGCACTCTTTCAAATTCCTTTTTATTTTTTTCTTATTCCATCCATTTCTTTATCTTTTACTAGTTCTAGGAAAAGAAATGTTGCTTTTAATTTTGAGGTTCATTCTCTTTTGCCTCCTTAGCTTTTGCATTGATTTCTTTTTCATAGGTCCTTCTTAGGTCATTTCCCTTAGCTGTTCCTTAATCTGTTCTTCTGAATTCCCTTCTGATCATGTCCTTATTATGCCATATCATACATTCCCTGATCATACATTTAATTTTTGCTACATCTTAGCATATTCTCAAATTTTGTTTCCTGTTTTTTGTTTTGTTTTGTTTTGTTTTGTTTTGTTTTAAGATTATTTATGTATACAGAGCTGGGGTACCAGCCAGAGGTGCAGAGGTGGTGAAAAGATTCACCAGAGACAGAGTGGGGAGCAGGACAGGCTGACTGACAAAGTGTACTGCTGAGCGTGAGGGTAGCAGTGGCGGGTCAGGAAACGTCTGCATTGCCATGTGGAACTCCTCCAGGGCTGGGGGTCGAACTCATACCGAAGTGGTGTTAGCTTCTTAGTGCTGTGCTTTAACCCACGGCACCACCAGGTAGGGCCCAGGAATATAAGTGTTTTTAAAGTTCATAACATTGTCAGAGTATTGGATTTGCATTCTAATGTAGTAAGGCTGGTTCTGAAATATGTGTTTATACTCACTACATATTTGCCATAGTTGATGTTTGCAAGTTCACACTTTGAAAGAAATGGTAGATTTGAAGGTACATATATATGCAAACAAATCACATTTTCTGAAAGAAGACAATGAAGCACCTGTTCAACTTATACATAAGTGATAATTCCACAAAACAGTGACAATTGTTTAGATCTGAGATTAGCAAGCTATAATTCATAGGACAAATACAGCTTCTATTTTGCTTTTGTATTGGTGACTTTCAAAGATTTTTTTTTTAATTTTCAAGTAATTATTAGAAAAATGAAAACTGATATTTTGTAAAATGTAAATTTACATGAAATTTAAATTTGACTTCCATAAATAAAATCTTGTTGAAATATAGTCAAAATTATTTGAGTATATGTTATATACTGTCATCTTTAAGCTAAAACAGACTTGAGTAGTTGTAACAGAGATTGCTTGATCTAAAAAGCCTAGATTATTAACCACCTGAAACTTGATAAAAAGGTTTTATTGTTTGGTCTAGTGATTGGTTATTCACCAAGTGAACTTGGAGAGAAAGCATGAACACTTGTAAAGCGTTGAAGACATGAATGTGTACAGAATGTATAGAAAATTATGGGCTATTCAGTATGATTAACTTGAACCTGCCAATCCAGTTGCACCTTATAGACAGAAACCTGATTTTTTTACTACAGGAAGTGGGAGCTATTGATCTGTTTTAACTGGATATTCTCCTTTTCCTAATCACTGATAATATGTTCCCAAGTACAATCCCGTGTTTTTTTTTACCCTTTAACAGTTCTCCCTTTCTTCACATCTTTCTGTCCTGTAAGCTGTGCTGCTTTACACCATTATATTCAGTTTCCCACAAGAGGAATTGTTTATTACAATATGTTTTTCAGATAAGCCCCATGTGAGATCCTTGAGTGAGATGTATCATGCAAAAGAACATTCATTATTATCATTATTTTTATTCACATCATTGTCATTATCATTATCATCATCATCATTATTTGTCTTTCTCCATCTGTTTTTTGCATGTTCCCTCAGGTTTTCCTGTTACACATCATCCTTTATTAGGAATTGGTTTTATTACATAGATTTGTCTAAATTACTTTCTTATAACTTTATTTTCACCTAAACATGATTGGGGTATGTGTTTGTGTGTATGCATGAGTGTATGTGAGTATCAGATGGTTCAATCCTTTGAAAATTACAGCTAATATCAAGAATTGCATACAAAAAAGTAGGGTTAGAACCTAAAATCCATCATGCTGCCAATCAAGTTTACGTATTTTCAACTGATTTGTGAGAAATATTTGGACTTTGTTCTGCTATGTGGACACTTTATTAGTGATTGACTCATTGGTACCATTAACAATGCCCGAGACTGAACAAGCAGAGACATTCCTCCATTTTACTCAACTATTCCATCTCTTCCCTCAAATAGATAGACTAAAATTGGTGAAGGGTGATTCTAAAATTGAAAAAAAATGTGATATTCATCTTCTGGTAATGGTGGTTTTCTGTTTTTCTGTCCACTAAAACTAGTTTTGGGATTGATGAACAATAGGTTTCTTATTATCTAATTTTCTTTTGGTTTAGAAATAAGTAGGCTAAGTAGAAACAAAAATACACTCATTCTGTGATTCAGTAGCATAGCGTAGACTTCTTTATGTAACTTCAGAAGAATTCTAAGAGAGTAAAGGCAAGTGAAATTGCAAGGCTTTGCAGACCTAGGCTCTAGGACTTATATAATGTTACTTCTGCCATTTCTCATCAATACCTAAGGCAAAGGGATTCAAGACCTCACCCATTTTCAAAGATATGGAAATAGTTTCAACATATTTATAGGAAGAACTACTAAGTATTTGGAGAGTGATTAAGCACTATACGTGAATGATATAATTGTACATTTTTCTAGCATCACACACAAGGGATTTTCAAATATATCCCTGAAATAATTTATAGTTTTTAAAATATATTTTATATTGTGCTTCTCTGTAAAACTTCCCTTGATATTAAACCAATTTGAACTTACTGAAATTTTATTATTTAAAAAAATAATAAATTATTACTTTTTATTAAACAAATATTGAGTTTGGATAAGCCAGGAATTTTCTGAAGTGCTAGCTAAAATTTTGAAGTTACTGTCCAAAGTCTAAGAAGTATATCATTCAGTAACTGATACACCACATGAATAAGAAAGTATATATATTTGAATTACAACATTTCATTAGAATTATATACAACCCTGTTAAACTACATGAAAACAATCCTTATAATTATTTTCATTTTTCCATGCTAATGGGATATTCAAAAAATATGAATACTGTATACAAGAGTTGGTTAATAAATAATTGGTGACAATGGTAATGATGAGGAGACTGTACTGAACATTCTGTCTGCTCTAAGTTTAAGTACCTCCTTTGAAGTTTTTTTTTATTGATTTATCACTTTCTCACAAATTAGGTCATGCAGAATTTCCACAATTTCTGAAATAGCATATTCAGTGATGTCTCTAGCAGGACTTCACTTTTATTTTTGTTATGACATAAAATGTACTTGTTTCTAAGGCTTTTTGATAATTGTAATTTTATGTTTCCCATTTAATAGTTTTATGTGTAACTGATACGTTATTTTTATACAACAATCTTCCTATAAGATAATTGAAAGATTCATATATTTATCTTGCCTACTCATCTGCATCCTCATTCAATGGGAATCTCTGCCAGAACACAGTGTACACTGTATAAATTGATAAAGGACAAAATTTATTTAGTGTCCTAGCAATAGAATTAAACTATAATTCAGGTCTCAAGTTATGAGTCTGTTTTGCTACTCTGTAAAATATGAGAAATACATTTTTATTAATATTTCATATAACAGATTTTCCCTTTCAAAACTTTTTAAAAAGTAGTCATTTGATGGAAATTTTTATTTGCATTCTTATTATTTGGAAAAAATAAGTACATTTCAACCTTTTCTGATGACTGGAGAGAATAAGGAATTAACTCTAGGCCTCTAAAATAAGTCAAGGCATTAATTATCGGGTTTACTATAAAGGAGGTTGATTCTTAGGAATTTCTATGAAACTAAGAGGCCTGAGTCATTATACCAGTGATAAACTTTGGGTCCCTGAAGTGTGTAAAACACTTTGTTAGGTATTTTACATAGTACTCTTACTTCCTTATACATATTTGTAAGCTGATGTTACATTAATTAAAAAAAAAAACTACATTAAGTAAATAAATAAATAAGTTAAAGCTCTATGGGAATTAAAAAAAAAAAAAACACAGTTGTTACACTTCACCAGATGTCAATATCTTGTCACACTTTCTCATGTTACATGATGTGAAAGTTAACCATATACATCATAATTCTTCATCTCTAAGAGTCTCCACATGTGTTTCCTAAGAAAATTACTTTTCTACAGATCGGCTGCATGATTATCAGTCCCCACCAAATATGTACTATTTTCTTAATATTATACATTTTCACATATTTACAATCTTACCATTTTCAACTGTTCTTGATTTGGTCCAGGATCTATTGAAGGAAACAGACAGAAGTAAAAATATTTTATCCAAAAATATCTTAGACAAAATTCTTGCTGTGAAGAAATTATTAGCCAATTTGACCAGACACAAATCCAGTGTAAGAAAATTGTTTGTGGATAATATATAGCACTAAGTTTATATGTAACTCACAGGTAATTCTTTCCTTTAGTGGTCCAATTCTTTCTTACTGTGAGGCAGTACTGAACCATCACTGGGCTTTCTTTATAATTGCTCTGTGGTGTTGGAACAGCTCCAGGTATTCACTAATGGTTTTCCTACTTATATTTTGGTGAGCCAATATTAACTGGAGTTGTATTGTACTGTGTTCTTGAAAATTATTTGATCTATGACAGTGTTTCCTTTTCAGTTATTAAAAGAGCAAAGAACAAAATGTTCTTATCAGCTATTTGGGTAATCAAGAGCAAATGAAAAAAAATCATTGTGAGGTTATTGAGTTGGAAGTTAAGAAGTTCTGAAAAAGTGACAGATGACTCAATTCTAAAAAGTGAATAGATATGCGAGATGTGGATGTTGCATGGTTGGTTTCACCATTGCCAACATTATTAGATTGGAAAGACACTGAGCTAGCTGCTTTTTTGCTACAAATTTTGGCTGCAGCAAACAATATGCACAGTCTTGTAACAGCAAAGATGCAGTTAGATGACCAAAATGCTTGAATTTCTTCAACTTAACAGGCTAAACAGTCTGAGATTACTCTAATAAGTCTCTTACATAGGACTCCATATATAGAAGCTATATTATGAGCAGTTTAGGAAATACCAATAGTTAAATAAGATTTCAAAGATATGATGATTATGTTAACATGTAGAATTAAAGGATATTATTTTAATGTATATAACAAACTGAGTTGGTCTCTAAGTGGCTTATTGTTCATCTGCCTTGATTAATGAGAACACTGATTATTAAAGAGATTTGGTAATGTTTACAAGATCACATAGAGTATAATGACACAAATGGAATTTAAATTTAAATTATCTATCCCCAAACCTTATGACATCTCCACAATATATTATTAACTATCCTATCGAAGGCAGATATTTCTGTACAGAGCCCACTGTTTTTTTGTTCAATGATGATTTATTCACATAGTTTATGAAAAGACCAAGCTAACTGAATATTCAGTTATTTATCCAGTAAATAAGAACTATGGACCTGAGAAGCAGATTACACAAAATGCAGCATGTCCCAGGTTAGGATTTTTTTTTATATGTTTTGATTTGCCTTGAATTTATCATGATACTAACAACTAGTTGTGATACCTGATTTTAGTTCCTTTATGTTAAAAAAAAAATCACATATTTTGGATAGCATTCCTCTTTACTCATTCAGTACATTTATATATGCCAGGCATTTTAAATAAATTCACTCATGCAGCAAACCTTTACAGTAAACCATGCAGTAAACCTTCCACTTTACATAAAAAGCAACTGAGGTTCAATAATTTATGACTTGCCAAAACACAGAGCTATCAAGAATTGTGAAAGTGGAGGCATCTGACCTGACATTCTTTCTAATTTTATACTAGCCTTCTCTGTGAGTTTTTACTGTTTTTTGGTCAATACAAGTTTAAAAAACTGCTATTATTTTGAAAAAGTGACAACTGACAATCAGTTATTAATGATTAGCTCAAATTACTAATTTCCAAATATGTGACTTGAATACAGTATTTGTATCATAATTTATTTGGGAAAAAAAAAAGAGGCACACATTTGTTTCTGAAGAATAGTTTAAATTCTTCATTAGCTTATGTACTGCTATCTCATATAATACACACAGACACATACACACACACGTAATTTTAGTTGTTAAATAGATAAGACTTTGACCTACATGAATTTTGGGGTAGAACTATTGATGTTACAGAATATTGACCCAAAGAAAAAACAAGTTATTGAGAATAATTGACCTCTAAAAGACCATTTTAAATTATTTATACTTATTAGGAAAATACTATTTTTTGAGCATCTAACTCCTTGGAGCACATTGATAAACTCTGACCACAATTCCTATTATTATATTCAGCGTGTCATGATTAATGAATTGTGAATAATCCAAGCTTCTTACCTTACAATTTAAAATGTTAAGTTTTGCAACATAAAAGTTACCAGCTTCACACTGCTGGCAGAAGTACTAAAGTCCCGAATCAATGACAAGATATTTTATTTACTGACATATAGCAAGCAGGATGACTTTCATGTAACCTTCATGTCCACATCTGTTTCCCTCCCACCCAAGTTTCATTGAATTTATATTAAAACATACCCATATTGCTTCCTACACAGTATATTTGCATCATAGTTTGGGACTTCTGGGGTTAGAAAACTTAGTCATTTTTAAATTGTTGTAATTTACCTTCATTCCAGAAAGAAACACATTTTTTTTCTTTTTTAGCTTACTAGACAGCAAAACATCCTGCCTTGAAGGGAAATACTATCTCTACCTTCTAAAGCTGTTCTCTAGACACTTGCTTTCTAATACTTAGTAGACAATAAAGAACATCCTGTCTCTGTTTACAAAACAGAAATGGAAGTGATCCAGAGAGAATTGTCTCCTATTACCCTCTACTTAACAATGTCAGTTTTTCTGGTTTGCAAATGAACTATCGCTAAAAAATACTAATTGTTATTTGTATTATAAATGGGGAACATTTATAATCAGAACATTTAGATCAGAAATATGGTGACATTGTTTATGTCTATATCCTTTAGGGGAGGAATGCGAAATTCGAGATATATTCGTGACTTGATAATGTGTAGTTAATAAATTTCAGTGCCAGGTTTTACTGCTAGATATTATCAGTAATGAAAATATTCTAGTATTCAGTATGTAAATATATGTATGCAATCTCTAGCATAAATAGAAGTCTTTTTATGCAGAAAAACAATGACTTTCAAAATTTCACGTCAGTATGACATCCACATCTATTTGGCATTCACCCACATCATCAGTTTTTACATGAGAAAAACTTTCCATTATGCAGTTCAGTCTACTGAAAAATGTGCTGGCATGAACTTCCTATCACAGGGTAGAGAAATTGGTACAGTTCTGGCTCTATCCAGTTGGAAAAGTGGTCTTCAGGGTAACTTGCCGATATTCATTTTAGCTCTAGTGAGTTCTAAATGTCAGTAGATAAGGAACTTCTACAGTTGATTCATGAGTTACCATAGAAAAATCAATGCAGGGCATACTAGTATTCTATGGATTTTTTTGTTTGTCTGTTTGATTGTTTCAAATAGTGTTTGTTTTCTAGAAGTTAACAAATACTTTAGTGTCTAGTGAACAAGTCGTCATTATTTTAAATATAAGATTTATCAATGGGTATCATTTTGATATAGTCTGTAAGGTTCTCACATACATACTTTTAAGAAATTTACTGTTATGGGTTTTTTTTTTCCTGTGTGAATTCTTAAACCCCACCTCTTTTCCAGCTGACCAAATTTCATGCAGTTATATATTTGAATTAATGAAGACCATGAAAGCAGGGTGACAGAATAATTATCCTTAATTATACTAATTACATAAATGGATAAAAATTGATGATAAGGGCATTACCCTGTGAAAATAATAGCTTTATATTAATGATTGGATCTTCTTGAAACTTATCTTCCCCATCCCCTCTACTTCTTCTGTCCTCCATTTAACATCTAAAAGTTTAAGAAAATGTTTGACTCAAGTTCTCCCATAGATATTGGAATTTCTATGCTCTCTCACATTAAATAAGATAATTAGTTGCCAGGTATAGTGGATAAGACTGCAGAGTAAAATAATATAATGAAGTATAGGTAAGTTTTAGTGTAAATCCCAAATATTGTGATATTAGAGACAATGGATTCTACAGGAAATCATTTAGTTGGATGTATCAACTTAATCATTTTATTAAAAAAAAAAAAAGTAGTAGTAGTATGTCCCTTCCTGGTGGCACAACAGGTTAGGACCCAGCACTGCAAGCCAGTCACAGCCACTTCAGTGAGTTTGATCCCAGCCCTGTGTGAGTTCTATCCCCACCCCGAAGGTGATCCACATGGCGTGGCAGACTTCCCCTAACCCACCTGCTGCTCCCTTCCACAGTGTACTCCTCTATTGCCTGTTCTGCTCCCCACTTTGTCTCTGGTGAATCCCTCACCACCCCTGCACATCTGGCTTGTACCCCACTTCTATACATGTGAATAAATAAATCTTTAGTAGCAAGTTTTTAAAGAAATACATTTGTCTCAGAGTCATTTACTAACTGCTTTTCAATTTATCTTAGCCCATTGTTTACCATAGTGTTCTAATACAACATTTAAAATAAACCTGAAGCTGTTATGTTTAGGTGACTTTGCAGAGACTCACTAATGTGAGTTTAAATACTGTGATGTCCTTTGTCAAGGAGAGCTGACACACTTCCAAAGCTGTCACAACTGGCTAACTCTGGTTCAATCCATAAGGGATTAATTGGCCATGGGTGCTTGTAAGCTGAAATACTGTCATAGCTGCTGTAGATCTGTCACTTTGATACACAAGGTAATCAAGTCCAGTAATAGACTCTCCATGAATGTTAATAGCTTATGTAAGCAAGAAATCATTAGAGCCATGTACTTGATGTCATGTGGAAGAGCTTTTTTAGTTAATGTTCATTTGATACTTTATGGAATAAGCTTGCTTTCCTTTCTGTTTTTCTCTCCTGTTTTAGAATATTAAACTCTTCAAATATAAAGGTCATGATTCTAATTCATTTGTTCTTAAACCCAACCTCCTTGCACTTTCCTCTGGCTTTGCTGGGAGAATTAACACATTCAAAACATTGTAAACAGATTCAAAGCAATTAGTTTAGGAAGTTTAAATTGTAGTCACTTATGAAATTGTGCTTCTATCTAACAATTACCGCCACTCTGTTAATAGACCATAAAATAATAAATTATATAACCACTCCATAGGATTATTAATGTTTAATAACAATATTATACTAATCCTATTAATTTATATTGAAATGATATTGGTTTATAAAATTATTTGTTTCAGATGTATACTCTTATGTGTTAACATTGGTATGTAACATCTACTTTATGCTTGCCACCAGAATTTTTGTTTCCATTCATTACCACATAGTTGACTGCTTAAAATCAACTTATATAATTCCCTTTCCTCTGGTAACCATGAATTGATTCTTAAAATTTAAATGTTTGTTTTTGTTGTGTTTATATGTTTTGTTCCTCTACACACGCATACACGCTTGTATATACCCACTCATCTGTTAATTGCCACTTAGGTTGCTTCTCATTCTTGGCAATGTGAATAATGATATGACAAGCATGGATATGCATATAACTCTACAAATTACTGGTGTTTTTCTTTGGATAAATACCAAGAACAGGTGGTATTTCCATTCTTAATACTTTCAAGACTCTCCCTACTGTTTTTCAAGATGGCTGCACTAATTTGCCTTCCCACAACTAGTGTAGAAAAGCTCTCTTCTTTCCATATCCACACTGGCAATGTTTGCCATCTTTTTGGCTGTAATAATTTTTGCAAGTATTTTGAAATACCTCATTGTTGTTTTGATTTGTATTTCCCTTGGTGATAAAAGATGATGTATATCTTCTTGTGTGTCCACTGGCAATTTATATGTCTTCTTTACAAACTGTTCAGACAGACACTGTTAATATTATATTGTTTTAATTGTTATTTTGGAGTTTTATTAATTCTTTGTATGTTTTGGATATTAACCTGTTCTCTGCCATGTGATTTGTAAGTATTTATTCTCAATAGTAGGTAGGTAATCTTTTCCTTTTAATGACTGGAATTTTTTGTTGTTGCTTTGTAGAAGCCATTTAATTTGATAGCTATTTGTTTACTTCCATTTTTCTGTATTTTGCTGTTGGAAACTTCTTTAGACTGATGTTAAGAAGATTATATCCTGTTTTCTATGTGTATTATTGTTTTGGGCCTTACATTGAAACCTCTAATCTATTTTGAATTATTTTCTTGTGTATATTAGAATGTAGTCTAGTTTCATTCTTGTGTATTTAGCCATCCAATTTTCCCAGCAGTTTATAAAGGGGATTTCCTTATTCTATTTTATGTTTTTAGCTTTTAATCACAATTTAGTTGTGCAGGAATGTCCAGGTTTACTTATAGCTTCTAAATTTCATTCCATTGATGTGTATCTGTTTTTTTTGTTTTTAAGATTTATTTACTTATGTATACAGAACTGGGGTACAGGCCAGAGGTGCAGGGGCAGTGAGAGGATTCACCTGAGACAGACTGGGGAGTAGAACAGGCAGATCAACGAAGTACATTGCTGAGGGGAGCAGCGGGCGGGTCAGGAGAGGTCTGCTGTGCCATGTGGATCAACTCCAGGACAGTGATTGAAATCATGCTGAAGTGGCTTTAGCTTCTTATTGCTGTGCTTTAGCTCGCTGTGCCACCAGGGAGGGCCTGATATGCTTTTAAGTCTGGTATCAGGCTGTTTTGAGTACTGTGACTTTTTAGTATAACTTGAAGTTATGAATTCTGATTATTTTTATTTTTATTCATTATTTTTGTCTTCTGATTAAATTTTGATCAACAATTTTTATGTTGCTAGTTAGAATTGTTACAGTATTGAAAGGGCTCTTTTTCTCACTTATAATACCCTATGCTAAATTCTGGTGGTGGGTTGACAAATTATTTTTGCCAGACTTTTATGTAGCAGGCAATTATTCTTTCATTTTGGAAAGAGATTTGTATTTCAAAGATTCAGACTACACTGAGATCTTACTCTATAAAACGCTCATGTGTAAGTGAAGATGAAGATGGAACATCTACGCTGGTTCATTTGTACTTCTATTTCAGAAATCTAGGAGGTCCCAAGAGTAGCATAAACATGGTGGCAATTGGCTAGAAAGAGCTATGGTTGAAAAGAAACAAACCATAATGAATTTAATGATGATGCAAGTACAATTGAAGAGAATGTTTAATTGTGCTTGATACATGTGGAAATAATAGAAATTGCTCCACTGTTCCAAACATATATTCTACAATTTTGTAAGTTTATAATAATGCTATTTTATTGAATAATTATACTTAAGTATAAAAAGAGTGTGTGATACTTTTTCTTGACTTTTCAAATTTTACATGATTTCTTGATATAATATTTACAACAGAACAACTCCAGATATATCTGCATATTTGATAAAGTCTATTTGTTATGACTTCATCCACTTGAGTCAGTAGTTATTCTTTAAAATACAGTAGATATTTCTTTCTATTCCTATTTACTAATCATCCAGTATATATAGACAAAGAATTAGTCTCTTAGAATAGAGAAAATGAAAGAAGCCCATGCATTTACATTTGAGGAATTTACATTTTAGAAGAGAGAAATGTAAACATAAAGTGATGATTTAGTTTTAACAATACTAGAATAGAGACATAGATAGCATGAGGAAAGAGAAAGTATGAAGTGATTCATAGAGGGCCTGAAAAAAATAGCACTTTTGCTAGAATCCTGCATATTTTTTATAACCTAGTACTTCAGTCTCTCATAGTATTGCTGACCCTCCACTGATAAATACTGAATTTGGTCTCCAAGAAACTCCTTCCAAAATTCTTGGTTCAAAGTTATTTTTCTAACTCTTCTTAGTAGTACATCGTAAAAGTTATGCTATAATTTTCTTTGAACTACACATTTATGCATTTATTTTAAGCCTGTTCTTAATGAACAAGGTAGAGTTATCCTGAATTTGCCCTGAATGCATTTTTCATTTCCTTTCTTCTCACTTATACACTGAAGAATACCTTCTTTACATGTCTGTAGAAGTCACAGCTGCATTTGTAGTCTCATTTTTAAAACAGTCATTCCAGTTATGAGCAGTCAGGGAACTTGGTAGAGCTTTACTGGAGATGAAATTTGCCAATAGAAATCATGGACCAGCTATAGAAGTTTATGTGAATCTTAGTCTATACTAAATTAATCTCTTTGTATATATTTTATTTTATGGTCATATTACTTATTATAAATAAACAATTGTCAGGATTCATTACTCAGAAAAATTGAGGGCTTACAAATATTGAAACTATGGAATAGAAGACTATCATAAGCAATTATCAAATAGTGTTACTATTTACTTACAGCTTATAAGTAGGCAAGTTAGCCTTCCCTATAATTCTATGGGAAAAAAAAAATAGCTGACACTTAAAAAAGCCAATTAGTAGAGCCAGTTGATTGTTCATTTGAATTTATATCCCTTTAAGTCAGTTTGTTTGCTAATGTTTTCAGTAGCAACAAATAGAAAGTGCAGTTTAATGTAAAAATCAATATTCACTAGAGATCAACAAACCCACAGCAAAGTAGCATTGCCTTAAAAAAAAGTTTAAATTGTATTATACTGAATCCATCCATAGTAAGGATTATAAAACAAAGAGCAAGTCAGTAGTTAATACAAGTAGGACAAGGTAAAAATAAATACAGGTAATAAATTTATTCAGAAACATATTTTGGATATACAATTTGAATTAGGCATTGAATGAAACCTTAGTTGTATTTGGAGATTCAACATATATTAAAGTTTATAAAAGCAGATTTTTTTTTCCAGGTTACATTTATTTGCAATACTAAATGATTAAAAGTATAGGATCACACCCTTTACCAAGATGCAACCCCACCACTCTACCACCAAAGCACAGATAATCCTCCATTATATTACATTGTGACCCCTTATCTGCTTTGTTATCTTCATTTTCAACTGCTCTTGTAGCATCAGTTCTGCAGTCAGATTTCCAGGATTTTTCATTTACTTTTGTCTGATACTTTGGTTTCTCAACATCCCACAAGTACATGAAACCTTCAGTATTTGTTTTTTGCCTTCCAACTCATTTTACTTAGTATTATTCTTCCCAGTTCTGGCAACATTGTCACAAATGGAAAGAACATCTTCTTTTTTTAATACTTTCTTGTCCACTCTTTTGATTGGGTTATTCGTTTTGTTGACTTGTATGAATTATTTGCATATTTTGGATATCAACTCCTTGTCAGAGGTAAGGTATGCAAATATTTTCTCCTATTTGGTAGAGTGACTTTTGTTTTAGTGACAGCTGATTTTGCTCTCAGGAAAATTTTTAATTCGATGTAGCCAGTTGTTTATATCCTGTTTTGTTTTTTATGCTGTTGGAGATGAATCTACAAAGACATAACTAAAGCCTGTGTCATGGAATATAGCCTGCTTTTTCTATACATTTTATCATTTCTGGACTTACATCTCAGCCTTTAATTAAATTTGAGTTAATTTTTATCTATGGTATGAGGTAGTGTTCTAGTTTAAACCACTATTTTGCATGTAGCTGTTCAGTTTCCCCCAACACCTTTTGATCAAAAGACTTTCTTCTGCATATTCTTGGCTCCTTTACAAAGATTAATTCTCCATCAGGTTTATTTCTGGATCCTCAAATCTATTCCTTTTGTCCATGTTTTTATTGCCTGTTTTTATTCCAGCACCATACTTTTTAAATTGCTATAGCTTTATAATAATTGTTTTATGTTTGGGATTGTGATTTGTCAGCCAACCATTCTTCTTTTTTTTTTGGTTAGAAATGTTTTGGGTCTTAACAGTCTTTTATGATTCCACAAAATACATGTCATTTGTTAATCCACTAAATTTTCTAAGGAGGAAATCCATCCCTTTCTATTACTAATTTTCTTAAATTTCATGTTCATGATTTTAAAAAAATATATAGAAAAAGACATTGATATTATTAAATTGAAAGTGTACCAATAGATAAGCTAGTATAAAAAGATCTTAGCATCTGTGATTTTTCTATTTTTTTAATATTTAATTTAATAAAGGAGAACTGATTACAAGAGGCAATATTCTATTTAGCACAGAAATTTAATATTAATTTAACTCATGCTTCTGGCTCAATGAAAATGCTTGTTATTAGTCATGGCAACATAATTGCTTTCAAAGTGTGTTTTTCAGTTTGACATAATCTGTTCATTTCATACAGGATGGGAAAGAGAAAATAATTCAGTTATAAAAGCACAAGCTTGAATAGGCATGTGTACATTTGCAAAGCTATTTGGATTTGTATGGAAGTGATTTTTCTAGATTTAAATAAATTTAACTTGCTCAATTGAAGGTGTGTTCCTGAAGATAGCATTTTCACAGTGCTTTCAGAATCTTAGTTTGTCCCCAAAGGAACATTTATTCACGTTGCATCATAATGCCACTGAATTACCTGTTCTCTTGCATGTTTAATGTGCTTTCTATGCTTTTACAAATAAAACACATAAAATACTTTTAATTCCCATGTTTAGAAGAATTCTACAATAAGAAATTAATATCTGAACTCTTCCAGTGCGAAATAAGATAGCTTTCTTCTGAGTTTTACAGACATAACCCTTTTACATTTCTTACTTAGTGAGGAAGTAGTGGAAGGAAAATCGTCTATATATTCTTAGGGAAATTAAAACTTAACTGGGCTTTCCAATTCAATAGGAGCTTTTAAATTCTAAATGATATTTTGTTTTAGTCTGTCTTCATTATAGAAAATATGTCTATGGGTTTTTCAATATGCAGTAACTTTTTTTTTTTTT